>NC_092032.1:17298914-17898914 GCF_042242105.1 Pempheris klunzingeri | reverse complement strand
TTCCAGGAGCTGTAAGACTTGTGAACAGCCGCAGCACAAGGACGCTCAGTTTGCATTAGACTGATAAATGCACTTGCATTTTCAGCTTTTACAAAATATGTACCTTTTTGGTGTGGGATGTTGTTGGCCAGCTATGAATTGGCCACAGTCATTAATCCTTACGTGTTTCTAACATGTTTGTATTTTTGTGTGTTTATGTTTGTCCCTGCCGGGATGAATAAAGTGTTTTGAATGTAATCAAAATTGAACTGAATTGCTAAACATTGTTGTCAAAAGTAGAATCAAACTGTGGTTCGTGGTTTGCTGGTTCCATCAGCAGTTGTTAGAGACCAAAATCAGAGCTAAAAGAGAGTAAATGTTGGACTTCCATTTGCTACAGTGCAAAAGTTCTGTAACAGCCGGATGTGTAAATGAGCAACTGTAAATCTTGGCTTCACATCTTGCTTCCATGCCCCCCAAGTAGCCAAAAACTCAGTTACTGCAGGTCTGGCTGTATGCTCTGAACACCTGTTTCACCACTGACTGATCCAGGCGATATCCCGAACGAGCTGCAAAGATCTTCTTCTGTCCACAGGTAGGAAATACAAAGTACTGAAGGACAACTCCCACAAACACAGAATTAGACTTTCTGTAAAAGCTGTGAGGCTGAGCTCACCGCTGCTCTTCATTTAAAACTCTCCATGTCATGTCTGGTGCAGGATTGTGCATCCGCTGCAATCTCTCACTTATCAGCAATCTGTCTGTAAACGCCCTGTCTCCTGTTTTTCCTTTCACCACATCCTGCTGCATTCCTCTCATCTCTCTTTCACCATTTCGCCTTCTCTCCTCTCGCTCTACTCCCGTCTTCTCTCTCACAGTCCCCTCGCCTTTCATTTTCTCTCTCTCTCACCTGACTCCCCACACACACACACACACACCCCACACACATGGAGTCAACCGGCAGCATCTGAGTCTCATCTCATTTGCTCCCCCCTCAGGCTCTCTGACACACAGCATCCACACAGGAGCTGAGGGGAGGCAAGTCAGGAGCTGATGAAACTCATGGCTCTGTGGGAACACACACCTCTCCTTTCTTGGCAGTCAACTAACATCTGGGCTCATGAATCACTGAGTTATAACAGTGTGTGGGAATGCACGAAAATCCCTTTGAGTATGAGTCTATGAGCACTGACGTGTGCGTCTCTTGCGTCTATTTCTCTTTCTCATTATTCATTTGGTATAATGTGTGGTGTTTTGAGAGGTTAAGGTTTCATCTGTGCATTATTTAAACCATTCCCAGCTAAATGAGTTAAGCAGGAAACCTTACTCTGATTGAATAATATAATATATATCAAAAGCTTTAAAAAGGATGCACTAGAGGGAAATGAAGTTAATTTGGAGGTATTTACTTTCATTTGAAGACGAGAAAAATGACAAGTGACCGATGTTTTGCTTAACTTGGGGACAAAATTACTTCACGCCAGTTTAAGATACTAACACCTCATACATATTATTAGGTTATTTGGCACAACAAAGCAACATGACTTGCTTTTCATCATTTTACTGTCATTCCAGCATGTAGATTTAAGCTCTCTATAGTTGTGCTCAAACTCCAACACCAGGTATTTTTTTGTGCCTAAGCAAATCTTAACCATGACACTGGCAGATCAAGAGAACAGAGAAGAGAGGCATGGAATATGCTGTTGCATTGAGATTATGACCTAACTTGCATGTTGTAGGAGGGTTTCCTTGCTGCCATTCATTGTTAATCAAGGCATTTGCTTGAAAAAGGTGACTGATCCTTTTCCACACACACATATTGATTTCTCTGAATGTCCCGTAGCACAATCGATGTACCAACAACAATGCCCAACAGTCTGCACTCCATTGGCATATCTCAATAAACGTATAATATGCTTTCGCCTGCAGCTATTTTCATTAACGAAGCCTGAAAGCCAAAGAAACCTTACCCTATTCAAATGACTTCTGAAGCATGACTGTTGTCCTTGAATACTAATGGCAATTTTCCCGAATGTGCAAACCGGGGAGGGTGAAATCAGTAAGTTTCTCACTCCTCAGAGGATCTCCTCAGGGCACAATATGTCTTAGTCCTGTCAGCCAGTGACCTTTGTGTATCCCTCCCTGATTTCTGAGTTTGTAGAGCTGTGCTGTGTGTCACATTCAGTTGAAAAAGGGCAATAGTCTCCATGCTAAGGAGACACCAGTGACAGCGTGTGATCACATGGGGATCAGTGGTGTATTTTTATGACATATGAAGGACTGAAAGGCGTGATTTGGAATGAACATGTCCTTGTATGTTCATGAAATTCTGTCACACAAGAGTTTTGTTTTTTTTTAGCAGGTCAACTAACCCTACTGTTTGATGAACAGGGGAGGCAAAGCTTTGCAAAGATGCATGTTAACCTCTGCCATTTATGAAAGTGTATGTCAGACTCCATAACAGCGTGGCTGTGACTGGTTTATTAAGGTGCATTAATCTCTCTCTCTGGCACATTCACAGCTGAGGTCAAATATCATGATCCTGACCTTGGTCAAGCGGCTTCATCAATCACAATCTGATGAGACAGAAATGATGTCGCTGAGCTCGCTGGTGGATCTACATATCAGTCGCAGCGTGTACAAGGCTGAAGTGACCCCTGATGGCTGCTGTCATTGATCACATTCAACAGTACTGGAACACTCAGAGGGATTTAGTTAGAATATGATAAACAAATAGGGGATAAATATGTTTTGCAGCTTTGGCGTATAGGTGTTCAAGTCCACAAGTCAGATTTTGAGAAAACTGCTGAGTACGATGTGGAGTAGGGCTGAACAATGAATCGAATTCAAACTGACACTGCAATATAATAGAACCCAATTTTCAAACTTGGCAGAGCAGAGAACACTAGAGGGCACGAGGTGACTTTACATTCATGGAGGAACAGTATGTCATTTGTCTGGACCTGTTCTGGGTTTAAGAAGATGCTCGTTTCAATGCTCAAGTCAGGAATTATGCAGAATGTGTCTTTTTAGTGGAGCCACAACAGGAGATAACACTGCACATGTTCATTTAAACAAGCAGTGTATGACAACTGCGTGGCTAAAACCCAACTACCTGTGTCTCAAGTGGTCATCTTCGTTCACTTACAGGGAAGAGCAGCCTATATGTTGACTGTATCCAGTGTTGTGTTGGTTATACTAATAAAGAGATTTATGGCAAAGCGTAAAGAAATGTAAAAAAAAGAAAAAGAAATCACATTCTGAATGGCATTAGATTACTTTCACATGTCATTGAGCCGTAGTGTGGAGAAATTTCTTGCAAGCTGGTGCGAAAACTGTCACAAGAATATGAAGACAACAGGATGAATTCAGCTGGAGCCCCGAAAACAATGATCATGCCCCAGACTTGTCAGGACCCAGAGAAGTTGTGCTTGCTTTTCCAGCAGACTTTCTCTATGAAATCAATAGTTTCATGGCCATTGGAGTGTAACTTTTCTCTTCTCTCTGCTCTTTCTTCTTTGTGGGATTGAGATCACTATTGTATGAAATGGTGCACTCTCCTGTGACTTTGTCTGACATTCATGGCATTTTTTCTTTTCTTTTTTTTCCTCCTTCTCCTTCTCCTTTTTTTTCTCAGGAAGCTGTTTTGTTCTTTTCCCATCTGGCTTCATTTCATCATTCATTTAGCCAGGACTGGCGCATATCCACTGAAGCAGAGGCATGTCACACATTTGCAGACCTGCACCCAGAGGATGATATGATAGAAATGATCAGTTGCAGCATTTCCGCATGTGACAGTCCTTCATTCTGTCCCTGTATTGTCCTCACATTTATATAGCAACATAAACCAGAACGCTTTCATGCAGGAGCACACGTGAATATCTGCATGTGCAAATTGCAAACACTGACACAGGCATAAAAGCATACTCACACACAAGTAGCATGCAGGAGCACATTCTATATTCAAAATATTGGCTTGTGTATGCACACACATATCTACTCAAGACAGCACATGCACGCAAGTGTCATCCCTTTTAAATGCAAGGTATTACTCCCACTGTGTGATATCAGCTAATGCCCTGTGGCTATGAGACAAGTGGGGCCTAAAAAAACTAATATTTGCACGGATAGTTATCTTTATAAGGTCCTCTGGCTTTATGAAGTTGTAAACCCTGGACTTCATTGAGCGAGGACAGTATGGAAGTCAAGATAAGGGGAAAAGGCCCAACTGGAGTTTAAGTGTCATGCTGTTTATTAAAAGCACAAAAAGGCAGAACCAAGAAATGGATGGATTGTATCCTACTCAGCTGAGGGCGCGAAGAAAGAGGATGTTGTATTATGCTCAAATCAATTTGCTAATTTGTATCTCAGGTCTGTAATGTTTCATCAAAAGGTTGTTATCGTATCTGTGGTGTGTCTTGAAAAGCCGAAGCCAAGTTGTCTGGCGTTGTCAAACCACTAAATAATGTTTTTATGTTGCCTGGTCAGTTGATGACATTTTCACAACAGATATTGCTGGTTTGAAATGACTGGTGGGTAGAAAATATTTTGGAATCAGTCCAGCACATCACTTCCGCCATCAGCCAGTGAACAATATAATCCTTTGTGGCAATGCTGTGTTGCACCCAAAGGGAGGACATCCACTAAAAGTGCTTGTTTTTACCACTGACAGGCTCAGATTTCTATTTGATCTCCATGAAAACATTATGGAGAGGGTCCCTACAGATATTTTCCTGGAAGACTGCTTTTCAATTAGAAACAACGGTTGTTTTGCACTATTCAATCCCACCAGATTCCATTGACAAAAACAATCATTTTACCTCACAGAACACAGGATAGGCTGGTCTATTGCTGCCTCGATCTGTTAGTTTGTTTGTGATGTTGTGTGTTCTGTGGATCTGAACGTACCCTTTAAAACACCAAATTCACACAAAAACACAAGCAAACTATCCCACCCAGACAGAAGTAGCTCAGTCGCAACTGTGTGAAATTACTGTTTTTGTCAATGAAGTCTGGCATCTTTGAACCAACAATAAAAAGGCTGTTTCTGGTTAAAGGATCTTACAGGTCTGTCTCTGCAGGGATTCTTTCCATACTGTTGGCAGAAGGTTCGAATAACAACTTGAGCTATTCAATGGAAAAACTAGCAGTTTAAGTGGATGTACTTTGGTCTGGCGTTATTGCACCAGAGGATTACATTTCAGCTCGCCTGTTCTCGGCTGCAAGCTGAGGCGATCTACTGGACCAGTTCCAAAAGTTATCGTACCTACCAGTCATTTCTGACTCACAATATCTGAAATAGTGCCTTGGTTTAAAAATACTTTAAGTAGGCTCCAAAAATAATAGGCTATACACAAAAAAATGATTTGAAATATAAATAGATAATGACAAAAGGGAAGAGAAGGAAGCTGGAGTACTGAGTTCTTTCTTCTCTCTTTCTTTCTCTTAACAATCATATCATTCTTGCATAGCCTTAATAAACCTTTCTGCACGCCTTTGAGTATCGCAACACTTTATAAAACTAATTGTGAGCGGTAATACTCTTGAAGTTTTACCGGCCATGCCAAGATTGCCTTCAACTTGAAAGCAAAGGAAAATAAACAAAAACCACTCAGCGGAGACTCCTTCAGTCCAAGTGAACAAGTTTTTAATTTGGCAAGTCTGAATAACAGTCTGTCTTTTCAGTGCAGATTCGATCGAAGGTTAATGAGGACAATATTCTTCCACATCTGATGTCTTTCTCGCTCTGTTGCAGAAGAGAGTAAGCGGGGGAGCGGATTTGGTTGGCTTCAGGAAGATAATGGGATAAATGATTTCATCTGTGGGGAAGATGATGTGTTGACAAGTATCACTTTCAACAGGAATACAGCTGCTCTCGGTGACCCTGCTCCCCTCTCGTTCATCTACTTGTACTCAGGAAGAGCTCAGTGTCACTTGTGTCACATCTGTGTGTCTACTTTTGGACATTTTACTTTTCAAGTGTCATCCCCTGTGGTCCTGTGTGTCATCCCAAATTAAACACAAATGGCAGACAGGATACCCCAAGGCGTTTTAACACCAGCAGTCCAAATTTGTGAGGAGTTCAAACAGAAAGTTTGCTAATATGAGTGCTTACTACAATCATGCTGCAGGCCGACTCCACCTTAACAAGGTGAACTTAAATGGGAGACACTTCACTTATGTGTAAGCAGGCATTTGATCTAGTCTTGTCTTGTCTAATAACAGATGAAAGGGGTTTTTTACATCTTTGTGGGCGTACCACCCACTTGTAAAATGTAATTTGTGGGACAAGTATAGGCCAGGTAACGTCCAGTAACAGTGCTGGACTGGGATCAGGTGGTCAGGTTCAATCAAAACTTCAGAACCCAATCTAGTGAGCAGCTTTCCTTGGAATTTATGGGGTACGATCTTAGATCATGAGACCCAGTTCTCTTAATGCACCCAGGGAACAACAATAACTAACGCGAACAACAGAATGGTTAAGTTATTGGGAGGGGAACCGATTTAACTCTAGTTTGGATATAATCAATGAATTAATGCAAACAAACACAATAAGTTTGAAAGCAAAACTTTCTACACTGCAGTCAAAAATAGATTTGAGCTAAACTAGTGACTGTTGACACAAAATGTAATAATACAACTTTTGAATTTGCCAATTAAACTTTTGGCTTTGCATTAATACATTTTTTAATTACAAATTAATTTTACTTGCAAAAAAAATCAAATTTTTTCATTGCAGTGTGAATCCTAAATGTTTTTTTTTATATATCTGCTTGATTACATAATAAAGACATAAAAATAACCACACACCTTACAGAAGAAAACAAGAGTTCCAGTAAAGCCACAGTGTTTGACAGTTTGACTGACACATAATGACGGGGAAGTGTGTGGAATCACAGCGCTGCTGCAGCGCGACATGTTGGCAAAAGAAAAAAATGGCTGATTGCCACTTGAGCTGTGTTTTTCTTGATGGCAACACTATTCTAGGAGATTGCATCAACTGCATTTTAATGTCCGGAGTTACAATTTTATCTGTAATGCATTACGCTCGATTTTCCACGGAGCTGCTGTAAGGTCAGTTCTGTTTACTGTTCTGAAATCTCACAGATTGTATAAATTTACTGTTGATAACCTAACACAGGTGTCTCTGTAATAAATGCAGAGTCTGTGTTATGTCTTGCTTGCTGTTTGAATAAAGTCTTATTAACCTTTACAGAGCTATCCTCCTAATTATGCAGGCAGAACAATTGTATCGTCTGGTTTCTTGTGTGGCATTTGCTAGACATTTGTTTTAAATGAAAACATGATGCAGATGAATAGATGCAGCTTTCAGGAATAATAATATACCTTGATACGTCTGCAGTTTGATAAAGACGCTTCTTAGGATTTACTAATCTGCCGATAACTAATTTCACAATAGCAAGATGCTTGTTGTTGTAGTGGAAATGATGTCATTCATGACCGAGATGTCACTGGGCCCCATGTTGGACTGAGTGGGGAGTATGAAGCTGGGCTGCATCCGCTATAAATGTCAGGGACTGGTTGATTTGGCGACGCCCACCCCCACAGCAGAACCGTCTCAACAGCCGGTCACCAGTTCTTTTAGTGCTTTTAGGGGCTTTAGCAAATATTCTTTCACAGCCTCCAACAAAATGAAATAGATATGTTGCAACCGAAAACAACTCCAAAAACAGTTTAGACAGATGTTTCTTTGTTTATTTCTTAGTAATTAATTTTTCTGAAGAGATGTTTTTTGTTTTTACCTGCTGAAACCTCTTTGTTTGGTAAATATCATTCATAAATCAAGAACAATGTTCCAAAAGTGGACCATCTTAATTTGTTTTTCTTTCATTGCTAAGCACAAAAGTACAGAAAACTGCCGGACTCTGTGGAACACAGTACGTTTTTTATTTATTATCATTTAATAGTGATGTGTTACAGTCTCTGAATGAAACACTGCGTTCAGACCTGTGCAAACCATATTCATGTCAACAGCCAGCAACACTGTTTATTACTATTATTACATATTCATATAATACTATACATTATTGTTCATATGACTGTCTGCCAGTAACTCAGCATAAATCAGCCTCCAGTGCATACACATATTCCAGCCTTGCATTTAGGGCAAATTCAAATTCACAGTATTATCTGTGATGAAAATAAGTTTTTATAGTGATAAAACATTCATCATAACAGCACTGTGTTCACACTACACTGTAATGTTCACCAGAAAAGCAATAGTAATTGGTAATTAGTAATTTAGTAATTTAGTAATTAGTAATAATAATTTTTTAACCCCGTATGGACCTCTGCAACATCATAAGACCATGTTTTATCTCATTTTACAACCTAATGAGCAACTCGGCGGATGTTTGTGGCTAAACAGTTCTATACTGTCCGTTTTAAAACAGTCAGATTGCTGTGGCACAGAGCAGATGGCTTTCAAGGGCAGCTGTGATCTGATATAGCTGCGTTCCATTTCAGTGGCTGCCTCCTTCAAAGTCTGCAATTCAAGACCAACTGCACCATATCAGGTCAAACAAGGCTGTCCCATTCCAGAGGGCCCGAATGTGGTTGATAAGTACGGGCTTATTTGTGTTGGCCACAACTGGTGTTTTGTTGTGCTGTCTCAAAATCCACTGCACGTGGTCTGCTGTGGTCACACTGCTGAATCCTGGGTAGATTTTGCAAATTTTAGGAGGAAGGAGTAGCAGGTTGCTCCGACAGATTTATACGCGTCATTTTTCCGACATGTCTTGGACATGTACATGAAAACCTACATTGTAATAACTCTGTTTCTGACTCTTATACTTTCCTTAAGTGTTAATTAAAAGGCTGCTGGTGTTGCTCTGCAGCTGTGCTATGTGTCACTTACTGTATTGATTGAGACAAGTGGTGATGTTCAATAGTCACGACTAACCTCTTCGGTTTATCTTTTTTTTTTTTAGAGAAATCGCCTCCGCTTTGGTAATAACTACAGCAAACCCACACATTGAGTCCAAACCATGTCTAATACAATATCATATAATTAGAATAAATGTTCTTTCTAAAAAACCATTCTGTAAATTCTTAGAAATCATCCACCCTCCAGCGACTAAATAGTAATTTGGTTACGAGCGTGTTTCTACCACTCATAAATACTGATATAAGTATCCTTGTCATAATGGAGAATATTATGGGACTGGATTATGAAGTGATTTGTTTAACACAGCACTGCAGCAAAAATAAATCACCACTCATCACTCATTAACACTGACAGATCATTGTTGCAGCAGCGTACAAACGTGTCCCTGGCTGCCATGGGATGAAAGATGAGCCTTTGGCTTTGAACTTGAACTGTACTTGCCCTTTTTCTTGGTCTCTCAGATACTCATTTGAGAATACTGCTAAACTGCAAAGCCTTTTATTGAATATAATTTGATGGATTTGAAGTGTGTTTGAGCAAGTCTGAGGGTGTGTGTGACCTTGTTCACGTCAGCCGTACATCAGCTCAGTCTCGCACACTGGGGCGTTATGTGTGTGTGGTAAAGATTATCGATTTGTGAAATCATTCCCCGCATGCGTTATTGCTAAGTTGAACCGCATGTGAAGTGCATGGACATGACACTCACCTCTCCCTTACTGATAAGATATGTGGAGACGATTAGAGTCTAGAGCCTTTCCGTGCCCAGAGGAAAGGAAGACGAAAATCAACACCCAGACAAACTTCACTACTCTTCTTCTGTCCACATTTTCCATCTCGAATGGCGAATAACGAGAAACCTGCAGGAAAGGTCAAGGTGTAACTAATATAATTAATAATGGCCTCATTCTTCGTATGTTTCTTAGTAGCCCTGCAACAAATCCAGTAAGGACAATAACAAGATCATAGATGTGATACAAGTGAATTCCAGCAGCAAGTTGTTTTCAAGGTTATTAGTTCCACCTGTGCTCACTAAGTCGACATATCTGCATCAAGAAGGGTCTACAGATGCTTATCTTGATACCATCAGCCGCGTTATCTCATCTATAAAATTGGCAACAAAACATTATTTTCCATTTTCTTCACTTAACCACAGTGGTGCCAGGCTTTTAATCAAGCTTTCTGTTTTTCTACATTGTTCCTGCACATCAACGTGTACAGAAACAACGTCCTCGTCCTGGTTAGGTCTTGTTCGCTCAATCAAAAGACCTGAACTGTTTTCATCTGACCTACTTTTCAAGCTAAACAGACTGCAGTCTCCAAATTGCCGCGTGGGTGAGAAAAGTGAGAAACATTTTGGTTTAAAAAAATAAAAAAAGAACTGTGGTTATCATGTTAGCAGTGATTGCTAATTACAGACAGCCCAAAGAAAGGGATTGTGCAGGACCACCCATGCAGTTTGATAGAGATAGAAGGAATTAGGTATGTGAATTTATAGGGTTTTTAAAGTCATGTCGCTCTGAACTCCTCAGTTCAGGAGTCCAGGATCTATGGAGGTCTTGTTACGCAAATGTCATCCTCTCTATGTTTTCCTGAGGTTAGAGCTAATCTTTCAGTCCAGCAACAAATACCAGTGACCTTCCCTGCTCGCATGAAATGAATGCCAAGGTGCATTAATCATTCCGTCGCATATACGAAATGTCAATTGCGAGATGCAGAGTGATCAGAGGGAGACCGGGGTGTTCTTCAGAAAGATAGCTCCCTCTGAAGAAAATCATCTGACAACGGGGATATTCCTTGATCAGTCCAACTCCCGACCAGTCTCACCAGGTGATCTCAGCTTCTTTAATCTATGTAATGGAGTCTGTGAGGCTTTCTTTTCATCAGACGTGCTGTGTTGTATCCTCGCCCACAAACTCCTGTTCCCAAAAAACCCTCATACCGTCATAGCCAGTAGGTAGGTGAATGAGCGGCCGGATGGTTACAGAAACTGTCAGGTTACCGAAAGGTTACAAGTTGTATCTCCAGAAAAAGCTGTTGGTCTATGAATAGCTGTGTACATTCAAAGGTCCTGAATTTGTCCCTTGTTGTTTTGCTTTTGTCATTTAATGAATCACCACAGTCACTGTACAGAGCCATGGAGGGGACACTGTGCTAAATATTATTTGGGAGGAGAAAAATACCTATATTTTGCATTCTCTGGGGAAAGAAACTTTGGAGCAACAATAATAAGACCTGAATCCTTTTGAACACAAGCGTCATCTGCACAAGCGCTAACGCTTATTGATGAATATTTTTTGTATAATCGGTGCATTAAATTACTAAACTGTAAGCTATAATAACCATTTTCTGATTCTTACACACCACGTGTGACAAAAATATGGAACAATGATCTATTCACAATCTCTCAGCACCCCAGCTCTCATATGTATGTACTCTATGTGTTATACCCCCAGAAATAAGCAACCATACCATAGCAACCATAGCAACCTAGAAACAGGAAGCAGGAAACAGGAAGCAGGAAGTAGGAAGCAGGAAATAAGTTCACCATGTGGTGATTGGATGTCATTGTGATGGGACATTGATCGTGAGCAGTTGTCAGCTCCTCGGTTTACATGTTGTTCTTCATTTTCCCTCTGTGCTAAAGCAACATCTGTGAGTATTATTCATCTAATGACATCAAGCCGTCGAGTTATTTGTGTTTGCGTGATTATAAGTGCGGCTGGATGTTAATTGCGTTGCTAAGTTAATGAATTGCTGGTTGTCTTTTAGACCGTGTCAGCCGTGCCTTTATTATTATTAGCTATGTGGCTAAGCTAGCTAAGATCTGCTTAATGCCTGGATACTGTTGTGATGTGTGTATTTGATCAACAATGCTGTTTATTAATGCAGATAGTTTTTACTGTATCATAATTGCAGTTTCACAAGATTCCAAGTAAACTTTATGGAGTTTTTTGGGAATGTTTAAACTGATTGGAAACAGTTCATACATTACTACATTACTGTTCATACATATAGCCATGTACTGTATATAACCCAAGTAACTGTGAATGGCAGACATTCCTCTTACTCTCAATGGAAAATGCAGTATTTTAAGATAGTTTTGGCATTAAAATGTGTTTTGATAACATTTTTAGTCAGAAATGTGCATTTAATTTTCACAATCTTCATTCAGTGAATTTATATGATGTTTAGCTTGTTAGTCATTACATGGATGCTTTCAGGTTTCTATGTTGTTCCTATGGTGGCTGCTCTGCACTGAACCCAGTACCACGTGTATTTTGGGGTCAGAAATGTTATGATTCAACATATTTGTGTACCTGTAAAATCCCAACATGTTCTCCTGGTGACTGGGTTGTAAAGCCAGGAGTCTGAGAGCTAAAAGGAGAGTGAGTAAGTTTTTTCAGGTGGATTGACACGTGACTGTTTTTGCATGAAACCACAAACATATTTGAGAGAATGAAACAAGTTGTTTGGTGTTTGTTCTCCCATCAATAATATTTTCCTTTGCACCTCAGGACTTCAGGACTCCATCCTCATAAGTCGCTATAGGTCAGTCGAGATGATTAGTTACATTCCTACAGAATGAAATATTGGATTTTGAAATGTTTCTCCATTTCTGCCCTTTTTTTCCAGAACAGAGATCTAACTAAAACGTAGCCTGTGGCAGCAGTCACAAGCACACTTTACTTTAGGGAGAATTACCTGGAGGGAAATCTGGTGCTTCCATGAAGAGATATCGACCATGATTAACCAAGAAACTTTGTTGCATCACAACAAGCACTCCTACAAAACATACAGACCGCCATCACCATTTACCGCCATAATAAAATAATTGGAACACTGATGACATCCAATCTCTCAAGACCACTGGGCATCAATCACAAGTTGTCACACCTTGTTCATTTTCTGTAATGGAAAACCCTCTTTCAAAGGCTGCTGTCTAAAGTGGTCCAGCTTTTCCCAGCAGTCCAGAGAGAAAGATCCTCCACCCAAAGAGAGACTACTTTTTCCACCACAGCATACTAATTTAGTCTGACAGAGTAATATTGAGGAAGAATTGTCCAAACAGGTTACTCGTGCGTCACAGCTGCAGGATAGTGAGCCTACTCTCGACTTGTTCACTGCTGCCATTAAGCTCTGTGTAAATTACCATCTTAGCATGTAATTGTTTAACCAAGATTGATGTCTAAATTTACCTGGCAGTGGCACAAAACACCCAAATGGAGCCTCTCTCGCTCATGCATGTCCGACCCCCTTTTTTTTTTTTTTCTTTACAAAAACACAAAAAACAAAGCTTAAAAGCAGCATCTGGTTACAGAGACAGTTTGGCAGTTTAGGTGAGAGGTGGTAAGTGGTGATTTTAATGAAGATGCATCATGCCTGTTGCAGATTTATCTCCTATCGTATGGCCCAGCAGATGCTAATGTAGTGTACAACCTCCACAGCAGAAGCCCTTCATTTCTACACGCCGCTGCATCCTCATCAAGGCTATTACACTGTAGATCCAAGCAGCAGGTCTGTTAGCTCTCCTCCAAGCCCTCACTAGGAGTTCACTGTAGACACAGGATTACAACCAAGGAAGAATGTGTGTGTGTGTGTGTGTGTGTGTGTGTGTGGTTTTATCTGGCATGGCTTCAACAGCAGATGGTTAATTTTTTACAAGTGTAAGAGTGCTTCAGTCACCTTATTACACTCAGTGTTTTGCAGAATTTATTATATGCTGTACGCCTGTGTAAGAAATGGCAGGAGTGTGTAAATGTCAGGTAGACATGTTTTCTACAAGGATAATTTAATAAGAATGAGTCAAGTCTCACATCAAATCTCATCTTTTGACCTTCCAGTATGCTTTCACTGCGTTGATGGAGTATGTCATTGAGAAATAGTTTGCATTCAGAGAGAGAGATGATGAAAAGCTATCTACAAAAAACCATGTGTCCTGTTTAAGAGCTGATGTTGTATTTCCATTTTGCAATATTTTTCCGTTTCAAACTTTGCAGTGTGTTGTGATTCTGCTTTCTTTTTTTATGCAAAACCATTTACGAAACTTGTGATCATAATCAGTGACATAATCAGTAACAGATGTAGTGCAAAAGCAAGGGCTATACTAAATATGAAAAGAAATACAAATACAAAAAATATAAAACATACATGTGTGTATCGCACAGGATATTGCAAGTATCACACAGTAATAAGAAAAGTGGGAAATAGAAACACACATGAACACAACAAATGAAACAGAGCAAACAAAGACATTTCCAATCAGTGATACATAAATACATCTTATATAAAACCCCATATGAAGTAACAAATGACAATTTAAATTGATTACAGAGAAACATTTCATTTCAACTTTATATGTCTACTCCACTACATGTCAGAAGGAAATATTGTTCCATTTATTTCACTGGTAGTTATCTTCCATATAATAAATCTCGTGCAAAATTAACATTTATGGTGAAAAAACTTTCTGCATACTTAGATCTATGCGGTAATTCACTTTGATGGCTTCGCTTTCGGCCCATCAGACCTTCATCGGAGCATACATCAAAACATTTATAAAATTACATTATTACCTTATTATTGATTTAAATGCCCAACATTATTTAACAGTCAAGCATGTTTAAATGAAGGGGAATATATTTTGCTACCTGTCTCCAACCATATACTAAGAAGCGGACACAGCCTGTGGACTGCCATTTTGTAGACTCCAGTTTGGCATTTTGTCCGTCACTAAGTTTTGGAGTCAGAGGTGAAGTTCATGCCTGTGACTGGTTAGGTTTAGGCATGACCCGCCTGATTGGTTTGTCACAAGGTAGTCCAACCTTAAAGCATACCCTGGTTTATTCTCTATTTTACTCTAACCATAATTAACAAAAATAAACATCATGCTGTGCGGAAGAAGACTTGAAACTAGACCATAAACTTATTAGAAATGTGTTTACTGAAGTAATGGATACAGTGAGAGGTAGGCCTTATTGTTGAGTAGGATTGAATGCAGGTTAAAGGCACTTCCACATGGGCTTCAGGTTTTAGACATGGAATCTATGCCCACTTCTTTTATCCAGTCTGTGATCGTGACATTCATTTTTGTCACATGTGTTTAGCCAGTTTAGTGTGAACATGAACACAACCCATCTACCAACAAAATGAAGACCAGAAATCCTAAATTCATGAGTTGTACTTGTTTGCTTAAAAGCATTGAAGTGTTTCAAGTTGGATTTTCCCTCTGGTAAACTCCCACAGCCCCACAGTTCGATGTACTTGAGCTGCATCAGAGAGGAGCGAGTGGCATCAGTCCTTGTAGGATAACATGCATTAAGCACATGGCTCGTGTTCAACTCATTTCTGAGTTAGTCAGCAGTCCACAGATATTCCAACAGTTCCACCGGAGCTCCAAGACCCTCAAAAGCCTGATTGTATCCCACGCCTGATTTCAGTGCTAATTCAAGCCTCACGCCCAGTATCATTTGGCAGTAATGTGAAGGTAAAGCAGTCGCAATCTCAAAGGGATCCTTCAGTCCTCACTTCCATATGCTCCGCTTTGAGCCAATTTCTATTTAGTGTTCTCTTTAACCTCTGTGTTATCTGGAATTCACAGGCATGAAGGACAGAGGATGAAACGAAATGTTTATTGAGTAGTAAATATTGTAAATGGAATCATGATGTTGCGCCCCCTCCTTGTGAGGCGTTTCCAATTATGGAAGGGTAATAAGACTCCTTTGTCAGGTCAAATCCAGCGCGTCTAGCTGTATGATTGCTGCGGTGCTAAGTAAGGCACTGGTGTAAGTGCTGTGCTCAGGAGATGCGATGCAGCGGCTGAGAAGAAGCGTCCAGCTATCTGTTCTCCTGCACAAGCAGACGGACGCATTCCTGTTGAGAAAATACGCTCGTTACAGTCAAAACAGGTCGTTAAGTCTTTATTAGAAGTATCCTTGTGATGTCCTCATTCGTCTCACTGGTCATTATAGTCTAACTCAGCCTCAGTATAATTGCTTTCCATCCTGTTAAATATGGTTAATATTTACAGTGCGGTTGTGTTTTGCACACACTTGAGCAGCTTTAAGGCGACTACAGAATGCCAGCGTAAATACCACAGATTACACGCTGGCATGCGTTTGATTATTGATGAGAAGACACGCATGCAGGCGTGTTGTCATGTGCGTTGATGTTCACATGTCGAACGACTGCTCAGCGGGTGTGTTTGCGTCTGTGTAGCGATGCACGGAGAGAGAGGGCATTTTGTGCGAGTGAATGCGCAAGCAGACGTTTATGAGCTTGCGTAAGAATGAGTTAGACGAGACATAACAAGCCGCAGTGTGGCGGTGAATGAAGCACATCTGTTGAAACAAAACACTTGAATTAAAGGACACTGGCACAACACGCCATAAACATGCCACATGTAATCCCTGGGAAAACTGCATGCAGCCTCTTTAACAGGTGATTAAAATTTTACCTCATTGTAATTAACTTCCATGTAGAATTTATAAACCAATAAATCCATTCTGAGAGAAAAAAAAGTAACCAGAAACGTTTTATGTGCAATGCAACGTATTTCATTTTGTGAGGAGGGTTAAAGTCTTTGTGGGGTGCTTAACATAATCTGGAACTGAATTGTTTTAATGTAGCAACACTTCAGCAGCCGGTGGGACTTGAGCTGGCTATGACGGTTAGTTTTTAACTGAGGAAAAAAGTTGATTCACATTTAAGAACCACAATTCTTATCCCCATGATTCAGAATCAATTCACAAATCAAAATCCAAACATCTGTTCTTGTGCATTAATAATCGTCTGCTTTCCCTGTTGTAAAATATCTTATTCTGATGGAACAAAAAAGGCAGAACTCTCCGAACGCTCATACAGGAGGGATTTACTCTTCTTTAATTCCACTGCAGCATGAAACATAACTAGCAGTTAACCAAACCAGTCCTGTTCAGAGGCACTGTCTGACTGAAACACTGACCAAAAAAAAATGTGTGTGGGAGTCCCCAGTTTATCAATATTTTAGAGTTTCTACAGCCATCTGAAACATTTTACTATCCTCCTGCAAATGTGTGAAGAGCTCAGCCAAATGTAACATCTTGTCAGCCTGCCTCCAGACGTCTGGATCGCTTTGCCGGTTGGGAAAACAATCAATTGAGTTAGTGTTTTGTAGTCGGGATTACGAAAGTGTATGTCATCTTTTTGTGCCAAAACTAGAAATATTTCACTAGAAAAACTGCCCCAAGCAGAGTGTCAGTAAAAGATGAGATAGACACAGGTGCTTGATTGGTCCGACTGATTGTGTCATGCAAAAATAAAAACAGCAGAGAGAGAGACAGCAGATTTTTTTTTTAAAATTCATAATTGCAATTAGTTACTCCATGTATCTAATTTGAATCCATCCATCCATCCATCCATCGGAGTACACCCTGGCCTTGTCGCCAGTCAGTCACAGGGTCGACACATAGAGACAGACAACCATTCACACTCACACCTAGAGGCAATTTAGAGTCACCAATTAACCTGCATGTCTTTAGACGGTGGGAGGAAGCCGGAGAACCTGGAGAGAATCCATGCAAGCACGGGAAGAACATACAGACTCCACACAGAGAGGTTCAAGGTTCAAACAGCTGATTTGAGGCAACAGTGCTGCCACTAATTTGAATCAACAAAAGGAAGAATAGTGACTATATTAACAAAAACTAACTTTATCATCCTCAAGGGGAAGTTCGTCTCAGAGCCAGGTAAAACAAAGAGCACAGGCTTGAGTATAAAACAAAATTTATACAAAGACGTACAAACAAATGTTATATAAATCCAACACTAACCCACATAGAATAATGTACAATGTTTATCAGTGACAGTATAACAGAAAAACTGGAGTGCGTGTTGTGCTGTCTAAGAGCTGAGAGCCTCCAGCCACGCTAGCAGCTCTGTGAGGCTGACACAGCAGCGCTAAATCTGCCTGTCAGCATAGCAACATGCACACAGCGACAATACTACAATTCTGATATTTAGCAAGTATTGTTGACCATATACACCACCTGGTATTAGTGTGCATGTTACGCCCCGGCTCACTAGGGGTAAAGAGGCGTAAGCATAAAGGACCAGGTGTACACAAAAGGTCAGCTCACAGTTGTTTTATTACAAACTATCGTGGTTTAGAGTGCCAGACAAACAATGACAGACGGAGAAGGAGGAAGGCGGTTGGCTGCTACTCAAACAAAACAACAAATCAGAACCAAAAGAGGACTCAACCTGAGTTTACTAAACTAACTAAATTTGGACACCACTCAAAAGTAAAAGAAACAAAAGACTTCCTACTCTGAGCTAATAACAAAAATACAGGGGAGTAGCAGCCTTGACGCTAAACAGCGTTTACACCAAGCTACCAACACACAAACAAACAGGTAGCTATGTCTAAGCCCAGTCCTCACAGGATCGACGGGTTTTAACACAGGAGCGAGATTTACACAGAGGCAAGCTGTTTATCGAAGAGCAACACACAATCAAACAACAGCTGGTTCCGGTCTCTTTTAAAGGAGTGCGCGGTGTTGAGACGCTCCCTCACTGGTTGGTAGGTCAGCCAATGGCCTCCGGGTGTGGGAGAGAGAACCAGGTGTGGGCGGGCCGCAGTCCAAACAGGGTTAGGGTTAGTTAACATTAGGCACAAAATACAGCCGTGGCTGATGGAAAATGTTATTGTTGTTTTGCAGGTATGTAGTCACAATGAGGCGTGTACCAAATGTCATAGCAATCTGTCCAGTAGCTGTGGAGACACTGAAGAGCACAAATGTCAACCTCATGGTGACACTAAAGGAAAAGTCAGGAGATCACCAAAGTAAATAGGATTATTCCTCTGGGAACCAGGATCTCTGTACAAAATTTAGCACTAATCCATCTATTCTATCTAACCCATCTGTTGCATCCATATGTTATTTCACTGATTATCCAGTTGGTGCTAGATAAAAAAAAGTCAGGAGATCACCAACATAATTAGAATTCAATCTCCTGGGACCATAAACATGTACAGAATTCGTGGTGATCCATCAAATGTTTGGTGAGATGTTTCAGACCCAAAGTGATGGACCAGCACTGCCCTCCCCAGAGCCTCAACACTAGCGTGGCTAAAAGTTACCTCAAGGTTAACATTTGTATGTACATGACATGTTATGGTAACAAGGGGAATTTGTGCCATTTTGTCCAGATATGAGACCCAATTTCAGGGCTGTTTTTGTCTTACATAATACGCCACACATTTGAAGTTCTGTCTGCTGAAACTGTCAGGTAAAGTTCAGATAGGTTCAATTCAGAGCACTTAAAATGTGAAGTGCACGGTTCTGAGCAGACGCACACCTGCTGTAGGTGGATGATTGAAACCCTCAGACAAAAAGATGTGAAATTTCGGCCTACAGCTCTGCCTAATGGACAGAGCAGGTGTTTAATGATGACACTGACTGGCTGAGTGTCAGGAAACGGCTCAAAGAGTGAACAGTAGGGTCGATTTCCATAACAGCCACATGTCCTTTATGAAGTTCAGCTTGAGAAAAACACTGGACATGTGTGTCACACTGGGACTGGATTCTTCAGTCAGAACAATGCCACATCCAATACCATAAGTTAGAGTCAGATGTGCTCTTAACATGTCTGGTTGTGTGTCAGGGGAACTGCACAGCTGGTGACTGGTAGTAATGATGTGGGACATGACATCTGTACATAATGGCAGGGCACTGGTTGCTGCATATTTTAGCAATAACTCAGGACAGGCTGTGGTTTGTTGTGACTATATCACTGCTAAGGGGGCTTTGCTTGGCCTAAGGCAGAGCGGAGATGGAAGATGTAACAAAGTATGGCAATAGTAAAGTAGTAGACATAACCATTTACGGCTAATAAGTAGCAAATAAAAACAAAAGAAAATAACCACTGTAAGCTATTTTATTAAGTTGCCTGTTAGCAAAGGGATGGAAACTGAGTTTCATCCAGTCAGCAGTAACTCAGTGTATATGGGGGGCTTTTGTTGTGAAGGGGAGGAGCAGAGGATGTGTGTTCTGTTCATTGTTTTAACTAAAATACTAAGCTAACACAAATACCACTAAAAGAACAACTTACCAACTGTATGAACGCGTATGCAGCATTTACCCACCTCAAAGAATAAATGTGATACTGACTTGTGCAAAGACTGCTTGATTTGAGCTACATGTTTTATAATGCTGTTGAATATTTGTCTGGTATGATAAGGACAAGTGTCTAACAGCTTATAGTACGTGCTAATTTACATTTTAATATGGTAGGCGTTCAGCAGGATGACTTGCAGTGAGTGAGCACAAACTGTGCCAGTTCACTGTCTTTCTCCCGGACACTTTGACAGCAGACATCAGTGTTTATGCATGCTGTGGCTGTTTGCAGGGAACAAACTTGTGGTTCACTTCTTACAAAACAACCTCTGTGACCGTACAGCCACCCATACAGCATGCAGACCGAAATACAAATATGCTGCTTCTTCCAGCGTCATAGAAATATTTTAGTGTCACAGTAAATCAATCCTGTGAGGGTAATGTTATTCACTGAGTTGCTGATAATGAAAGACTGTATAATTTGACTGAGATTCGTCGTATGAGGGCTGTGAATGGGGTTGATACATGGCCTAGTTGCAACTGATTTGCAGCTGATTTTAGGGCCTGGAATACAACGATCCCAAAGCACTTTACACACTGCATTAACAGCGTAACTGCACTGTCTGCGGTGGACTGATGAGGGTCGTGTTGTTTCAGAGGAGAGGCTTTATTTTGAAAAGTTCACTTTTTGGCTAATTTTCAAAAATACATGCATGTTTAAGAGTTGTTTTTTCAACTTCATCTGCCCATTCAGCGATTTGTTAAAACAGGTGTGGCATCACGAGGCCCCTGGGTGCACTCTCTCTATTCTTACTCTCAACTGTGCTGGTTTTAGTTAGATAGGGCTCAGCGGAAAAAAAACCCACGTACATCTGGAATTAACGCATGACCTGTATTTCCATTTTATCTCTGCATAGGAAAAATGCATGTTAATGCTGAATGCGTGAATGCACACAGAATGATTGTGATTGGCCAAACCTCATCTGGAAGTGGCCAGATGTGAGCCAGGTGTGAACTATTCAGTGTGATCATGGAGCAATGCCTGCAGAATCATACAGTCGAATTTTGCTTCTGTTTCTTTGACAGTTTTATTCATAGACTCCAACTTCATTGCATAGATTCTTACCCATAGGTCTGATTTTCCAGTGCCAAAGAACATCTGTTGCCCTTTTCATGGGCAATACAAGTTGTATTATTCTTCTTTGCTCTATGCCATCTGATTTAGTTATAGTTCCCCAAAATGCACTGTAAACTGTAAAATACACTGTGTTGAGTATCCAAACATCAGCAGTGAGCTCTGAGGATTTGAGGATTTACAGGCACTATATTTGCCACTCTAAGAAAATCACATATCTTGAACTTGTGTACTCGCTCGACTCTTTGTTTGGAGTTGCAGAGCCTCACTTCATCCCAAGAGGTTTCCTAAGCAAGATTCAAATCTGGAAAACATCCACTGAGCATCACTTGAGTCCTGCATATATAGTGTGTGTCAGTATAGATTAGAGAATCTGTGGGGGTGTAAACTGAAATGTCTCGCCAGTTCTTGAAATTCCCGCACCTCGTGAACAATTGAAACTAGATTTTGCAGATATAAATAGAAGCATGACTGTGCATCATTGGCATGGCCTAGTTCTCTGCACAGATCTGTTTGTGTGTGTGTTGACTTTATTTTTCTGCATTTGAGTCACACTTCCTCTACGTAAATATTGAATTAATTAGCTGCTAATTTGAAATGGAATATCCGAGCACCATTTTTAAGTATTCAGTAAGTTGTGTGCAAGTATGGGAAATGGTTGTCGTTATGTTTCAGGTCCAAACATCTGATGTCTATGAACCCTTGTGCCCCGCTGTTTACTCACTACAGTTATTTTTACGTGATTGTTATGTCCTCTCACCGACTGTAAATACGCTCTATTTTTGTCTGAGGAAGAATACCCCCCAGGCTTTCACAACACCATACTCATCCACAGCAAAAAGGTCCCAGACAGTATGAGATTATCAGCAGAGGAGACACTAGCTTCTATTTTTGTCAGGAAAAAGTAGACATTTTAACTCTCCCTGCCTCGTAGTGTGTGAGGGGGGTCAGTAGACACTGAGCTGTACTTAGTGAAAGATGTATGAGCCTGGCTCAGCAGACAAGAGCCTCAGGGAAAGAAATGTAAAGTGGGAAGAAAAATCATTAGCTTTGTTTGCATGTTCTCTCTCAATTATGCGTCTCCCAAGTTTGGCAGAGCAGTGAGGAGAAGATCCGCAGCTTGGATAACAATTTATCACTCGCTTTTGTATCCTGGATGCATGTGGCTTCAAAAAGCATTCTCAACTGTAGCTGTCTGAATTACAGCTCTCTGCTCAGCCTCTGCCCAGGCCCAATCACAAAGCCACATTTCACGGTGAGGGGGATGTGGGCGCCTCCGCATTGTGACAAAACTATTGCTCATTCCACCTCTCAATATTTATCATAGTACAATTTCCCTCCGCCGCCTTACACTTGAAGGGCATGATTTATGACACGCTCACCCTCAGCCTCATCAGAGCGGCGACGTGTTCATCACAGGGACTTTTTACAGGCATCGGTTTTGTTTAATCCAAAAGCTGGTGAGGATAGAAAGAAGGAGGAGAAGAAGAAGAAGAAGGGCGGCAGACAGACAGGTGGAGATAAATGGAAAAGGGGAGAAGCTACTTGAGAGAGTAAAGCGGACTAACGGAAAGAGAGAAAGAAGCCGGCATCCACTTATCTATACATCAAAGAGGTGACACTGCCTTGCAAATTTGCTAAAGCTCATTTGTAATGTTTTCCGCTTGTCACTGGCCCTAATGCACACTGCTCATGGGAGTCGCAGCCTGCCACATGATCAATGGGAAGAGAGGGAAGTTACATCTCACCATTAAACGCTTTTGACTCCCAATATGCTAAGCGCAGCCACTGTGAGTGATGCTTTTTTGCGCCAGCTGGGGGGAAGTTGTCAAATAGATTATAAATTGCACTTTTGGTGCACAACTGAAGGCGCCCTTCCCTGCATGTAAAGGCAAAGGCTTTGTTGAGCACTCTTTCAAAGTCACCCTCGGCCTCTGAAGCCTGTGAAGCTGCCTGGGCCGTGGAGCTGCTGCTGGGACTCAGGCCAGCTGTAATGGGAGAGGAATCAGAGCTTGTTATCCGCCCGCTTTGCTTCACACACCCCGATAATGATTTTGCAGTGATTATGAACTGTCTTCGGGGTCAAGAGGTCCCTTCTTTAAATCATCGCCTAATTGGCCGAGCTGGTCATTTATGGATTAGGAATAAAGAAATCACTTCGTACTTCCAGGAGTCCTGAAGTACTTTTTTTTTCTTCAACTTTTTCTTTCTTTCAGTCCTTTGTCAATGTCTCCACTAATACTCTTTCTACTGATTTCAGTTTGCCTCCTCCTGGGGGTGGCCAAATCAAGTCAAACACCGTTGCCATTCATCATGATTATTATACACTTATTGAATCTATCTAGGAATTCCCTTGAAAGACACTCCACGCTGGCACCTTATTAAAAACTGTTCAATCCACAAGGAAATTAAAGTCTATCAAAGCATAATCATCAATTATAGATGTGTCGTAATCTATTTTTGGCTTCCACTAAACACCTTGACTCTTTAAAGAAAAAAAACAACCTTGATATGTTCAGCTAACCTACGAGTCGTATTTGACAGCCCGCTGAACATAGCAGGTGAAACGAGAAGGTCTTTAATTTGCAGCGCGCAGGAGTTTGGGGATCCGTTTGAAATAACCTGATTATTGGTGGGCTGTCAAGGCGAGAGAGAATACCAGGTCTCATTATAAGGTGCATTTAGACATGGAGGATCCCGACGTGTGTCATGACAGGGGCTTAGCCCTCCTACTCCCCCACAAGTTTGTTTTTAAGTATCTCTGGAAAAATTCGAAATACCTGAGAACACTCAGCAAAACAGAAGAACCCCGTCATCAGTCGGTGGGAGAAAATTGCAAACTGGCACTCTGCTTCGCCATTAGCGGTGCATTAAGAGCACCTGTCAGCTCTCGGTCCTAAATAGCTCATCCAAATTATTACCAGAATATCTTGTGTATGTTTCTTTTCCTTTTTTTCGCTGATCTGTGTGCTTCAGCTCTGACTAGTGCTGCTGGAGTAGCAGAAGTAGATGTCAAATAAACATAACACACAAAAAAATCTTTTGCGCTTAACTCCATTACAGGTAAAATATATTCATTGTTCGTCATAAAGCTATCTCCTCAGCCCAACAAATCCAAACACAACGGAGCCCCTGGAGGAAATTTTAGCTCGATTTGGCCCAATATTTCCCCCTGTCGCGTGCATTTTACTGAATATATCCATTCAATTTCCTCAAGCCTGTGAAATCCATTTACTTTGGAGTGAGTACTTCACCTTTCCCAAGCACCAGAATGGCAATAATGATATAAATGACCCCACAAATGAATGGAGATCTCACTGCTATATATCAATTCTGCTACTTAAGAGGAAGTTGGGGGATTTTAAAGCAGACCTGGGTCCTGCAGCGGCAGTCTTCTGAATGCACACAGTGACCAGGGCTCCCCCAGGAGTATGCTGTGAAGTACTTGGTTAAGCTGTTTATTGATCTTGGAAGAAAGGTATTCCCAGTCTTGTGCTTCCTCCCGTGCAGGCAAACCTTTTAGAGGAAGACCTCTCTGCACAGACAGTCACTACTGATACACATCACATATCCATCCACCCACGCAGCCAACGGCGGATACACGACAGAATGCACCCACACATACGCACTTTCACAAGCAATAAAGGGCATGCAGAGATGCACTGCAGCCTGTAGATTCACTCACGGTCACATTAAAGAGCAAAGAACTGTAGATCTGACTGAACCTATATTATGTCCGCCGCATTCAACCAGTCCTGTGCGGTGACTTTGCAACCTTGCTCAGTGTCAGATCATTGAACAGATAGCTGGAAAAAATGTCAGAAAGATGAATGCATGAATCCATATGGGGCCATTTTCAAACAGAATGAGGATGTATTTTGTATAGATGCACATAATGTAGCCAATTTTAAGTGATTTCTTTCTCCCAAGACGCTGTTACACTATCTGATCATTAAATGCCTCCAGTGGTGTTTTCTTTTATAGATCCAGTGGGTTGAAAAGAGCATCAAACCAGCTACATACCAGGGATGTAAACAAATACAAATTATTATGAACATTTCATGTGCGCCGGAGAAATACTATGCGACGTGCATCCATATTTGTGCTGTGATCAAATGGTCATGTGCCCATGACCATTTGATTCAGACATTTTTTTCAATATCAAAAGAATTGTTGTCTGTATAGGGCCATTCAACAAGGTTCACCCTTAACAGTCAGGATGATGGGAGTTGATGAGCTCAAGGTAGGGAGCGTTCACTTTTCACTTTTTTGCATTGATACCTAAAACCAGCGTAAGTTTCATATGAACCTCCTCCAATTACAGGCACAACCTCCTTTTTTAGAGCTATTATGGCCCATATTTTATCATTTGCTTTCGTCTGTGATGCTCAGACCGCATAGCGAGAACCTGTGAAAAAAATGTAAATGAAAACTCTGACTTGTGTTTTTCCACTGTTAAAACCTCTCATTCTATCTCATCATCTATCATATTTCCTCGCAGACACTTAACAGTGCCGTGGCAAACTACTTCTGCGTACTAAAACTAAAACACAATATCTGCCTTTTGTCTTTTATTCCAAGGGAAGTATTGTTCGAAGATGCACATGAGACTGAAGAAAGGTTGGTTACATTGCACCTACATTTATGCTTGAATCACAAACGGAGGCATGTTCATCAACAAGGTCGAAACACAGGCTCCATTCTTTCACTGTCTGCTCTTCACGAGGACACTCTCCTCTTTTCAGTCTTACCTAACCACACAGAGAGAAGCCAAATGCTTCTCATCCTTTCCCGATTTCACGACGGCATTTCTAGGTTTTATCAGTTTGATGAATCAAACTATACTTGTCTGGCTACAGACCTACACACACATCATCGCTCCTGAAGGTGCCACACACCATGCTGCAGCACAGACATGGACAGATTGGACTGTTTATGCAGCTCCCAGGAGAAGGAGCAGTATTTTCGGCTGTTCCAGGCTTTGGCTGAATAATCGTTGGGTTATTACTCCATACAGAGGCTACTGTTGTCTTATCTCACCATGTAACCATTAATTAATTGATGATAATCAGTAAAGAGAATTAGCATAGCTTTTCTTTTGACTTAATTAATTACCTAAGCTTGAGCACTTGGGAAACACCCGAGCAACACTCAGAGCTTTACAAAAATAAATGTTTGTCCTCAGCTGGAGTGCTGTTGTCAAAGCTGGGTTGAAAAAAATCTCTTGAATTTTAGGTCGAGGAAGTTCAGGAATCACTGGTAGGAAGTAAGAGCTGGTAAGTGGAAGCAGTAACCATTATCTCCCATTAAGACATTCTGTACTGAGAACATGTAGAAATCACACGAGAGCAGCGTTAAGTCAATGTGTAAATTATAAAGTGCAGATGGGACGTGCTGCTGCTGATCTACAGATTAAGGTGGAAACGACTCTCTCCTCCTGTGGAGAGCTGTAACGTTATGTATTCACAGGTTCAACCAGACATTATAGAGCCTTTAAACGATTGATTAATTGATTATAAGTAGTTTTTTTTTGTTTTTTTTCCTTGTTTTGTCAGGGACTTTGCTCATCAATGAACAGAAAAGGGTCATTTCTATGCTGCTCCTGGCCAGATGTTAAAAAGGCACCTTAGAAATAGATTTTTTTTTAGCTTATGACATGAAATTAACATATAAATGAACAGTTCAGCATAAAACACACACAAATGAATATTCCAAACTAAAATTAAATGATTGTTCACTGCATTAAAAATGGACAGTTAATAATGAAAAAGAAAAAAGACTCACCCTTCATCACTAGAGGAAGTTTGCTCAGTTGTCAGTAGATGATTTAGTTATTATCACATTAATTTTGTTCAGGTGATAACTGGTGTCTCAAAGAGACTAAATATCTGAAATACATGTCTTTTATTCTCCCTTAAATAACACCAACACTATATTTTCAATATTGGCCTCTGCTGAATGACATTAAACTTCATCCATGATGGTTCTCACTTTATTGTCATGATTGCTGTTCTGGTTTTGTTAAAGCTCTTGATACAAGCTGACTGATGGTGGAAATAGGTGAAATTGTATCAGTTGACTGATCATCAGTCATCAGTCAAGGCCGTTGCTTCTTTATCGCTGCTCTCTAAGTAAAACTGTTTTGATTGTACTGCAAAACTGAACCAAGATGGGATCGAAACAAGATCTGAGAGAGATGTAAGATCAAATAAACGGCAGATATAATATTTATTTAAAAAGGAACACTGAGCATCACAATATACCAAATAAGTGGACTTTGTGGTGGGACTTTTATTTTGGACAGTGCTGTTGGTCAGTACTGAAGCTTTAAGCTCAGAGTATTATTACCACTGTTATTATAGGTAGTAGTATTAGTATTAGTATCAGTTAGTTTCATCAGATCATCAGATATTGGTCTGAAAACACCCATGAATAATCCAAGTAGTAAACTATGGGGAGAAGTTTAGACAATCAAAGCTACTTAACCCTTTAACCTTCTGCTCAACCATATGGTAGAGCACATTTTGACTCACTATATCTTATTGAAAACATGTTTTACTTACGACATCTCAACCGTTTGGTAGAGGCCAATATTTCAAAAAATGTGGGGTTTGTTCATAAAAAAACATTGATTTTTGTAATTACACATTACACATTAAATTCATTTTAAACCTGAAATGTTTCAATAAAAGCAGGATTATTTGGACATCTGAGACGTAAATCAAACACAGACCAGCAAGTTTTGTCCATTCCAATACAGGAAAGGTTGATTTTGCTGCTTAGTTCAGGCGTCTTCATGTCTCACAGGCTGATGGATCATCTTGGAGAGTTATGGTCATTTTATGTGGGTGAAGAGTCTTTGCACTCTTCATCCACACAAAACTGTCTGACACCCGGCTGACATCGCAAACCGAGCACTAGTTTTAGTACTATTAGACTTTTACAGTCGTTACCGCCTGCTTTGCTGATAAAATCCCCCTCTCCATCCATACATGACCGCCCCCCCATCATCACAAGCCTCCTATCTCTCCTTCTATCTGTCTCAGCTCTGTAGCGTCCCTCAGCCTTCTATTAGTGTCATCACGCTCTATTGAGCTGCACTTGTCATAGTGATACCAAACTAATCAAGACTAATGAATTCATTTAACTGATGATAATAATGTTATTAAAATGCAAATTGTTAATTTCTTATAATTGCTCTACATCACATGTAATCAATCACAACAACTTCTATCGTCACCGCAAATCTTTTTGCTCCTTTCCTATTTTGCTTGCATCGTAGAAGATTTCCATTTTCCTCTTTCTCATGAGGAGCCGGGCTGTGTTGGTTAGCTCTGTCATGGTCTGGTTAGAGATGTGATTGTGTGTCATATCATTTATTCGTAATCTTCTTGTTTGTGTCTGCTCCAGTGATTGTGAATGGACTGGTGACTGTAGAGCTGTAATTGGAAAATGCATGACTGATTTGCTAAGATGGAGCAAACACTGAGGATAGTGTGGTTTTTTTTTTTTTTTTTTTTTTCAGGATTAGTGTTCCCTCCAGCTCCAAACTGAAATGTAACACGGTAAATAAGCGAGCAGTAACATACTAACTTCATCCTACTTAGCCGAGTTCATGTAGAAACCACAAAGCAGTTCATGGGAATTATCTCTGTGACCTTTTGAGTGCAACTTCATTAATCACATTAATCATTCTGCGGGTGGATACATTTTAAATATCTGCCAGACCAAGTAAAGCACATCTGAATATGGTAAAAGCAGAAATATTAACAGCTTAATATAGTTTATAGTTTTTTTTATAGTTAAGAAAAGTAAAACTCACCAAAAACAAGGGAGATAAAGCCTCAGGAAGGGCAACAGTAGAACAAGGATGTGGAAATATACTTCAGAGGAACCACAGGTTTAAATACAACCTCAACATGTGCTTCACTCTCCGGAATATATCTGCCGCTGACAATAATTTTTGCTCTTCAACACTGTTCAATCTAGCATTTCCTTTAGCTCTGGGTGTTGTTAATGCACAGTATGACAGTGCCCGCAAAAGAAAAATAGCCGCAACCAGGAATCAATCAACAAACACAATGTGGTGTGCATTTAATCCTGCTGGTCCACGACCTTCACAGTCTAGAATATCAATTTATCTCAAAATTATTTTCAGCACTCCATCTTCCGGTGTTTTGTTACCTGCGTTGCCATTCCTAGACAATTCTCTTGATTTCACTTCAGGCAGAGATTAATTTGAGTCTTATAGTGTACAGCCCAAATGAATCCAAAGCCCTATATATTTTGCACTGACCATGTTTTCTCTCAGAGGTGAGCAGTGGAGTTATAATGAACAGATATCTGGAAAAATTCCTTTTCCCTTTTTTTCCCCGTCAGTGTCAGGACTAGGCATTCAACTGTTTGTTCAGTTTCAAGCTTCTTTGTTTTTAGATTTCTCTGTCAGCAGTATTTAAATCATATCATCTCTTTAAAATCTTTATATTTGAATGTGAAACAGGCTCCAGACCTCACATTCACTGCCCACATCGAATTGTTCCAGCAAGATATAACTTGTCAGTAAAAAATGTAGCATGGTTTCACACTTTAACATGCAAACCACCTAATCATCTTATTGAGAGATGAATGGTGAATGAGATTAACTGAACCACCAATATTGGCATCTTTGGGCCCTGCGGCAAGCAGGGGGGGGAAAAGCTTTTCATATTTATAATTTAGATCATACGTGTTTCCTTCCAGAGACACTAAGCTGAACCTTAGACAGTTAATATAGTTGTTTAAATAATAAAAATACCTCTCGCTGTAGTAGAAGCCATTTCTAGCTTTCACTTGATACCTTTTATCACAACAGCTGCATACAACAGTGTTTTTTTCTTATTCTAATTAAAATGAGAGAACACTGCCCTTGTGTCAAGATCCTCTCACTTGATTTCAATTATCTGTTACACACTTCAACATTTCTAAGTGAGCACATTTTTGAAAGAGGCTCAATGCTCAGAACACTTAAGATGGGGTTCGACTGAAACAATCGGGTCAGTCATCTCTGTCGTCTCTCCATCATGTTTAGACTGCTTTAAAAGATAAACAAGAGCACAGCGGCGGTCAGAGACAGAGTGAGGATTGCTCTGCCGCTGCTTTGTGTCTTTAACCTGGAGCTGATGCAGAAGATGATCCTCTGTCTGTGTCATGATTCCCCCCCCCCCCTCTCTGAAAGGTTAGCGTTCAGCCTTTGACTCGTGGAACCATGGATCAAATGAATTGCGCAGTGGCTGCGGAAAGGTTGTGGCCTAGGCTGCAGCTGAGTGCTCGGAGCTCAGCTCTGTGTGTTGGCGTTTGTGTTCATGTTTGTGTGTGATGCTGTCTGTGTTTGTTTTTCACGATTCAGCAAAAACCCTCCGAAACTCAAGCAATAAATGACTTTGTGTGTCCCAGGTGGAGATCAACTCATGCACTGTATGTTTCTATGCAGTGGTGCTCATTAATTAATTAAAGGCTCATTATTGTCTTTTTTTTCTTAATAAAATAATTTATTTGGAATTTCAGACAATTGTGTCAATTCAAATGAAATATATATATATATATATATATATAAAGCTTTTTCTGTTTTTAAGTTGAATCTCCTTGGTAACTTAAAAATATGGTGGTTAGCATCTTCTCATTAGTTCAGCAACCAGTGGGTGTATGTGGCACTGTGCCAGCTGTTCATACGATCAACCATAGCACACAAACTAGTTCTTACATACAGATTAGACACTAAATGTTCTCATCTAGGTCACTGAACTGCCAGATTCAACTGTTATGTAGCTAAGTGACAAATGTAATGTTAGTATAACATTAGCTTAAATATAGCCCATTTATCCAGTGAGGTAATATACTCGACACTGTGCTCGAAGTCCTGTTTGATAATGATGTAAATCGAAAATATTCTTAAATCAATACAATGCTTTAAACTACAAGACATTATGCCGAAATGTTCGACTAAATGCGTGTAGTTTACGCACAAAAAGTTGTAATAATAAATTATTTAAAAGCCAAAAATACTGTCTTATTATTATTATTATTATTACTATTATTGCTACTTTTAGGACTTTTAGGATGAATGTTTCTTTCACTACCGATGTTCGAGAGACCATGTATTCAAGTGTGAGTGCAATGAGTGCACATGTCCTCGCACACTCAAGCTAAATTGGCAGACTCCATTCATCTGTCTGTCAATCAACCTGCCGTACATCATAATGATCAAAGCCCGAATGAACAGGGGGACAAAGACAACCGCTAATTCCTCTGATAACTCCAGAAGCTCCCAATTAGTGTCTCACTGCACGTCAATCAAAGCAATTATCAATCAATGAGCTGCAATTATGGCTAAACCAGATTAAATTGTCGTTATTTCTGACAATTGAATCTATCTTGTAAAGGACAAACACTCAAGGATGTGACAGCTGCTTTTGGAAGGATTTAAAGCTGAAGGTAGAGGGTCACTGGTGTCATGGAGGGATTGGTTACATGGAGCCACTGGCATAGACAAACATATGGATGACTCACATTCACGCTGCTCCCTCATAATGTAGTTGCACTTGAGAGGAGTAAAGTTTATTACGTATACTTAGTGCAAAAATACACGTTGGATCAGATGTCAACCCGTCCTTTAGTGTCTTTTGATTGCATTCACACTTGGCTTTTCCAAGTCGTCTGCATCACCAAATCGGCGCTTTTCAGGGAGGGATCCGACATTGTCTGGGACTATGCCTGTGTGATCTATCAGCAACACTGCAACCTCAGCAGTACTGTATGCTTCAACATCCCTCCTCAGCCTTCAGTCCACTATAGCACTGCTAACCTAAAAATGAGCATGCCTCGACTACTGAACCTCCACTTTGGCTTCTTTAAGAACCTCATTTAACGCTAGAGCAGTAGAGTACCCATTACAATCACTGCTTTGCATAAAATGATCCCAGCATTACTCACTCGCACTCGCATTACCTTACCTTACATCGGATACACACACAACCCCTGAAACCAAGCGGCTCATATACCGTGTCACTCCATCAAGATAGATGTTTCCTCGAGATATTGACAGCTCATGCTCACCGAGTGGGCGGCAATGATTTCACTTGATAATAAGTCGCCTGACTACGTGAGTCCATTTTTTCCCCCTGGAGGCATATATTCCACGGTAGAGCTGCCGGGAGATGATAAGACCACATGAGATAACCGCTTTTGGTATGGTGTGTTATAGCACCTGAGAGAGCGTTCGTTACTGTGATTATGGGTTTGACAGCAATGCGGAGAGGTGAGAAGGACAGCCAGGCATTGTCAGCAATACCAAAGTCTCATAATCACAGTTAAGATATCTGCATACTTCAGCTAAATGATGGCACATTACATATCACACAGCACAATTGTTAATATCTTCTTTCAAAATAGTTCAACTTGAAAGAAAGCGAAGGTAAAGGACTCATACAAACTCCTGCAAAACATAGGCGCCGTCCTGTTTTTCCACCACCGCCCTCCCTCAAACCATTTTAAACTGATGAGGTAATAAAGTCAACCGAAGTCTTGATTTAGTTCAACTTCAAGCCCTTGCTGGCAAACTCCTGCAGCTGCCTTCTTTGAATCCCAGCGGTGTTTCTGCCCCATTTCTTTCTGGTGTGTAACCTTGAAATGTGATGCACTGGAATATATAATAGAAGTCAAAAAGCAATGAAGCAACTGAATAAAGCTGCTTTAGCTTCAGAGATGATTGTGATCACTTAAAAGCTGTAAACATTTCAGAAAAATTTAAGTTTCACGCCTAATTTCTATCAGTCATGATAATAATTTACTCATCAATCATTATTACTTTTATCTTTGGACTTGGCAACATTGGTATAGACACAGCTATCCTATGAAGACCTTATCCAATGAACCAATGAACCAGTGGCTTAAAGGGTCAGAAGTTAACCATTTTATAAGAACCAATTGTTCCAAACTTGGCTTGTGACCCTATATAGCCAAGCAATATCTCTATCTCCATCCAAGCAGTATATCTATCTGCAGTCACCTGCCACAGTGTTGGAGCAGTTCTACTAAAGAGTGATGTTCCCTTCAATAATTGTGATATTTTGCTATTCACAGCTGAGAATGAGGAATGTCGTTAGTTTTGCAGGCATTTGTCCATGAAGTAAAGAATCCAAATTTAGACCTGATGGTCATGCTGGATTAAAACTTATCACCAAAGTTGAACCTTAATTGATGAGACATTTCACCCAAACATGCCATGGTGGCACTCTAAGACAAGTAAGAGGATAACTACAGTCATTAGGATTTTGGCCAGTCCAGTTTTTATGCAGTGCAACGTTTACATGGACCGTTATATACCTTTAATGTTTAACTTTGGTTTCCCTTGCAATTGTTTAAAGATTCTAGTTTCACACCCACTAGACAGTATAAATAGAGGACAGCATTTCAAACCAGCCCACACCCCAAAATCTATACCATCTACTATATCTATACATGGCAAGTTTGCTGCTCCATTAATGTTCTGAATGTCTCATATAGGACCTTTAAACCAATCTGTTGTAAAAAAAAAAACTGTGATGTTTGTCACATTCTTTCACAAAGATAAGGCTGATGGGTATAAGTTGTACAACCAATAGGACTGATAATAATGAAATTACCAAATTTATAAAAAATGAAATGCGCCTTTTAAGCAAAACCCAGAGGAGTTTAATGTCTGTTATACAAATCCTGAAATACATTTGTACTGACTGGGAATTTTTCCTCTAAGTAATAAAACAGAATAAAATATGTGAAAAGAAATTGAAGCAAAGTGAAGAGCAATTAATGAATAGCTCCCCAGTTGATGTTGGCATGGCAACAAAGGAAGCACAGCTTCCTGTGCTCTTTACAGGAATTATCAGCACAGCTGGGGGTGCATCTTAATCAACCTGGTACTTAAAGGAAACATGATTTAAAGGAGAGTTGATGTCGTGTGCATTTGTGTGTGAACTGGTAAAAATGTGAATACTGTAAACGATGGTATAGAAACTCCAATCTTCGATATTGTGGTTAATGCTGCACCCATATACGAGTCACATGCACACACACTCGTGCATGCATTCACAAATCATCCCCAGGAACAAGACTTGGTGCCAATCCATCGAGCACATGGTGAGAAACGTCACGGGATAAGTGAAGACTTAGATTTGCTGATGGCATTGTGGAAAAGTCAGGGGATCACCAAAGCCAACAGTAGTCATCCTATAGGGACCATGAATGTAATCTGTAGATTATTTCATGGCAATTCATCAAGCAGTTAATGAGTCAGTTTTGGCAAAAGCAGTGGACTAACAGGCCGACAAGCTATCACTGGCATCCCTGGAGCCATGCCAGCGGTAAAAACGCTTTGCTCTTTTATTTCTATGATGTTAATAATGTTATGACTCCTCAAATCCTCTAATCCGCTGGTATGGTACCAAACCCCAGGTTGGGAGCCACTTATTGAAACCACATTTTTGAATGAGAAAATTAAAGTGATCCCACCTGAAATGTCACCTACAGTCGTTCCACAGAGTTCAAAACTGCGTGGTTCAAACTGTGGTGGGTCAGAGTTGAAGCAGAAAGCATCAGCAGGGACAAAGCAGTGCCGGAGTGGTGCGTTCTGCCGGGCGCTCTCCTGTGATTGGTTGTTACATCATCAGTTGCCTCACAGCGAAACAACCGATCACAGCAAAGTAAATTTTCTGACAGAGATTTCAGTCTGGAGGATTTCAGCCATATCTGACTGCATTCGCACGAACCGAATGTCAAACTGAAACATGAAATTGAATAACTCTGCTGACCTAGACTCTTTTATTAAAGGAGTGGAGGAAGAGTCAAAGACTAAGTTTATTACTTTTTCGGTGAGCCATCATTGAGAAATTGTGCTGTAGCCGGTGGTGGAAGTAGTTAGATCCTTTATTGCAGTAAAAGTGCAGCAGAGCATCCCTCCAGCCTTTGATTTCACTTCCATTTGTTTCAACCTATCTTATTTGTCTTGCTTGTCGTACTCTTCCACATATCACAAACACGAGGCAGGGAGGTATAAGATGTACAACCAGAGGGAATGATTTTTATTATAATTACAAAATTCATACAAAGTTAAATGTTCCTTTTAAACAACATCCTGAGGGGTTTCATGACATTCATACGAATCCTGACACGCACGCGCACTGACTGGGAATTTTTCCTCTCAGTAATAAAATGGAATTAAATATGTGAAAACAAGAACAATTAATGAAGGACTCTCCAGTTGGTGTTGGCATGCAAAGCACAGCTTTCTGCGCTCTTTACAGGAACTATCAGCACAGCTGGAGTACATCTTGATCAATCTGGTATTTAAAGGAAATGTCGTGAAGTGAATTCTGGCCTAAAAACTCAAAATACGAGCTTTTCTGGTTAATACTGCACACGTGAATGAGCCACACTCACACATTCACAGTGTTGTCACTGCTCTTCAAGGTTTGTTATAAAAACAGATAATCACACCAATAATCAAGCTGCATTCACAATCCTGTTTGTGTTATTCTGAGCTGTTAATATGAAAATGAATGCCTGGTTGATTAAACTTTCCTGACCAATAACATCTAAAAACCACCACCGGTACAATCAAAGGATGGGCAAAAAAACCTTTCTGTGCTCGCAATATAATTACAGCTACTTGCATATTTCTGTCTGTCATTTAAAAATGAGTGTCTGGGAGCAGGATAATGGGAATAATCCTTCTGCCCATTTTCAAATTAAATTTTGGTGTTCATGGTGAGAGGAGTGTGTGTGTGCGCTCGTCTCTCGGAAGCAAATCCTCAGTTTGAATAACTTCCCTCAAGGCTTGATGGATGTGATACAGATATTAGATTTCCATCACTTCAAACTCTGAAGTCTCTGCCACTGGGTGACTAAATAATTGAGGACTCCTCCCATAAAAACGCAATATATCTGTTTGAGGAAAATGTTTCCTCAAATTTATCAGTCAATATTTCAAAAGTGAGGATGAGTCTATCTCTGGCAACATTACTATTCTGTAAGCAGAGGCCTTCAAATGACACCACACCAGCATTTACTTTGTAAAACTATATTGTCAGATAGACTTCAACTGCTGCACTAATTATATTTACTATTTAAATTTACTATTATTATCACAGAACCTTTGAAGCTGATATCTATGTTGTTAGACTCTTGTTAATTACTCCCTTGTATTTGGCAAATTTTCTTTTTTTTTTTATGAAAACTCCATTTTTTCCATGATGAAGATCTTGTGATGTGACCGACAGCTCAAGAACAGGTACTAAATGGACCGTGTGGTGAGATTTTCAACTGGTGTTTCCAGGGATCTTTGAACATCAGCTTTTTAACCAATATGGAAGACAAATATATATCGTGACCGTGATCAGATAAAACCTACCATTCCATAACTGATATGGATCATGTGATGTGATCAAAAACTTGTGGTGATGCTGTTTTCCCAACTGCTCTTCCCAAGGTCAAGAATTACCTTTGAACTTCAGTGCTGACTTTGGTTTTTGGACATGTACATACATTCATTCCACATGTGCTTTTTCCATATATGATGGTAGCCTGAGAAATAGTGATAGTCGTTTTTGGGGGAAGCATTTGAACACTTTGTCCTTGCCACATGGGATTTTAAAGGTCAAGTCTGAAGGTTAGAAATTGTGCTCTCTGAGTCATGGAGAGAGAAACACTGCCTGTCAGCCTCTAAGAGCCTTTGGACGCAAACCTCTCTCAGGGGTCAAGTTGCAAAAAGAGTTCACTGTTCACCGTCTTCCAAATGATGGCACATGCAAATATGCTGGTTTAAGGCACAGTTAAGTACACATGCTGTATTGTGTGACTTTGGTATTTTTAAGTTTTGGCTTGGATCCAACACTGTGTTGTGCTTTGTGAAGTAAACTCTTTCAAAATGTTTCTGTTTTTGCTGTTTATGCTTTGAAATTTGTGTGTGCATGCCTGCATGATAGACACAGTGATCGACAGACCACAGATATTTTAATTTTTCCCCTCATTTTGCGCCTTTTGTTCTAACCTACTGAATGATTGCTATATCTGGGTTTTTTATATACATAAGATAAAATGTAATTTATTTACTATCTAATTTTTATTGCAGTCATATTCTGTCCTTTTTTGTTTCTGTTTATTATGCTTACAAAAACAGTGTATGTGTTATTTGTAATTGTCAGTAACTGTTCTAAACACCTTCACTGAAATATCTTTGAATTATAATATTATTGTTTTTGTCAATAGTGCCTGGTGGCTTTGAACCAAGCGATATAACGGCTGCTTCTGATTAAACAAAAAGCACACAGGTCTGTCTCTGTAGGGATACTTTCTGAAATGTGGTCAGACTCTTTGAATAACAATCTGGGCCTGTTAGTGGCAAAAACAAGCACTTTCAGTGGATGTACTTTGAAAGGTGCGGTTGCTCCACAGGATTACATTACAGCCGTCGTTGGCTGTTTGCAGCTGCCAGCTGAGGCGATCTACTGGACCACTTCCAAAACATTTCATAATTACTAGTCCTTTTGAGGCCAAAATAAGTAGAATAGGGCCCAGGTTTAAAAATACCAGAGTTCTTCTTTAGGGCATTGCACAGTGGCTCTTCAAAATCAGACTTATTACACCACTTGACCCTCCCTCAGTTGTTTTCTTTATCCCTCTGTCTGCTGAAGAGTAATTAGTAGAGCTGTTCATTAATTACACACGAGTCCATGGCCAGACATCAGAGCGCTGCCGGAGCAGGTGACTGTATCTGTCAACTGAATCCAATTTTGCCAACTCGCGCAACGTTCATGATTTGTTCAATCAAGACGTCACAGACAATTTGTCTGGCATGCCTTGTCCCTCGGCCACCTCCAAGCTCTTCTCAGAAAAGAAAATTAGAGTATCCGTCAGCCGTCCCAAAGGGTCCTGCCTTTGGGAGATGTAGCATCCTCCCCCTCTGTTGACAGACCTGGCGCCCGGCTCACTTGTCACTGTAATTAGTTTTGTTTCACTACCATTGTGTTCAGCAGCCCTGCTTTATTGCTGCATAGTTGTGTGCAGTCGGGGCTCATTCCACAGCATTGTATTAAAGTAGGCTGCGCTTAAATGCCGTGACATCAAAACATAAAACAAGAATTCTCCTCAAGCATTGATTTCTCCTGTTCTCAACAGCTTGTAATAAGCAAGCATGCTTCTTGTGTCCAGCGTCCCACTTATTTGTGTCTCTCTGCAAAACAGCAATTACAGGCCAGTGTTCCATTGATGAATCTTGGATGGCTTTAATTAATCAGCTGGATAATGCTGCATGGGACTGAGTGTGGATGGAAGAGGTCATGAGGGGGCTTGGCCCACCATGGATGGGAGAGCAAATCTCAGAGCTTGATCAACAACAGGAGTGTTATTTATCAGCACATGCATGGTGTCCCTGGAAGGAATCTGGTGTGCTCAGGATTTTAGGACATGGAGTAGAATAAAACCCAGGGTCACTACTCTGGTTTTTCTCACACCCTTTCTGGTAAGAACACTACACAGGTGTGTAAAGGATATCCATAGCATCATCTGTGCACATACATACATTTGGTGACATTACATTGAGTCTTATGGACTAATGTGTTGTACTGATATAACATGACTGGGCATGAATTTAGATCTTACAGAGATGGTATGCAAATTATTGGCAAATTCAGTTCCTTTTCATGATGAACAATGAGTCAGGTCTTTATAGAGTGATTTTTTTGTGTCAAAGTGTGTTTAGAAATACTGCTAAATTAAATTTTAGCGGCAAACAATGTCACATCCAGGGTGGTGTGAATTGAGGTAAAGACACATAAATGTGTTTTGAGATCAGTCTGAAGCAGCATGTTTCACACAAACTCAATCACTCACATACACAGATTCCTAGTTAACTACAAGTACCATCTGTGCATTTAATGCATCATCTGTTTGGGGCAACTAAAGACAGAGTGTACAAATAGTGTAGTGCTTTGAATTCACACAAATAAGACACGCGGAAAAAATGGCTGTGCACTCAATGTTACTACATATTGACAAATGATTTATTGGTGCCATTACATTCTGTAAATCATATTTTACTTCTGTTAGACTTCTCTTCTTCCTATGTGGATCATATTAGTTTCAGTTAGGGCTCATCATTTTTCTTCTTCCACTGCATTTGTCTTTTGTGGAGTACCACAAGGCTCAAATTTAGGTCCTGCGTCATTCTCTTTATCCTCACTCCCTGTACATCAAAAATGATGAAGGAAATATCCCAATTCAACATCCAAACAATCCCGTCCATCCACCCATTCATTGTCTCCACTTATCCTTAAGGGTCGCAGGGGGATTTGAGCCCATCCCAGTTGACATTGGGCGAAAGGCAGGATACACCCTGGCCTTGTTGCTCGTCAATCACAGCTGTGAGGCAACAGTGCTAACCACTGCCCTCCAAATAATCCCAAAACTCTAAAAGATTACATGGATTTGATGTTTCCTTCACAATATTTTTTCTCTAAAACTTCGTCCATCATTGCATCTTCATGACCAGATGTATGTGTATCTTGTTCCAAAACCATGGACATTAATCTGATGATTTAAGTCGTTCTACTCTTGGAAAGATTTTCCACCAGAGTTTGGAGTGACAAGATCATTAGTGAAGTCAGGCACTGATGTTGCAGTCAAGTTATTTCACACTGAAACAGGAAAACTATTTCTTAATGGACATGGATTTGTGCACGAAGCCACAGTCATGTTAAAACAGGAAAGGGTCCATCCCAGACTGTTATCTCAATGTTGGAAGCACACCATTGTCTAAAATATAATTCTTTCACTTTATCAGAGCTAAGGAGCCTAACCCAAACCACCTGCTATTCAGGGTGTAGTTTATATAGGCCAGCCAAGACAGGAAAATCTTATGCATTATGCAAACTCTGTGAGGTACAGCTTTGTTTTAATATGCTGTTTCCTGTCATCCCTGATAGCTGTGATGTTAAGTGCACACCAGAAATAGGCTCCATACTGTCTCGCCCACCTAAAGCTTACGCTTTCAAAGTTCAAGTGTTCATTGAAATATTTTCTTTTTCCAGACCTTTTTAATTCAACCTAGGAACAACTTCTCTTTTAAAGCCTTTTTACCTTGCTGCACTCGTGAGAAACCTTCAAACCTCAGCTTTTATTTTGCCCTAGCTCCAGTCCACCCCTCTCACAAACAGGTATCACATCCTCCGACTACAATAACAACAGTAATGAACTAACTGGCAAGTGGCAGCTGCGCTCTGACCGCTCCTCTGGCCTAAACTGATTCACAGCAACCCATAATGACTTTTACTCCCAAGGCCCTGGTGTTACCAATACCACACACATGTTGCAGGTTCATTTATAACCGAGGACAGCCTTTTAGTAATCAGATAGTGGTTCGATAAACGCTGAACTGCTGACTCCCTTGAGGAAGGCTTCTGAAGGGCGATTTACCACCTCAGTGCTGATGTGATGTCTATCCTCTGCTGGCTCTTTGTGTTTGTGTACAGAGGGGGCGTGGGGCTTCTCTCTGTTTCTGAGTGCGAGTGTGTGTGTTTGTGGTCTTTTGAGAAGGAATAGACATTTTGTGACTGCAGAACAGACTGATGGGCCCAGCATCCCCTTTGGCTCCTCTGAAAGAAAAAAAAAAGCTGCAGCTGATGATGCAGCCTGCTTCTCTGTTCAATGACAACACAATTTACACCTTTGAAAAGACACACCAATGTACAATAGCATCTATGACATTTTCATATAAATGTTCATATAAATAACCCCCCCACCCCCCCACCCTCGACTGCCAGTGGATATAACACAATAGCGATTAAACCTCTGCTGATTTCATGAAAGCCTTTCCATTTGCTGCCTCTAAATTCTCTGCATCTGGTAGGCCTTTAGTTGGAATAATCCTCCTGGCACACAGGAAATGGTGCATTTTCCTTGCGAAGCAACAACAGCACATATCTTTTAATAAATACAAGAAAATGAAAGGGATAAAAGAAGTTGGTATGAGCAGCAATAGCTCCTACTTACAAAGCGCCAACTACAGAAAGTTAAAGTTGAAAAACAGAAAATGAGGATGAAATCAGGAATTTTGATTGACAAGTGTCACACACCAACACAAAACAACCCATGTTGGAAAGAAAATGTAAACTTATAGTTAGCACTTTCTCACCACTGTACAATATTTTTTAAATATAGCATACCTTATTTTGGAAGCTGGCTCTGCAAATCTTCCTAAATACACAAACATGCTGCACAATTTATTCATAAACATGAACTCATTATACAAACCTCATATAACCACATTATTTCTGCACTGCTCAAGTGAAAAAGAATAATTTAAACTCTGTACAGCACAGTACTTGTGGTAAAAAGGTGCTTCTTCCCTCCTTTTGATCCCTCGCTTCCTCTCTGCAGTCTCATATGAATAAATATGTGCATGTTTTCATAGCATCCTCAGTTTCTGCAAGATTTAGCTCTTTTACACAATGTTACAGGACAGAGGCAAGAAGGGAGAGGAGGCTGTATGTTAGGTTTTTTTTTTCCATTCCTTGAAGATTATGGACACATGATGACAGGAGCACAACATAATGCAGAAAATAGAAAAAGCAGCTTAGCGGTAGTCACCGGCTTGACAGGAACACTGTAAGATATACTGAGCTGAACAATACAAACAATACAATGAATATGTTCTGCATTAGTTCCTGACACAATAAGACATTATTGGCAATCATATATATAGCAGGAATAAAAGTCAGTTACACAATGTAGTAAGCTATATTTCACCATTACAAAAGTAAATGTATCTTGGGGTTTGCTATAACAATACAAATGTAACTGCAGCAGTAAGGATGACTTCTTGGTGTTCCCAGTGTCAGTGGATGAGCCCTATGTGGGTGCTTGTCTCTAAGAAAAAAGCAAAAACAAAATAAAAATAACTGTGAGCAGCTCCAAGGTCATTTGATATGACTTGATTTGACTTGAAGAAAAATTAAGTTACTACACGTTGCGTGCTGTTACGTTGAAAGCGGTGGAGGAATCATTCACAGTCTAAAAAACAGAAGTTATCTGCAAAACTGTAAAACTTAAAGGATAACTTCACCAATTTTATATACGATGGTAAGTTTCTTCTTCATAAGGAGGACTCAGGCTGTTGGATAATGTCTTCATATGTTCTAACATAATATTTAGTATTTTTGGCTATTGACACACATTAGGACCAAAAAGTCAGTATATCTTGGTTTTTACTTTTAACAATGTGCAATACAAAATTGCTGGAGTGCCCCTTTAATCTGAAAATTGAATGTCAAATCAATGAAGCGGAGTGGAAAAAGTACAAAATAAATGAAATATTTCTCTTTGTAATGAGGTGGAGGATTAAAGTAGCTAATGAATATTAAGTATCATCAAATAGAAATACTGAGTAAAGAATACATACCTTCTAAAAATTGAGCATTTTAGGGCTTCTATCTACCACTGGATGTTAAAGGCAGCTCTGGTTACCTTGGATAGTGGGACCTCTAAATATCTAATACTTTTTTGTGTCAATATTTAAGCCTGAAGTGGATGAATGTTTTTTCCCCGCATGGCTTAACAGAGAGCAGAGCAGAGCAGAGCTTGGGTTCCTCCTTCCACAATGCACTTCTTCAGGCCGATCATTGTGGTACTCTACTGTAAGAGGAGACACAATAGCTTCAAACAGTTTCTGTTTACCTGACACTTTTACCACGTAAGTGAGTGAGAGGGTTCATTCGCACACCTGCTGGCCTCCGATGTGCTTGGTAGGTGGAGCCTGCTGTTAACATACATCAAGCAACACCTGCCTAAAACGCCTTGGCAGAAACAAGCTGCTGCAATGTAGGCTTGCGGTCATATTTCCAGGCTACTTTCACTTTACAGCAAATGCAGTTCTTTTCCGTTCCCTCTGTGGCGATGGCTTGTTGCCTCTGAGTGATGGGCTGTGGGAACAGTAAGGTGCTGCCTGAGGCGTCCAAGAAGGGTTATGTAAGTGTAGTGCAATCACTCGTAGCCTTTGGTAAAGCACATGATGATGATGAGCCACAGAAGTGCACGGAGAAGCAAAGAGGTCCATGGTTTTCCACCAACGTTAAGACTCTTCAACCAGCATCAAGCAGCCACCAGCAGACACTCAGAGATGGACGACGCCAGGACAAATTTGCCAAGTACACGGACAAGTTTGATCCACGTGTGACAGCAAGGTAAATGATAATAATAGTGTGGATTCACACACAAAATATACTAATATATAGTGTTGAAATGCATTTTAAAGGGGAAAAAAGCTGTGATCATTTCAAATAAAAGTCTAGCTACTTTTTGACACTCAATTGTTCTTAAATCCAGTATCACAGTATAAGATAGCTTGTTTTTATAGTTAAACTGTGTGTAAATTGCATTTTGTTCCAACATCACTGTGAATATTTGGGGACAAAAACAGGTCTAATGATACTTGAACTGCTAGTAACTGCGTTTGTCTTTTAAATTTCAAGTAGCTTACTGTGAAAAAAGACTTGCTGAAAGACAGAGGCTGAATTTGTGAACACGTCATGTTAACTCAGTCCTGTTAGTAACCAGTTTTGAACATGTATTTAAAAAATAGATGATTTGCAGTTCAGCACAAGGTGAAATGACTATTTAAGGGCATTCACATTGATCACAGGAGCCTCCTCAAGTCACCAGCTTTCTCAGTCTGCCCAGCCTGCCACTAACCTTCATGCAAAACAATGTACTAGCAGTAACAGAAGACATTCATTTGAGAGGACAAAGCCTTGTAACACCTGAAGACTGCCTTCCTGTTCTTGTCAGATGGAAGCGTAGAATCTATTAAAGCAAGGAAATGAACGTCTTTAAGGAAGGCGCATATCTTTCTCTACATCTGATCAGTATCACTTATATGAAGTATTGCCTTGTCCATCTGGGATCTAAATCAAAGTAATTGCAAATATGTATGTATATGTGAATTTGCCTGGTCCACACTGCTGCAGGAGGCTATACAACATGCAGATATGTTGCCATACATCACGGCAGCATCTGCAGTGAGAGACGTTGAGTGCTTTGCAACAGTGTACCATGAGTTAGTTATGCTGTAATGAGTCATCATTCTCCGTCTGCCCTGTCAGATACGACATCAAGGCACTGATCGGCCGAGGGAGCTTCAGCCGCGTTGTGCGCGTGGAGCACAGGGCGACTCGCCAGCCCTTTGCTATAAAAATGATGGAAGTGGAGGCCCCAGAGGGCCGTGAGGTGTGCTCCTCAGAGCTGGCGGTGCTGCAGAGGGTGAGCCACTCTAATGTGATTCAGCTGATCGAGGTGTTTCAGTTTCCACAGCGGGTTTACATGGTGCTGGAACTGGCCACAGGTGGGGAGCTGCTGGACCGTGTCGTCAGCAGGGGCCACTTCACAGAGCGGGACGCTACCCAGGCCCTCCGGATGGTGCTGGCTGGGGTGGGGTACCTGCACAATCTGGGTATCACCCACAGAGACTTGAAGCCTGAGAATATTCTATATTACCACCCTGGGGCCGACTCCAGGCTGCTGGTGACTGACTTTGGACTGGCCAGCACCGGCAGCACAGGGTCTGAGGTTTCTGGCCCTGAGAGAAGCGACAGGGGAGATCATACCGGAGCAGACGGGACTTGGTCCCTCAGAACCACCTGTGGAACTCCTGAGTACATGGCCCCCGAGGTACTGCTGAGGAGACAATATTCCTGTGGAGTGGACATGTGGGCCCTGGGGGTGATCACCTACATTGTGCTAAGTGGATCCATGCCATTTGAGGATGACAGTCGCACGCGGCTCTACAGATCCATTGTGAGAGGAAGATACAGCTTCCATGGAGATGTGAGTTCACTGGGCTTTTCATTGCATGTTGGAGTTTAGTTATGTAAAGAATGTATTTATATGTATGTATATTGGACAATTCTGATTTATATCCAGTGCCAATGTTAGTGTGTCATATGTGCAGCAAGGCAGAAACTAAGGGTGCAGATGTTGGGTTAGTGTGTGGCCATGGAACCATAGAATACTTTATATAGATTTATATACAATAGCAATAAAAAGTTTTACCTGTTGCACCAACTACATAGATTTTTCCCGGGGAACAGCTCATGGTTTTCTAGTTTATTTTGTCTAGTGTGGTGCTACTTGTTGCATTTCAGTATCTTCACACAAACATTTATGTATGTCCCTAAAAAAGTGTTTTAATGTTGAATGGCTGTGCTTACAAAGAGAGAAAGTTAGTAGCCAGTTTGAAAAGTGAACACCGGTTCATGCAGCAGATCCATACAATTCAATTTCTAAGGAATATTCTCTTATAGAAGAGGTGGAAGGTGTCATTCTCATAGCAATTACAGATGCCTTCCCATAATGTAGAATTGACCCCTGCTTCTAGTGAAGCTGTTTTGACAGTCCTGGCACAAAGCTGGTGTGGACATGAAGTTAAAATAGAAACTTTGTGAACTTTTTCTATCAATCAGAGGCTCAGGAACACAGTTTACCCAGAAAATCTGTAGTTCTTTGACAAGTTGTAATTCTTTAGCTGGCTGAGGTTTAACCCAATGACTGAGACTATTTCTGATTCCAGCAAAAATGTGAAACTCCCATCTGCAGTTTCCATTTTGACATTTGGCCTCCCCGCAACACAATCTGGTTTATTGTGTATGACATGCCTGCTTTGTGCCTGCTTTGTGCGATTATCATATCCTGGTAACACTCCAGCAGCACATCTGTTCTCATGTGGCTGGGTTACATCTACTTCCTGCACATGAATGATTCACACCTTAATCATTATGATATTAGAACTCGTTGAAGTAGCTGCATTATTACGTCCTTGCCTGGTATAAGTAGAAAGATTTCAACTAAGCACGTGCAGGTGAACTTCTCCTCGCCTTCATCACTTCCTCTGCAACATCGTAACGTACAAGATCGGATATGTGAAAGTTTGTTGTGGTGTCTCACGTTTGGCTCTCTGAGGATACTTTGAAATGGGGGAAAGTCGGCCCTGCATGTTTTTTTTTCTCCTTTCCTCTGTCATACAACTGAAGTGGGTATTTTTAACAGCCTATTCTGTCGAGCTCAGTGGTGAGTTTGGGCTTGTTCTTTCACGCTGATTACACCCAAGGCTGGATTATTCACTGGGCTTTAAGCCTGGCCTGATTCTCAGGGATGCGGTCTGACATTTTAGTCTGGCATACAAGAGGCTCCCATACATAGGCCCTGGACTATTATCCCTGTGTTTACCGCTGCACTGACCACCAACTGAACAATAGTGCAAAATCCTTCTAGAGTTTATGCAAGGGCTTATTTCACGTTTTCATGGTAGCTTTCAATGCAGCTTATATGTAGGCCACACTGGTGGAGCAAAATCCTTAGGAACAAAGCTGAAAACCACATTTTATAGTTTCTTATGTATCGTACCTCACAGCGCACCGAGAGGCAGCAAAGACATCAATCTGTAATATCATATGATGACAATATGAAGACATCATACATGGCTGAGTAGGCGTCCAGGGCTTGACAGATCAGCCATCAATCAAATTCCCACGTTGACAAGACACTTATTCTCTATCATGTGCAAGTATCCACCCTCTCTGATAGACTGACAACACTCAGGCACACACATAGATTATAATGCTGTAATGTGTGATGAAGGTTCACAAGTGTTCACAAAATGTGGGTCTCTGCCATCACAAGGGTTCTTCATGTCATCCAGAAGGGTGCTTGTCTTTGGGACAAGAACAGTTTCAACAGCCTCAGCAATTCCCCCCACATATTAAACTTGACTTGAAGAGTTTCATTTGAAATGAGCCGTCCACCAGTTGTAGAAAGTGACACAGAGACCTGCACTATGTGCATGATGCCTTCCACAGCATGGGGAGGAATGATCACATTTTGTGGCATAATAGAACTGCATGTATAGCAACATAAACAAGCCCAGTGAGGCTCAGGTTTTCGAATGAATCAAAACAACTACTTTCTTCTTGACCAAAGATGTCGATAAAACTAGGCACAGCAGACGTGTTGACTTTGTCATAGTAAGGAAAGCACGGGTGTTATCAATAACAGTAATGGTGGCTCCGTTCTGTTCAAGTGAGTGTGACAGTGAGCCAGCATGCACAATACCTCAACCCTGAAACTAAAGCAGCCAAATGGAATTCAGCCCTCATTAATTTGATTGCTTATAAATGCTTATCCTACACTGATGGGTCAAAATCGTCCACAGTGAAAACGGTCATAAGCCCAGAAATTGCAGTCAGAGTGCCAAGAGAGCCTTTAAAAAGATTATGAAGATCCTTCAAGAAAGAGGTCGGCAAGTTGGCACAATTTGGTGCAACAAGGAGCCATAAATGAGGTGAGCTTTGCTAAACATAATAGGAAAGTAATTTCCCATTATATATTAAATATACGTATATTCCTTTATATGTTTATAAAGTCCACTGTTTTCTAGCTGTCTGTCAATCTATTTTTATGAATCCCCTTTGAACTATGTCCACTTATTAACAAATTGCTATATTACTATTTAGGTCAATAAGTTGCACAGTCATGTTAGTCATCAGTTTGTTATTCATCAGCAGCAGACTGCAATCAGAAATAAGTATTCAACAGAGTGATGAAAAAGGATTAACCCTCTCATTATTCATCAATTTTCCAGATGGACGTACCGATATTTTGAAACGTACTCTTCTTCTTTGCTATGCAAATTAATACTCGAGGGCTGCAATTACAGTGCAAACATTGTTCCCAGAGTATCAGTAACCTTTTGTGTTTATTGAAGCAGAATGGGGAGATGCAGTAAATGTGTATGTGTGTGTGTGAGAGAGAGAGAGAGAGAGAGAGAGAGAGAGAGAGAGTGTGAGAGTGTGGGTGGGCTGGGGGTTTGAGTAAGATTGAGGTGTGATTCACTTAGAAATACAAATGGCCCCCGGCACCTGCCCACGAACCAGGTCCCTCTGTCTCCCCGGCATCCCCCACCCCTTCCCTACAGTGTGAGCAACACACACACACACACACACCGTGCATACATTCCCCCCACGGGTGCAACAGCCCCTGGCCTAAAGACCTGTAGTGCAGACTCACACTGATGTGTTCACTCAACAGGGGGAGGGAGCAGGGAAGTTGGGGAGGGTGGGGGAGTCGGGGATGGATGGCAGGGTGGAGGACATCGGAGGGAAAAGAAAGGTGGGGGCAGAGGACGAGCGGGAGAGAGGAAGAGCGGGTGTAGCCTCGGGGGCTTTTCACACCTTATCACTCAATCCGTTTGCTGCACGTCGGACTGAGCGCTTCCCTCACATGGAATCAGGCCATTTCATCTCATCTGGTGCGCGTGATCGTGTAAGTGGATTTCTGTGTGTGTGTGTGTGTGTGTGTGTGTGTGTGTGTCCTCATGTCATGGCAGCATTTTGTATGTAAAGCACAAATCCTTGCTTTAGTTCAGACAGCAGCTTAGTAACCTCCTCTGCATTCTGCTGCTGTTTTATTGAAGACACACTTTCCTGACCCAACCCAAACATCTGCATCTCTCAGCAGCAGGGCAATCTGGGTAATGGTTAGCCCAGTCTGCCCCCTAGTGAGCAGCATGTGAACAAATCCAGCCTCCACTTGGCCACAGTCTATTGTACATGACAGTCCAATCTCTCCTGCATCCGGGTATTGATATTTTGATTACTGTGGTTTAGCTGAGACTTTCACCTGAATTAGCAACAGGCCACCTTCCCCAGTTGGGCTCATTATGATGTGGCATATTTAAACTTGGCTTTGTTTCTCAGGAAATGCTGCCAGATGAATCAGATTTGACTCAATTGCGAGGCAGAGACTCTCATGTGGTGCAGTTCATTACTCAAAAGTGTATTATCCTCGTGATCACATTAGCGTAATCCAACCTTCTAGCGTTTTCTTCATTTGTTGCAATTATACTGCTTCTGTCAAGTAAAGATGTAGCACGCGGCAAACACAGTCGGCGGAGCTTCTCATTCATTCTAACAAGATGTTGTTCAATAAACCAAGCCCTGTAGGTTTCTCCACTGCTTTTGCCATATCTGGACTCCACTTATCTCCCCTCTCTCCCGCCTCTTCATCGAGCTCAACAGTGATGTATAACACCTCATCTCTTGCCCCCTTCCTCCAGACACAATAAAGCCTTTTGTGTATTCTGACGTGAAAAATGCTCAAAATAAGGGAGATAAACTTCCTTCAGGTGGCTTCGTTGCAAGAAAACAACGCAGTTTCGTCTGTTGATAGCAGGAAGGAGGTAAGCTTTTGTTACCTGTTCAAAGATTTTTTCCCCTGCATCCTTCCCACCTACTGAAGGCTTCAGCAACTCTTTTATGTAGCCAGCATGCATTTAACTCAAGCATTCCCATCATTTCAGAGCCAGGACAAAAGGCATCTGCTAGCCATGGCCGCTATCAAATGTGTGTTTCATGGCACAGTAATAAGGAACCTCACTGAATCACCAGTTAGATGAAGAGGAAAGTCAGGCTTGTTAGTCGTGGGAGCTCAATCAAACACCTTCTCTCCTTCCCAAGGAAACCGAGTGTCACTCTGCCCACCTCTCAGGTGTGAAATAACAACACAATGAGAGGAAAGTTTGAGTGAGAAGCGTTTTTATGACTCGTTCAGCAGGCGGCTCTGCACCCTGCTCTGTGCTCGCACACACACACTTCTCTCCAGTCAGTGCACTGTGAGAATAAGCCAGCCCCTGCTTCTTTGAATTCCTCTCACCGGCAACAGTCTCGCGATTGTCAATTTCATGCTTGATTAATTGTCATTACTCGGCGAGAGACAAAAAAAGGAGGAGAGAAATGCATTTCAGGATTAAAATGGAGAGCGAGACCTCCCTAAAGAGTGAGATTTAGTCTGTGCGAGGTTGAGCGAATTTTGCACACACAGATTTGACTGTATTTAGCTTTTATTCTCCTCTGCCAGACACGGTGGAGAATATTTGAGCTAATTGGTGAGTCATTTTTGCATCTTAAAGACAAGACAGTGAAATAGAAGTGATTAAGGAAGTAGTCCCTGAATTATGCTTAACATTACCTGACTTCATTCAAACAATCCATACTAAATATCATGAAGAACAGCTCTTCCCAAACCCCTGCTCTGTTCAAACACACATGATATCAATGGATGGGTTGTTATCAGGCTTCTGTAGAGCTCAATGATGAGCTGATCATTTAAAGCAGGTGTGCTGGAGCAGGGAAACATTAAAAACAAGTAGGTCAGTGGGCCACTGGGAGCAGGTTTGGTCGAACACTGATGCAGAGAAAGAGAACAAGTTTGCCTTCTGACACCGCTAAAGGTTATTGTGTTGTGGCCCAATCAGGTGTCTTCTGCCGTCTTGTAATCTTCCGTATCAATTGAATTCAATGTCAATCAGTAATATTTACTTTAAAATAAGATGGAAGCACAAAGGTCATCAGTATCCTGAAACAGGCCTCTACAGTGTTTTGTGACAAAGAACCAAAGCCGATGATGAATAATTTACTGATTCTGAATTATAATAATCATTCTGAGGTCTTCTCTCCCACTGGAAAGATGGGATGGCAGATTTCAAAGCATTCTTGAATGTCAACTTGGGTCATGACAAGGGAGATGATTTGCTATTTGAATTAACAAAGAGCAAAAGATCCCAGTGAGGCTCATCTGTGGCGCCTTTATTGTGAAGCTAATGCAGGCAAAGAATAAACACACACCCACATCCAACACATACGGCAGGGCCTGTCCTACCTCCCAGCCTTCGTATTCTTTCAGCCAAGGCTGCTGCTTCACTCTGCCCAGTGACATTTAGCTTTCCTTTGAGTTTAGTTCTGCTTGTTAGGCCTGCAGAGCGCAGGGATCATAGTTTTATTGCTTTGTTAGAATGAAATCTTACCTCCTGCTTTGAAGAGGCTTTCAATCTGTGCAGGCACCTCTTCTAGATACCCAGCCACTGCTTAGGGGACTGCGGGGTTCCCGAGTGTCTGTGTGTGTGTACATTGAATTGACATCTTCTGGGGGTGAGTGTTTTTATATTGACACTGATTGCTATCACTCTGCTCTGCTTCTTCTGTTCCACAGCCTTGGCCCTCAGTGTCCGACCTGGCGAAGGACTTTATCCAGCGCCTGCTGTTACTGGACCCGACCACGCGCCTGACGGCCAACCATGCCATCCATCACCCCTGGGTCATCACCATGGCAGCCAGCTCCTCCATGAGGAACCTCCATCGATCTATTTCCCAGAACCTGAGGCAACGGACATCACGCAGCTCCTCCCGGTGCCCGAGCAGTACCGCGAGCTCTGGCGACTCCAACAAGTGTGAGCCTGGGAAGGCTAATGTCAGTGGAGAAAGACCAAGAGCAGCAGCAAGGCAGGGCATCTGGACACACTCAGCCTCAGAGAGCCACATAACATCCAGCCAGAGGGCTCCTGTCCCAATATCACCATCCAGCTGAAGCACCTGATTCATGAGAAGGCTAATGAGAGGATGGAACCAGCTGGCCCCGCTCAGTGTGTGTTACAATCACAAACCTCAGAGCTGAAAACAGGGAGACAAAATGTGTTTGGCACAGGTGTAGTGACAAAAAAGAAAGTTTCCTCCCTTCTCTGGACTCCAAGCAGGAACCCAGGCTCCCCCAAGACTTCCATCCTCAATTTATTTCGTGCGGTTGGCTTAAGCTGTTAGTGAATAATATCCTTCAGTTTTGAGGTCCAGGCTTCTACTGAGGCAGAGCTGTCCACCTCCACAAGGTCTCTCGCCCCTGGTTATTCACACAGCTCAGACTAATGGGTTCAAGGTCTCATCTAGATCATTATGAGTCATTGCATTACCTGCCAGTGAAGAGGTTCACTCCACAGATGAGAAATTCGTCATTTGAGAAATGGAAGCTAATCTTAGTGAGGACTGGGTAAGAGTAGAAGAAAACTTGTTTCATCTGCTCTGATCTTTTGTCTCTTTTAAAATAGAATTTGAACTCCTCACCAACAAACAGCCAGGAGATTAGCATGTTTAACATTTTGCATCAGAAAGAAGCAAATAAGCTGTAGTCTTTTCTTTTGTTGTCACTCCTACATAGCAGCGCCCACAGTCCTGTGTAACTATTGAAAGCACAAAGCAGATATTTGGTGACAGGCCTCTATCAAGTTAAAATGAAGCTCTGGGTTTAAAGAGCTCTCGCCTCTCCCCCAAGCATTATGTAAGCTGTAAACAACAGCATTTTCCAAATAACCCTTTCTTCCAGTGAAGACTTTTAAATTAAAATGGTAAAACTAGAATGCATCAAGTTCCGAAAGTGCATTAAACTTCAAGTAGGATGCAAAACATAATTGACAATAACGTTTACTCTCCCATTTTCTTGTTTTAATCATTCATTATTAAAGCTTTTGGTTGCAAATGATGAATCATGTATTAGATCTACACACAGCGATATATAATATCTGAATGCAAGACAGATTTAACCAAGACAAATATTGGAAGGAGACAAAAGAAATATAAACCTCATGAAAAAAGACAATAAAAGTGGAACTGTCATTGAATATTCTATATTTCCCTTTCCCTTTAGGGATTAACTCTAATGCATAGATGTTTTGTGCAGTATCTCATAAGAGAGGGTAATGAGACACTTTTTAAAAAGTGAGATGAAGCACGGTTGTGTTCTGCTCTACCAACAAAATAAAATGTTTCACTTTTTTAGAGTATTTCTGATGTTTGTTGAGCCTCAGATACAAATGTATTGTCTAAATTATTGAATAAATTCCAATGCAGAAGTGCTTGTTTTCTTTCTAGGGGTCAGCAGGGAGCGACTCCATTGGCTCCAAAAAGAGGTCCAATTGTAGTCTGTGAGAAAACAACTCTTATTTTTCAGTTTGATCTCAGCAAACATTTTCCCAAGAAGTTTATGGTCTCAATCATTACTTCCAAGTCTTCTTCAATACAGCAGGATGTACATTTAGCGTATTATGGTTCCATTTAGAGTAAAATACGATGCGATACGATACGATACGATACGATACGATACGATGCGATACGATGCGATAAAGCAGGGTATCCTTTAGGGCAGGATTATCTTGTGACTGATCAATCAGGTGGGCCATGCTTAATCCTAGCCAATCAGATGCAGCAAAATGAACATCACGTCTGGTTTCAGAAACAAGATAGCGATGGACAAAATGCCAATCCCACAAACCACTGGGTGACGTCACTGGGATTATGTTCACTTCTTTTATACAGTCTATATGCATGACCTATGGTTTGACAAAAATATCTTAACCAAAGGTCCACGTATTAGTATTCAGACAGATTTTCTAGTTTGTTGAAGCATATCTTAACTCAGGGTCCACTTGCTTTTGCTTGAGCTTTAGCGGAAGACTGCAAAATGCAGACAAAACAGAAAAAGTCATGTTTGGCCTTGGAATCATTACAACCAGCAAGTTTTTACTTGTGCTTTGAGCTTTCAGTTACATCTCACAGGGTTAGCACATCTGCTAATGAAGACCGTGAGGTGTAAACGAAAGAAAAAACAGAAAAAGTGAGTAAATGGACTTCGAGTTGTTGTTTTTTTTTGTGGGAAACTGCCTAAAAATGACTAATTAGTCTACTAATAAGAACAAATGCTGGATTTTCACAGAATAGTAAAGCGCTAAAAGCCTCTATTTTGTTCTTTTCTAAATTGTGACTATGGATGTCGTCATTTGTAGGATGCTCATGCATTATTTCTCCAAAAGGGAACATTGGAGAGTTGTTAATGCCTTTCAGTGGCTGCCCATTCTCAGTGACCTGAGATCAATGTCCCTTTGGGAAGGAGATGAGAACTGCTGGTGCATTTTGGAAGTGAAAATACAGAGAGCACCATCCTAAAAGTAGGATGTTAGTGGGCAAAGAGGAAATCTCCTTAAATTGCCAGAGTTAACAGTGCGTGGTCTTCTGTCTTTGTGCTTTGATGAGAGCTCCATATTCTGCTCTGAAATGAGTCATAGTGACTTCTTGAACGTAGGATGGCATGGCCTCATGTGGCCGGGGGAAAAACTTTTATATTTTTGGCTGAATTGTTTGAATTGTGTTGTGCAAGTGACTCTGTATCTGGTGTTATCAAGTGATAGTTGGCTGCATGGTTCGAGGACGAGGTGATTTGTCGAGCATTTTTATTCTAAACTCTGTCTGCAAACAAAGTTCCACTCACTGACTGATAAAGATATTTGAATTGAATTAAACCAAATAGAAGTCAGCCCTAATGGAAAGTGGTCTTTTTTTTAACGATTATCATTTAATTCTCAGCGCCATTATCTTTCAAAAGGGAATAACAAACCGTCGCTTCGATGTATTGTCCATCTCATTTCTGCACAGTGACTAATTCCATTGTTTTCTGCAGTTTCTGTGGGTTTGGAGTGGGCAGTGAAAGCTGCTTGATCTTGAGGAAAGCACACTGCATATTTTCTTCCAGTCTTTAATAGAATACTGCAGATAATCCCTCTCTATTATTTTAGTGTGTGATGATATGTGATCACTGGGCACTTTGTTTCCACATAGCTCTAGGAAATAACTCCTCTGTGGGATAAAACTGGCATCCCACCAGATGGATGCAAATAAATCGCCCATTAGCTGAAGATCAGCTCTCATATTATTTGTTTGACTCCCCTGCCTTGCGCGATGGGATAGTGGCTCTGACCGCAGAGGTCTAAAGACTATGCCCCTGCATAGGTAAGGCAAAACACATTCTCAAAACTCATTTAGCTTGTGTGCAGTTGGGTCAATATCTTCCCATACAGGCTTTAGTTTCATACAGTGGTCAGCAAGGCCAAACAATTGAGAAAGCAGAGCGTAGCAGAAATTGTCAGAGATAGCGTTTGCTCTCTAACACCAGTCCCGTGCTATATATGAGGACAAGTGTGGCACAGAGTGTCTTTCTCTGCTCTTCAGCTTTTCTCAGCAGAAAACCAAGGACTTATTCTCTTTATCTTCGGTCTTACTTGAAGAGATCATTTGCTGCTCAGGACCCTGAAACATAAGCTGGCAGATCCACTTGTGGCTGCTATAGGAAAGAGGATAACAGAGGGAGGGAGTGGTGGTGGAGTCCCCGAGATCATGTCCTGTACAGCACGTATAAAGGAACCATCTGGTCCCTCCCCCAGAGATCAGGCTCCCCCAATTCCCTTCATGTTTGTCTCCACACAGTTGAATCATTCAAGGTACGTGCCTCTTATTTCTATTGTATACACCAAACAACTAGTAGGTCAAATATTGGTGTCTTTTGTGAGCTGCTCGGTGTAGAGATTATTTTCTTTAAACAGCAATTACAACTCCACTCCACCTTAATGATTCGAGAGGAAAGAATGGTCCACATTTTTAGTCAGTAAATTGCTTTCCTTTTTTTTCCCGAAGATGAGCCTGCTATTTGCTGCTGTCCTGTTATTGTGCTGCAGATACAACGCCACAGGAACACAAGGTGGGTCAATACTTTCCTCATTGAGGATGCAATAAAAGTAAACCATCTCATTACTCTTCCTACTCAGAAATTCTCATTTAGATTGTAGCCTGGATTCCACCAGTTGTTTGTCAGTTAAAATTTGCACTTGTCATCTCCTCTGGGGCGAGCAGCTCTATTTTAAATGCTCACTCTCAGACGTGATGGGAGAGCTTGTAGACATGTATTCACTCCTGAGAGGTGTTTCAGCAGAGTGTCATGCTGTTAAAATGAAACTGGTTGGATTCGAAAGATAAGTTAAAGGAATGGTCTGACATTTTGGGAAATGTGCTTACCCGCTTTGCTGTTGACAGTTACATGAGAAGGATGTCTGTCCGGTGAATCTGAAGCTACAGCCAGCGGGTGGTTAGCTTAGCTTTGCATAAAGACTGGAAGCAGGGGGAAACGGCTAGCCTGGCTCTGTGCAAAGATAACAAGGTGCCTATATATCTCTTAAACTGTACAAAAAACATGTTCACAGGAGGTTAATATCTAGATTATTTTTTTGCAGTAACTTCCTGAAGTCCCCAGTGGTTGCCTGGCAACCTCAGGGTGAAGAACTGCTCCATGCCAATAAATTGTCGCTGGAATGAGATTCCGTAGATTCAAAATCACTTTGTGGCATCATGTGGCCTGAAAATGGGCTGGAAGAATTTCTAGTGAATTGGGTAGTATGGATGTGCACAGATGTCCAATATGTCTGCTTGGCCTCCGGACTGCCAGTGCTGCAATTCAGATCACATACTGCCTTCAAACAGAATTTTGTATGTCTGATATGAAGGATCAAGTACAAGATATATATGGTTTTCAAGTGGTAAAATGTGCATGGATTGTTGCTAGGCAACTGACAACAAAATGAACATTGATGATTGATGGGGTTTTTTTGCATGGCTAAGGACCAAAAAAGTGAGAGGAGAAGAAAAACTGATCTCAACTAGAATAACTTCCCTTGGCTCTCACTGCGAACCCTGACTTGCAAAACCGAACTGTGAAAAGCAAACATCACCTGCACAAATATGAAAAGTACAACTTCTTGCTGTTTTGTGCTCCACCCACAGACCATTCTGATCACGAATGCCAAAGGCAGGGGGGGTCAGGAGCTGTGGAGAGTGTCCGGCTGCTTGCTGTGCTCAGGAGGTGAGTGACCTTGGAAACACACTTTGCGTCGTTCTTCGAAGGGATCACTGTTAGCGCAACCCTGTGCGCTGTTTGGGACCATGAAGAGGCTTCTCACTGCATCACTTCTGTTCCATTTCTCTGTCAGAGAGTTATTGGGAAAACTTATTTCACTTCTTTGTGAATTAGTTCTTTGTTTAAGGAACATTCAATCATTTATTTGACCATATGAGTTACATTACAGTAGTGGAATTTGACCTGCAGATGGAAAATGCGTCTTCCATCTGCAGGTTAAAGTTTGGAGTTTGGAAAGTATTTAAAGTATATACAGAATAAGAGAGTATAGAAAAATTTGCAGGTTAGCATTGCAGGGTACTAAAGTATACTATGCAATGGCATGTCTCCATAATTATTGGTTTACATTATAACAAATGACAGACAAGATACACAAGATATAAATGGTTGGAATGCACACACTGTTACGATGTGGTCATAAAGATTATCTAAATTCATGAAAATCAAATGTCCCTGCTGTGTTTATAACATCTGTTGAAAAACATGTTTGACTTATGCTAACTGTATACGAGCAGTCATATTAGCTTGCTTTATGTTGTCCCAACATAAATTCATCAAAGTGTTGAAAGGGGCCATCGTATATAAGTGTTGACTGTATGTGTCATTTTTAATTACAGATATTTGCACATTGGCAGATGCAGCTGTGCTGTGAGCAATGACAGAAAAACATATACACAAGCTGCTTTTCATCATTACATTCATAGCCTCTCTGTGTTATTGGGATTAACTACATTAGTGACAATAATGTATGCAAATTACTGTTTTGCAATACAGCTGAATATATGCAGTGTCATATAGTCTTAGCCGCCTTGATATCTTTAATTTTTTATCATTTTTCTTCGAGTGGCTGTTTATATAAGAGAATTTTCTAGAAGTGGGTCGGCATGTGTGGGACCGCCGTGACACAGCCGGGGCGCTGCTGCAGAGAGGCTGTCCTTTTGATCGCCTGGAGGACCCCAGAGGTTCCACTGTCCTTCTAAAGAACCGAGAGATCACCTTCCACCCTACAGAACAGAGACACCAACGGCAGAACAGACAGGTCACACAACTCCAGCCTCAGACTGTGCTGCTGCATCTCAGGCCAGGTGGGTGCATCACTGTCAGTATGTATATGTAGAACATGTATAAACCACCTTTGCTTTCAGTTGGATGACAGCACTGTTCTCCTGGCTTCCTCTGAGTTTATGGTCCTGATTGCAAGCAGAAGCAGGGGGGCTCCGTGCGAAATGTGATACCACTGGTGCAGATATGGGGCACTTAGTCATCGTGAACAAGCTGTTATTTGTTTTGCGTTGACTGATACATGGCATATTTCAAAATTATACATGTGGCATTTTTCCAGATGGAGTACAAGTTGAATATGGCCTCTGTATTGTGGCTTTGGATTCTGATCATACTTGTCAAAACAGTGCTGGAAACACTGAAGTCATGAGTCTCCCACCAAAACCAACAAGCCACAAAACAAATCCTTAAAGAAGTTATTTTTTGTCCAAAGTTTATATTTTAATTAAATATTATTTGCTATATACAATATATAGTTAGGAACATACACCAATCAGCGGGAAAATATAGAATCCCTTTAATTTACTAATTTGATTATGAGCTTTGAGGTGAGGTTCAAACGTGTGGATGACCACCCAGTAACCTGCACTACCTGATGGCTCTAGTGTTCTCCATGGAGGACGACCTGCCCAATGTCAAGAGGCTGTAAACTGACCTCACGGAAGAGATGAGGAAAACGACAAGTGACTTCAGAATCGTTTCCATTTCCTTCTCGCCTGAAATGTAGGCTAACATAATTTTTCTTAACTTTTTATAACTCCGCACTCCGTTTTATGGTACACCCTCGTGTCACATTCACACAGTCACACACCTGGGAGCTGCCCGGTACAGTCATAATCTTACTACTGGCCACTGAGCAGCACCACTGGAGCGATTGGGGATTAAGTGCTTTGCTCAAGGACAACTGGTGGCTTTTGAGAGAAGGGAGAGCATTAGTTATTCACTTTCCACCCTTCAGTCACAAAATCACTTCTCAAAACTTAATGCTACTTCTTACTCCCCTCTATTCGTTCCCACTCCAAAAAGGCTTTGGTTTGTTTGTGGACAAGACGGTGATGCCGTACATCAGCACTTGCGAAGGACATACCCCTGTAAGAGGACCGAGCCCTGGCCTCGTGTCCCTCGCTTCACCTACCACCATGTCCCGAGCCTCACTGCCAACGGAAGCCACTTCACAGAGCTAGTGGGGAGCCAGCGGATCTCGGGTAACCTGGATTTACCGGGGAGGGGGGGGGCTGGATGCACTGATGCAGGCCGCCGTGTGTGAGGTAATGCGAGGGAGCCCAGCAGGGAAGAGGACTGCAATACAGAGATTGTTGTTTTTGTTTGGGAGGGCATTATGTGGAGGAAAGTGGAAAGACTGCAGACAATAGATGAGAGGGGTATTTCACAATACTGAGCCTCCTTTGGGAAACTGCACCACTCAGTCTGGGTGTATTTTAAAATCATTATGAGTCTTTAGGTATGAAAATTTGACCTTAATAATTTCATAATGACTGGTTTTGAATTTAAGCTGTGAAGAGCATGAAGGCATAAAGAGTTACTCATTTGATAACATACAAAAGCAGAAAGGTAATTCTTTTCCAAAGCCTGTCAGAAATACTTATATCAGTCATGGTGCTCTATTTGCTGCCAATTGGCAGTTCATTGACTGATGTTCTTCACTCGCAGGAACAGATTGGCTGGAGGAATGTGACTCGTCTGCTGGTGCTTTCTATTGATGCTGGCTTCCACTTTGCCGGAGATGGCAAATTGGGCGGCATCGTATTTCCCAACGATGGAAAGTGTCACTTTGCACAACGAAGTGAACACCAAAGGAAATTTTCAGGTTTAAGCTTAAATAGTGTTTTAAATCCACATGTAGAAATAATGTTTTGTGTATTAACACTTTATTAAATGACTGTGTGTAATTGTGTAGTCCAGATTCACGCTCCCACTCTGAGGGTATTTTCAATTTCGGAGATGGAAATTTTTTGAAAACTCCAAGTTAAAAATTTGTGGTGTGATGCTGCCAATTTCAGAAATGGCAGAAGCCATGGAATTAGTTATTTGGTGGATGGTAGGTTAATATATTTTTGGTATGGTATATTAATATAGTTTTGGTTAAATTTTGATATTCCCATGCATTAACATTACCTTACCCACTTACTAGCTTGCTTAACTGTTAGCCTCGGTGCCTCTGCGGCTTTGTAGCTATAAATAACGACCACAAAATGGTATTGTCACAATTTAACCACCTGAATGCCAAGCATATCATGTACGCCATAGATATAGAAGTGTCGATGCCACATTTATTCATGAGACGTCCCTGCTAGTAAACTGAAGAGATGCAGACGTCTCCACAAAACCAACTCTAACTTGCTTCTAAGCTGATTTTCATGAAATTTGGTTATGAGAAATTGAACATGATACTAGTTATAAGTTGGAAATGAATTCAGTTACTGGGGGTGGATATACTCAGCGCTATGCCAAAACATTAACCTTTTAGCCACAATCTCTAGTGGGTTAAGAGTTGATTTTGTAATGAAGTCTGTGTCTCTCAATACACACATCAGCGGATCTTGACCCATCCAATATGGCAGAGACGTACACACACCAGTGGTGGCCAGTCGTGTACATGACTTCTCATGGTGTAACCACAAGCTCATCAGTTGCATTTGAACACAGCATAAAATTGGCATAATTATTACTCCTTTCAGTCAATACCTGATAAAAAAGAACAAGACTAGACAAATCTTTCACTGCTTATGGTAGCAAACAACAGCTGAAGGAGAGTAAATCAGACTCTCGCTCATTAGGAGGACAGAAACACAATTTTAATGGGATAATAATTTTAGACTTGTCTGCTTTGTAAGCAGCTCCATGCTCGCTGACAGTATAGTGATGATTTCAAGGTGGTCAGGGCTGTTGTCTGTTTGTTTTCAAGTTCTTCTCCCATGTGGAAAAAATGATAAATGTCCATGAATTTTAGCATGAGATATCACAAAGCCGTAATAATCAAAGCTTTAGCCCAACAGAAGAAGTCGTCACAGCCGTGTGTGTATTGTTTGAAGCACTGGGGAGCTGTGGTCCTGAGGAGCATACAGTGTTTATCCTATGGACCAGATATTGTAGCGCGTGCTAAATTGATTCCCGTCTGCAATCCTAGCAGTGAAATAGAGGTCCAGGCAGCTGCAGAAAGAAGTCAAAGACAGTGATTTAAAGGTCAGAATCAACAGCACAGTTCCCTGAGTAAAGAAGATGCTGACAGGCACACCCTGGTGGGAAACAGCTGGAGTGTCTGTGGAGTAATCCAAGCCAAAGCTTTCATCTCTTAATCTCATGTGTTTGTGTATAGATGCCAAGGTGGGTGCCTGTTGTGCGTGAGGGTGCTTGGACATGTGTGTGATTGTGTGTGTGTGTACGTGTGTTCATTAGGCTCATGAGAGTGTTATGTGTCTTAACCTTGTTGTTGTAGTCCAGGCAGTTGACAGATGGAGTGAATATAGATGCATTATTAATCTACTTCTGTCTGGATAAACGGCCACCCAAGGCTGAAAATGGACGTGCAAGATGCAGGCGCCTCTCTGAATGGTACTTATTTATCTATTGGGAGGAAATGGAAAGTCTGTCAGAGAGAGTGCGTGAAATGAGTGATAGAAAGCGTTGTTAGATGGGAGGGAAATGGGGGGGGGGGACAATGATAGAGGGAAGAGGGAAGAGGGAGAGCATGCTTAACTACTGATTACACATCTATATTCTCACCTGTAATGTACATTGGATTCTGGATGTGCACTTACTCCCTCCTTGTCAGGACCATCCTTCAGTGGCTCACATCGCCGAAACACTGAGGCAGAGGAAAATCCAGATCATCTTTGCTGTCACAGAAGAAGTCACACACTTGTATGAGGTACAGCAGAGACAATACATTCATTCATTATTCATCGTTTTTTTTGCTGCTATGAAGACTTGTTTTCTATCTTGTAGACCAGGGAAGGGAGGGGGGGGGCGGGAGTGAAGCTGCCATTACTGTGGTGCCACTACAGTTGCAATCTTTCTTTAAAGGACTTCACCTTTTAACTATTTTTACAGAGCTTTTTCCCCCAAAAAATATGCTATATCCACGAAACCTTCATGGATTTGAATGTAATTTCATGCTCCAAGTGAACCATGCTCTTTGCATAGGCTTCCAACATTACATCTGATTACAATGCAGGAAATCATGAATTACACATCTCTTAATTGTACAACTATATCAAATTTGAAACTTAATACGATGTAGCCCTCACATTACATTACAGAAAAGGTTAAATCTGCTAATATGCTGCATTTTTTGTTAACTAACAATAACTACACTAACATTGTATTGGTATACTTATTTAAAAATAATTTCCAAAAAGAGGCCGAGCACTGCAGTTTTTAGCAAACATTGCTCAGGAGTAAATGGTGTCTTTGTAGAGGACTCTTTTGAGATTTGTTGCTCTTGTGAGTATTTAGGGCAGCAGGACGATGTATGTATTGATTCAAAATAAACTACAATGCCCAACTGCATTGTAATGAAGAAACACGTCACCCAGTGCAGCAGTTTTTTGGACAGAGGAAAGACAGACAATAGTTGCTCGGATCAATTCATAGTTAGTTTTGGTCTTTTTGTTAACAATTAAAAGAATAAATAATGTCAACAGACTCCAATAGTTAGGTTTTATATTTGAATTCATGGGGGATTTCTGACTGTGACCAATTCAAGCATCCAAACTCTGGCACCATGCTCAATTTGCATGTGTTACAGTATCAAAAAGGTTTCTAGAAAGAGTAGCACTCAAATCAGTGATTGACTGTCAAAACCCACATATTCATTAATCTATGCTGAAGATTGTTTTATATGCTCCCTATGTATATTGTTTCTATTTTTATACTGTCTAAACCGTACATATTTTTTTACATCTCCTCCTGTCTGCTGCAACGTTGTAAATTTCCCCGTCGTGGAACTAATAAAGGAATATCTTATCTTATTGTTGCTTTGCTGCAGGGCCTAAGAAGCATCTTCCTAAAATGTGCAGTCGGAACGTTTTCTAACAACTCTCACAACATCCTGCAGATAATATTTGAGGCGTATAATGTAAGGGAGGCAGAAACTCCCTTCCCACAAAGGTCATTAGCCTCATATGTGTAGCCTGTTGACACCTCCTCATCTTTAAGAGGTTAACTGCTCTATTGACTGCAGGCACTGACCTCTGAGGTTGTTATGGAGAGCAGCAAGCTATCACATCTCCTATACTTCACACTGTAAGGACGGCAGGCCAAGACATGCTAAGCTGGGGAGGAAGTGATCCAACATCTCCATAGGTGACGAGGTGGTAGTCATGTGGCTGGCTCTGTGTGTGGTAAGTTGTGTAAGTGGAGCTTTTAGCATGTGGCCATTCTCAGCTGAAGCATTGGTAATGCTAATTATGATTACCTCATTAGTGGGGCATTATAGCTGTGCTCAAGGAATTCTCACCTCGCCTCCAGGTGAGCTTTAATGTAAGCGTTACACCACCTGCGCGCGTAACTGCTTCACAAAGACCACTCCGCGTTATTATTAAGCCCTGAGGCTATAATGAAGAGACTGAGGTCCTGCTAAGCCATGTATGTGAGTGCTAGTGTCAAAAGGACGTGGTCCTTCGCGTAGCCATGGCAACGGCACTCTGGAGAGTGGCACATGCTGGTAGGTGAAGTAGCTTTGATGGCATCAATTTTGCGAAACAAGCAAATTTCAGGTTATTCAGGAGGAAGTCAAGCAACAGGTATTTAGTTATGTTCCAGTCGTGAAGAGGGAAGCGTTGGAACATTGGGCGAACACGATCAAGGTCAGGTGAGGCGGTTGACTCACACCTTTGTCGCTGTAATCAGAAGCGTGCAGTGGACATGGAGAGTGTGTTCGTGGGACGTGTGTTTGTCATAAGAGCAGCAGAAAGCCCAACCATGCTTCCTATGAGCAGGTCTGTGAGTGCAGTGATTTCAGCTGTGATCAGCACGGAGCACTGCAGTGTGGAGGTGTGGGTAGCCCATGGACAGCCACTGTTAAATAACGTATGTCACACATTCAAAGAGCAACTGTTTTATCATGCCTTGCTATGTCAGGGCACGGCAGGTGTGCCTGTGGGGTGTGTATATGTCTCCCAGAGTTCTGTGGTCGAGCGTGTGAGTGCCCTCTCAGCTTGGAGTCTTGTCTCTCACTAGATGGACAGATTTGTGCAGGCAGAGGGGACTGTAACTGTGGCACCTGCGTTTGCTATGACAACCGCTTGCAGGGCCCGACTTGTGAGCTTTGCCCTTCCCGCCCCAGCGTCTGCACCTTGCACAGGTACTATGGCCTTTCTAGTGAAAGTAATACTTAAAATGGAGCATGGGAGTTTTGTAGTATGGACGTTTTGCAGCTCAACAGCTGACATCTTTATTATTACCTCAGCATGCTGTATTTAATGGATACAACAGAACTCCTCCTTCACTGTCCTCATACTAAATATACGATTAATATATGATGATTACACTGATGATTCTCTTTCACAGGCAATGCATCTCGTGCTTTTCACTGGGCTTGAATCCAAAAGAGTGCGAGACAAGGTGTGTCCACCTGAACCTCACTCTGGTAGGTCAGAGCACCAGTGTGCCCCTCTCCAGGCCTGCACAGGTGCATGGATGTGGACACAGAGGGTTGCAGAGAGCACTTCCTGCTGCGAACTCTGTCCACTGTCGTGGTAGGCGGATCCGATTATCTCTATTTTTCATGACTGCACCAATATATCCACAACAATAGAACAAATCAATACATTTAGTCAGTTCAAGCAGCTCCAGGGATTTTCTCCTTAATGTAAAAATTGATCCTCTGCGTATCATAAAAATGAATCACAAAGTAGGGTGTCACCGGAGAAATTTCTACATTAGACCCCTTCAATACAACCTATTTGCTCGTGATGTCAGGTGAATCGAATAAAAGCACAAAATGCAAACTCAGACACAAAGTTTGTTCAGAGAATAGAATGAGCAAGAACTTTTTTTAAGAACTTATTTTTTGATCGTTAAAAGTATATCATATTTCTTGATATTAATTTAAGTGATTTGTGTATGTTAATCCACTTTTTTCTCCAAAAAAAGAACCATAAGATTTAACAAGCATACTAAGTCCATCTGTAATAATAGATTTTTGGAATGTATATGATAAGGAGCCACGGCTTCCTCTGTTTCTCAAGAATGCCCGTCAGGTCCGAACGTGATCCTGATTACCGCAGTGCTATCAGCCTCTGTTGTGGTGCTGGGTGTGGCTTTGTTGCTGCTATGGAAACTACTCACCAGCACCCATGACCGCAGGGAGTTTGCCCGCTTCCAGAGAGAGCTGGAGCAGAGACGCTGGAACAGGGTGAGCCCAGCCCGAACAAAACACTTCTGTCAGTGCCCGTCAGTCGGAGGCTTTACAATAAATGTAGGAATTTGTCTTGGTGACACTGCTGCAAAGACAGTTTGACAGCCAACACTTGAAAAACAAGAGCGCGGTGGTAAACATGGCACAGAGAAAATACAATCAGAGTGAAGGAAAGGCATTAAACGTGTTTTTAAAAATGGCCGCACATACAGATTGAATCAAGTAAACAAACATGCAGCATTGTACGCCTCTGTGTCTCTGTTTTAAATCACAATAGAAAAAATAATAAATCAAGCTTGATCACTAAAACCACCAATTTCTGTATGTGACATGAAATGAATGTCTAAGAATCACCACATGGGATGACACTTGTTCCCTCTGTGTTGCAGAGGGACAATCCTATCTGTAAGAGTGCCATCACAACACAAATATAAAGAGCAGTGATAGCAGCTACGGGAAGAGATCTACTTTTCAACCAGGGTCCCCGTTGTGAAGCACAATGAAACAACATCCTCTATCTGAACTATTGACAGCAGTTGGTCCAACCTCTTTGGCAATGGGAGGAAACGGATGTTGATGTCTGACTTACTCTCCTTTGATCTCAATACGCAACGCCGAGCTGCCAGTGTCTGACCCTTCCCTTCCCTGCATGCACTGCACGCACACGCATTCAGACAGCAAACCCCTCACAAACCGCTGCTCATACAAGGTTACTTGTCTGTGGGATACGTGCAAAGTTAATGCCCTCAGATTAACAATCTACATCCGCAAAAGATAATTACATATGCTGTAATATTTTGCGCGAGGACAATCTGCTCTATATGCTGACGGCTGGCTCAGCTGTGTGTAACTTGGGTCTCAGAAGGCAAGAAGATAGTGAGGTGTGCATTCTGCATTATGCATAGTAATCCCAAAGGAGACGCAGGTCTTTACACGGGTCTCCACTGCCCTCTAGATGAGAGGAGAAGAAACTGTCGCCTGGCTGGAAATGATGGAGCAGCTTCACATTCGCTTACAGTTCACTGTAGTCAGAGAAGATGCTATTTTAGACACCAATATGAATCCCAGACTACTGGTGTGCTTTTGTACTCCAACAGACAACTGTGAATTCATCAAACGGAGCACCGCAGGCGTGACATGGTACAATGTAGTGTACAACTACAAAGAGCAGCCAGTGCCAGCTACTTTGCCAGTGCACTGGGCTGGATCATGTAAGCGCAGAGAAACAATGGGACGTTCAAATCTAAATGGATATTAGGGTTTTTCCACTGCCTACAGATGGCTGCTGATGACCTTGCTGGGAGAGTTGAGCAAAGCGATATTAATCACAGCGATGCCTCCTCCACCCCCAGAGTCACTGGGCAGGCGTGCATGCAGCTTTAACAGCCAGTGGGTGGTGGGAGGTAGTGGTGGTGCTGGTGCTGGTGCTGGTGATGGAGAATCATCACAGAAAATGACTCCATATGCTTCCACTATGCTGGATTCTCTTTCATCTGTGTCTGATCATAAAAAATGTGCCGCGCAATCATCACCAGCTTCAGAGCAGGCGGCAGAGGCAGAGGCAAGAGGCAAGAGGGAGCCCTGCCCTGCGACAAGACTCATGTGAAGGGGCAGAGATGGGGGGGTGGAGGGAGGTGACCAGCCCTGGAGACAGTTACATAACAAATACTGCAACCATGTTGGAAAAACACCGTAGCTCCTGCATCTCCTTACTTGTTGGGCTGTGAGTGGCTAAAAGAAATTTTGTCAGTGGCTGCCTTTTGGAAGCCTATGTGTTTTAACACAAGGGGATTTTTATTCAAGTGCATGTTTTTTTTAAATTTCTATTTACATGATTGCACAACCTTAATACAGACCTGCAGCAAAATATAGATTTTTATTATTATTATTACTATTATTATCACGAATATTCTCATTATTATTATTATTATTATTATTATTCTGTGGGCGGGGGACCAGTGAGCTCATCCTCCCCGAGCTCTCCACAGGTGATTGGTGGCAGTCACCCTCCAATCACAATTCGCCTGCAAAGTGGCTTGGTGGTCAGTTTGGATCTTTTTTTTTTTTTTTTTTTTTTGTCGAAGTAACCTTAGCCAACTATTCAAGTTTACCGTCAGCGACCGGATACCACTTTCTCCAGCCCAGCTCTTTGTGCCCAGCGACCTCTCGCAGTGGCTCAGCCCGCACTTTCCAAAAAAAAAAGACAAAAGACAAAATAAAATCGCTCCCTTCTGAGGCGTCCTGAGCGGAGCTAACCAGCGTTAGCATCGAGCTAGCATGACAACCAGAAGAACTGCCATCATCACCATCATCATCCTCCCCTGTGGCTTTGCTAGCAGCAGGTAAGTTGCAACTCCGGCTCGAGCTAGTTTCCCCCCTCTTGTTGTCTCCGTGGGGATCGAAAGAGACGCTTTTTAATCGCGTGTAAGTAAGTTGCGAGTTCAAATTGAAGTGTTAGCAGTCTGTCCGCAAACTGTTAGCTTGGCTGGTAAATGGCGCAGGGTCAGGGTAAGTGGGCTAAGCTAGCAGCTAGCAGTCTGTCAGCTAGCCTCGGTGTCGCTGCTCCCTTGTTCAAGCAGCTGTGCTTCATCTTTGGGCTCGACGCGAATTATAAACCTAAAAGCCGCTTTGTAATCTGCTTCGTGGCGGTGCATGCTTGTCGTCCACATTTGCTAAGACGATTTCTGACTCCTATTTTTTATTTTTATTTTTTCCTCCCCCTGTCGTGTCCTGTTCTATTTACCCCAGCACTCTTCCTTATATGGCTCTGCACTAATGTGCACTCTGTGCTGTTGTAGCAACTAAACTTGCTCCACATTATTAAACACAGACCTGAAGCACGTCGCTTGAAAATGCATTCACACCGTCATTTGGATTGGAAAAAAGGAGTAAATGTGAACTTGAGAATATGCAGTGTGGGTGTGTGTTGTAGATAATTATCAAATCTTGCTCCAAATAGTCCCCTTAATGATCCCATATATTTCAGTTTCTGCTTGTGGTTAATGCTCAATAGAGAAGGAAGTGAAGAATGTGACATAAATGCTGAGAAGGTGCCTGATTTATGTGTTTAAAACCAATTAGATGCTGTTAATGATGTTGTTTTTTTATTAGTCTGTCTTTCTTTCCTCTCTCTGTTTCACAGGTCTCCATCATGGCCTCCATCGTGGTGCACAGATATGAGCCTATTGCTCCCAAATGGATGATGATGATGATGCTCGTGTCAGCCTCCCACATCTGTATCATTCACTCATGCCTACAGGAAGTATCACCCATCCTTACAGGTTATTTGCATTTCTTATCCTTCTCATTCTATGTAGATACGACATTAAAGTTTACATGTCTAGCGCCCCTCCTGTATATCACAATGCAAAGATGAGGTAAGCCAAGGTCAGTTTAAAGATGTCTGCACACCCGTTTCTCATTTCTTAGTATTGCACCTGCACATGCGTGGAATTTGCACAGTTCATCTAGTGATAACCATTTGTGACGCAGTGCCAAACTTTACTCACAGATGTGTTTCAGTGATGAATATATCTGAGCGCCTGAGCTCTCTCACCGCAATCGCACAAAACATTGTGTGTGTGTGTTTGTTTGTAGACAGGTGTAATGTTCAGACAGTTTAGAGGACAGTTGGCAGTAAAGCCTGAGAATGCAGAGATTTTACTCTGAAACATCTATGGCCAGGCTTGCTGTAGTCTGCTTTCAGAGTTTTCACATGAATTCTAACTGAATATATTGAATAAGTAGACCTATTAATTCAGCTTTACACTTTTTCATTGAAAGCAAGAAGCATTGAACTGTGACACTGAAGTAACAGTTGTCGCATTTACCTGCGTGCCTTTGGGCCAGTGCTGAGTACTGTATGCTGAGTGACCAAAGCATCAAGCATATCTTCCCTTTGTTAGCACAAGCCACTCTTTTAGTGCACAGTTAAAGCAAAAATAAACATCGAGCACAAGTGAACTGTTGGACAACATATTCAACATGTACCCACTGACTAAGAATAGACTGCTGCGGTTTGAACATTTCTGCCAAACGCATTGCCTTCAGCATCTAAAGAATGATCAGCTTTCAAAGTGTGCGACTCCTGTGATTGATTGGTGTGAGGTAGCCAAGAGTCTGACATCCAGACAGTTGCAGACCAGTGGTGGAGGGGAAAAAAAAAGCCACATTATTGATAGCTGTCAGCAGAGAAAGGCAAGACATGTCTCATCTAACAGGTGGTCGGATGTGCATACCGTCGCAGCACTTCAGTAAATTTGCAGATGGACCTGTCAAGATGCAGTTTGTCTGCCCTTGAAGCTTCTTACAGCTACAGCAGCAGAGGACTGTGCTGGTTTCCACATTTAACATTATGAAGATGAAGCTGCACTGGGACGACGCTACTCTTGATCACAAAGAGAGACACAATAGATTTTAAAATGTTGCCTGTTTGAGTCTATCTTGATTTGGTGGTGCACCCAGGGATCTATCATTGCTGTGGACATAACGTCATTTAAACACCATCAGAAACAATTATTACAACATCAAAACATTAGTACACATGTTCACCTCATTTCTCGGAACAACAGGATAACGTACACTGTAAAAAACTGCAGACTAAGTCATTTTATGTAAAGTGTACGCGGCTGTGTTCTTGTTTATGACTGTTAATTAACCTATAGAGCAAGTCATTCTCTGTGTTTTCAGTTTGGCTGTATTTGTGTAGCTTTTGCCATCTTACCTGCGCTGCAAGTGTGTCATAGTTTCTTTTTACAGGGAGTACTGCTTTTTAAGTCCTGTTTGATTTGAGGAATAACTAAAGAAATGAATACAAATGTTGCTGAAATGTATAACTTCTAATCCTGAGACGACTTCGCACAGTTTTTTCCTACATTGGTATTAACTGCACAACCATTGTACAGGAAGCTGTTTCTGCTGTGTGTCCTCCCTCTGCAGTATATACACGAGTGAGCGACGTCTTTCTAAGTATGTAGTGTAAAAGAAAAAAACACGACAGCAATGTTGACTTGCACGTTGCGGAGATGTGAACGTTTACCCACCGTCTTCTTGTGCAACAGTGAAGTGGAGCAGGAGCCTCTCACATGTAAACACGCCGGAGGGCTGCAGTGCTTCAGTGTTTGCACCACATGGTGGCGATATCTGCAAAACAATTGCACGGAATAGGAAGAACATGTGTCCTATTTTTGGCAGCATATTAATTTTAACACGCAACATAAGTTTAAAATGTTGTGTCCTTGCAAGGTTAAAAAAAAAAAAAAAAAAACACCCCCACATAGTCTGCCAATGTGTGGTAATTATGTTATAAACCCAGAAATATAAATATATATTTTTTTTAATGCTGAGTTGCGACAGACGGGCGTTCACTTTTTTTTTTTTTATGTCTTTATTTATTGCTACATTTTTTTTTTTTTCAATTTTTTTTTTAAGCATAGAGAATAATTATGTTTTCGTACGTCAGCAGCAGCCTGGCGTATTACAGGATGAGAACATCCCGAGCCTGAGAAGTTCACATCCCTTCATCAGCATCCAGCATCTTGCCCCCACCGTCGGTATACCCCCCCTCCCCTCCTCCCTCCTCCTCTTCCTCCTCCTCCTCCTCCTCCTACCCCAGTACCCCAAGGGTCTCGCGAGCGCGCACGCGTGCGAAACTGCGTGGGAATGGCTGTTTGTGTGATCGAGGGGGCTGGGCCGCTTGGAGCGAGCGGAGAGCTGCATGAGTTTGTAATGTCCGCCATGTTGGCCATGGCGTATTGAACCGGGGAGGAACAGCGGAGCCTAGGAAAAAAGACACCGACAGAGAGCGACCGAGATCCGGGCCTGCCCGGCTCTGTTCGCGCTGCTACGGACCCAAGCCTGCCCTCAATCGACCGGCTGACTCCCAGAGACCGCCACAGATTCATCCATGAGAACTCGAGGCAGACCTGCTGTTATTCCTAGCAGATCGAATATATTTATGCTGCATCTTTTAATATAAAAATGAGTAAATTGTCGTTTCGGGCACGGGCGCTGGATGCTAGTAAGCCTCTCCCCGTCTTCCGCTGCGAGGATTTGCCTGACCTGCACGAGTATGCCTCGATCAACCGGGCGGTACCGCAGATGCCAACTGGGATGGAGAAAGAGGAGGAATCGGTATGTTTTTTTTATTTCTGGCCGACTGCTGGTGGATCACTTTGGCGGTGTTTTCATGTCGAGGGGCGCCGCTATGTTGCCTGCGCAAGCTTGTGCAAAATGGCCGCCATATCTGCTCTTTCGTGCACACGACGGATCTCGACGAATACTGAATATTACGACCCGGCTCGGCCACGGGTGCGACCGTGAGGCTGCGGCGGGCTCGTGTTTTATTCGTAAGCCGTGTTGTGTTCGTTCGCTTAACTGGAAATCGCAGGCGAAAGCACAAAGAAGTCACGTGACTCGTCTCTGTGCCACCATTTTGTTGACTTTCTCCTCGGTGAAGGCGAGCGGGGATAGGCCTCGGACTCCGTGCACTTCCCCTGAACAGATGCCAGGGGGAGACACTGAGCTCCGGCCCGCTCTGACAGCTAGGTGTTGCTTGTTGACAGCTCCGGCTCTGCCATGTGTGCTGCACACCGCCTGCACTTGGCGGCGGCTCTTTGGCACAGAGGAGAAGAAAAAAAAAATATATCTGGCAGATCTGCCTCCTATTTAATCATAACAGAAACCTGCAGAATTGCAAAGTGCCAGGGGAGCATAATGTATTGGGACATAATTGTTATGGCTTCATTCATGCTTCTGTCACTGCAGGCAGGGTGATGGAATAAAGGTGATATTAAGGCTTAGACTTTTCTTTATTGATCCCCCATAGGGGGGAATTCACATGTTACAGCAGCAACAATAGAAAAAAGAAAGAGTAAAGAAATCAGCAGTAGAAAATAAGCAATAACAAATAAATATGTTGTAATGATAAATAAATATTTACACTATGAACACAAAATGTACAAGTGTGGACAGGAGTATGAAATGAGACTTTATTTAGTGAAAAAAAGTGGGGAAACCAAATTGCAGCAGTAGTGAATATTTAAATATTATAACACATCCAGATGTGATTGAGTCAGTGTTTGGTTCGTCTGCAGTTGTGTGTTTAAGAGCATTTCTTCTAATGTCTGCACTTTATTGTGAGTCTTAATTAGGAGTTGACATGCAGAGTGTTGTAGCCTCACTGTCAGGAATCAGAGTTGCACTTTATTTATGAAATGCGCCTACTAATTAAGCTTTTATTGATTGTCACCTAAAACAATCTGCTGTTTAATTTGGTATTTGGGATGATATTCAGGTTGTCCAACATTTGTTTTAGCCTCAGAAGTTTAGCGTGTGGAATCTGCACCGCTCCGTCCTGGTTTGTTTACTCTTGTGTATAGTAGCTTTGTATTACTTTTATTCAAATCACGTTTAAATATAGACATGATTTGCATTGTGCCTGTAGACGGATTACGTAAAGTCGTGTAACAAAACCCATTTGAACCACAGCTTGTCAGCTTGGATATAGCTCAAATATTCCCTGTGAATTCTCTGCATAAGTCAAGTCAGGTAATCATTATATTTACTTTCCTCTGTCACTTTCAACCAAACCTTCCACATTTACAATTATCTGAACCTGAACTGCCTTTAGAGTCATCAGATTATTAATGGAAAGTATTTTGTCTCAAGTTAATAGCTGGTTATTATTGCTGGCTGTAGATGAAGCATTAATGGCTAGTATAATAGCAGCCGTTTATTGCCGCTCATGGCCCACTCTGCTGAATTTATCCCCATCACCCCACCAGAAGGAGAGCCCCCCCTTATGCCGCTGAGATGCCTCAGCAGACACAAACACAAGGAAGGCTGCAAACTCAGCAGAAATGGTGCCCTCCCCCCCCACCTACTGTACACATACACACAGCAGCATTACATAACAGAGTGACAGAAGAGATAAAGAGGACAGTTTTACTACAAGGCCGTGCATGGCTTAGCTCCCTGACCCACATCCTGTCCGGCAACAATGGAGCGTCGCTGTGCCAAGCTGACTGAGTGACCACATGATGGCCCGAGCGTTATGTCTATTTAAGAAGCGAGTAAGCGCACTTTGTGAACTTGATGAGGCATTGATGACATGAACATACATAGGAAGTAGAGTCTTTTTGAAACTCACCAATATGGTTGGCAGCTATTCCCTATAAGGGTGCGTGGTTTGGTGATAGAAATAATACATTTGGTGTCAGTGATGTGCAGAATCTAATGTTGATGGACTTCTTTTTATGGCTTATTTAAATGACCAAAATATATACCTTTTTGTATGCCTGTCTCATCAACGTTCATGGCATCAAACCTGACGGAGATGTTAACCTGCAAAAGCACAATTTGTACACCACCATTACTTTCAGTGGAACTGGAAATATGGCAGTTTGATCTTTTTTAATCTGTGCTTGCACATTGTCCGACACGGTATAAAACCTGCTGTGCTCCACTCTGGCTTCCTATTTCAGTGCTCTGCAGAAGCAGTGTGCAGTAGAGTTGGTACATCACCATGACGATGGCCAATAGAAATATCTTGTCCCATTGTTAAATGAAGGAGTCTGTATTTGTTTCACTTGCAGTGATGGCTGAATGTGCTCAGAGGAGCAGGTGTCGCTTGTTCACAAGGGTCAGTTTGCACAAAACGAAGTACAATTGTACATATTGTGTAAACGTGCCTAACATTATGAAATAATAATCATAATACCCAAAGAGAGCTTGTTACAGTGACCACATTGGTGTTGAATGGAAGGAATTCCCCCCTGATTACAGTGGCACTGAGTGTATTGCAAGTTTTGCTGCTTAGATGTCATTTTGGTGTTTTGTGGCGTTTGATTCTCCTCTGAATTATATTATTATATTACGTTAACCATGTCTACTGTCTGAGTTTTGTAAGATGAAAAGGAATGTGGTGGTATTAGTTTTTTTTTGCAGCTTGTTTGTTTGGTTGCACACTGTGCTTTTTGGACGCTGGGTAGGGTGGATGCTCCGACATGCTGAGCAGATTGCCAACCTCAAGACCTTCCAGCCGTCTTCTGGTCGGCATGAGCTGAAAACACCTGCTGGAGGCCACACGTTTGTTGTCATGGCAACTTTTATTGTAGTCATCTATTTTTCTTCAGAACATTTAATGGACGGAACGCAAAGTGCTGTGAAAAATAGATTTCTGTTTTTCTCTCCTCTGTGTGTGCATCTGTGGCTGTGGCAGAAAGCAGCACTGCCACTGTGAAGCCTCCACAGTCCCAGCACATTTTGTGAAGAAAGAACGAGATAATTGGAGGTTTGATATTAGTTTTTTGGGGTGAGAGGCAGAGCATTCGGGAACTACTGGTTTCAGTATTTGTAGCCACTGTGCCTCTATTAACAGGCAGAATTAATGTTAGTTTTGTTTTCTCTTGATGTGTCCGTGAACTGTGGCCTCTTTTCATTTTGTATTAGTTTGGGAAGAATGAGAAAGACCACTCAGTATTTCAGCATTGGCAAACATTTAAGACTTCAGTATTACCAAACACAAACCTAGTAGTGGTGTGTCAACTTTAAATTTTGATAAAAACAGACTATTGCAAGATTTCCTAGAACAACCCAGTTTACTCGTTCCAATGTGCCATTCACAAAAGCCCTTTATCCCCACTCACGCAATTCCTTACCAGAGGAAATCCCAGGCTTTTAGCCGTGGTTGTGAGGATCACGGCTGCGAAAGATCAGGATATCTTTAGGTCAGAGGCAGCTCTGGGTAGCCTGCTGCAATGTGACAAGCTGATATCCTCTACAGAAGCGTGCAAAGGCAGGTCTGGGCCAGGTTTAGCTTTAATTGGTTCCTTACGCTCACTCTTTATGCAGGTTCCTTAACTCACTGAGCTCAGGGTTCATAAGCGTGTCAGACGGTAGGGTTCACAGGGGGATACAAACCCTGAGCTGCATTGGCTAAGCATCGGTTCATAGACTTTACATAAGGTCATGTCAAATTGGACAGCTACTCCTTGACGAAGCTGTAGTCACTCCTTGGTTTCCAGCGTCTGGTTGTCATCACTGGCCACGTAGTCATGCCAGGTGGCAGTTAACGGGTAACGTTGCATACCATAGGTAACATATTTTACAATTAGAAAATTGTCCACTGATCAGTTGTTGGAAGAAGTCAAAAGGTCCTGCGTTTGAATCCAGTGTTTTAGGTTTGGTTTCTTCTGGATGCTCTGGTTTCCTCCCACAGTCTGAAGTTGGGGGAACTGGAAATAAACTGTAGGTGTGAATCATTGCATGTGTACTTGTTTTAGACCTTTATCTCATTATACGTGATTAAGCTCAATCAGGGATATTAGTTTCATATGCACATTTCCATCACCACTTACCTAGACAGACAAAAGACGATGTTTCTGTGTCATAACGTACTATAATACATACATGTCATTGAAATATTTAATCTAAATGTTTTCCTAATGCAATTCAAGGCCGCTTCATTCAACATGGACACACAGTGGCTTAAAATCAGTGGTTAAAGCTGGCAGTCTGCTCCAAGTGGAATAGATTTTGCTGTGTTCTTAGCTGTCAGACTGCTACTAAATAGAGAGCTGAGGGAATTGCAAGAATGCAATTGCAACTCAATTGTGTTCAGAGGTTATTTTTTTACACTTAAAGTTTAAAGTTGCTGAGACAGAGGGGATGGAGAACCGCAGCCTCAGCAGTTTTAGACCACAGTTTAGGACTGGGTAAGCAAGGGGATGTTAAAGGTTAGATCATATGAAACTGTGCTAACTGCAGGTGGTTGTGTATTTGTGGGCAGTGAACAAGGCTGTGCAAAAGTTTCTGCACGCTTGGCTGGACAGTCTGCACACACTGCAACAATCGATGCCAAACATGGCGCTTTGTTTTCGTCCAAAACTTGTGATTTGTGTCTGTGAAGATGCCAAACTTAGTCACGCTTATAGTAACATGCCAGCTTAAGTAGGTGACAAATAACTGATTTGTGAGTAGATGGAGATTTGGTGGTATGCATGCTTACGTCCCAAACTCATTTAATGCCACCAACAAGCAGGCAGTGAGTGGTGGATGCTGTCTGAATCCTCACAGACAAACACTTTCACTTTAGTCCACAGGGATAAATTCACAATGGTCCGGCTAACACAATAAGCCATTTTCTTTGTGTATTGGTTGTAGAGAAAGTGTACAACACTGTACTTGTTGATAATCTTACCAGGGGCAGATGGTTCAGCTCTGGACACATGCTGTGTCCCTTCATGCCAACTCACAGCTCTGATATGTTTCTCCTGTTACTCCACACAGAGCTCCTCATGGCTTTGGATTATACTTAACCACTTAAAACTCCCACGCAAGTGTGGAAGTGGCAAAAATGTAATAGTTTTCGGTTGGGGAACATTGGCTGTGCACAGACACAGACATGGTTTCGTTGATGCTCATATTTGCCAACCAGAATCGGTATGGCATTGAATGCTGACCCAAGTAACTGTGACTGTGGGGAAAAAAGTGTGTAATATGCAGAATGAGTAGGAGCCCTGTTAAAATACTTGTTAGAGCAAGATGGGCCTCAGTCACTTTGACTGGATTGGCCATCTGTTGCAGCAACCACCAAGAGCAGGCCTGCAAAGATTGCATACTACAGAGCTATCAAACATTTGTAATAAGCTGCAATGCCTTTGTTGCAGATGTAGTTTCTAGGTCTTAAAGTGGGGCTGCATTTGTATTCCAGTCATTCTACAATACAGGTGTTTGCGGAGCCTTATTAATAGTCTTTCTCAGGCATGTTTACACAGAGTGATCACAGGGAAAAAAGATGTTGGTGTGGGAGTCTTCTTACAATAATTTCTTTAAGGAACTGTATCAGATGATATGAAAACCATGCCAGTGCCAGATTTGCTGCTGGAGAAACTTATTTAATCTACGATCCCACGGCTCTGAGTGCGCAGCATTCATGTTTGTCAACGATTTGGACAGGTTTTCTCTCCAACTAAGTTTGTGACTTGCTCTAGCTGGGAGTTGCAGCAGAGAAAATAATGAGTCACTGTTGTGATGGTACGGTTACCCAGTGCAGGGCTCAAAAGGATGTCTTTATTAGAGAGCACATGCTTTGAAGTACAACTGCACTGACTTTGAATCTCACCTGTGTATACGCAGTGGATTGACACACCAGTACACTTTGTTACTCCGTGTATGTCGTAGGCAAGCGTTGAGAACTGAGATGGTGTGCGTGTGTGTGTGGTTGTCTATTTATATAAACATACTGTGACAAATAATGTGTTCTGTCTGATTAGACAGGCTTATACAAATGATGACTGTTAAAAATATGAGCTAAAAAATGGCAGAAAAAACACTGGAAGAAAATCAGTAAAGGGAATTGAAAGGGATTTAGGAGGATATGGGACTGTGGCAGCCCTATCCTGTTTTCAAATGCTTTGTTTTTGGATAATTGCCATCACGATTTGCACTTATTTTAATGGGCAGGCTATAATTCCCCCTACAACCTTCAGAATGAATACAGGGATACATAAAAACAACATGCAAAACTATGTGAAGTTCTTCTTGCCTAGCTGTTTTACTTTTACACGATACACATTTCCCCTTATAGCTACTGTAAAATAATGTTCTAACGCTATCCTGCTAGTCTAATGAGGGCTTGGGATTGTCAATGTGAGATGCCATTTCTGTGTGATTGTGCCGAGGCGTGTGTGGAATGACCCCAAGATCCTGTGCTACAAACCACATTAATTAACCCACAAGCATGTCCTAAAAAATCCTGTACTGTTAAGTTGGTAATCTGGAATGTCTGTGGTTTTTAGTCCTCTCTGAAATAGACTAGGTTCCTGTATTCGGTATATTTGGAAACAAATGGAAAATTCATTAAATTCTTGATGAAACAGGGGCATCTTCTCACCGACTAATGAAGTGACGCTTGTGAAAAACGGTTTCTGCTTACTGGGTGATAAATGTGACGGTCACTTGCCTTGCTAGTGTGAGCGTGTCTGTGGGTGAAAAGGAATAGTATACAAATACATCCAGAAAAAAGATTTTTTTTGGGAGGGGGAAAAAAAAGAAAAGCTTGCAGAGCTCCTTAAACTGCAGACGCACTGTTGTAAACAGCTGTTCTCTTTCTCTCTCCCAGGAGCACCATCTCCAGCGGGCCATCTCAGCGCAGCAGGTATATGGCGAGAAGCGGGACAACATGGTTATCCCCGTCCCCGAGGCAGAGCGCAACATCACGCACTACGAGTCCCTCTACCCCGGGGAGTTCAAGATGCCAAAGCAGCTTATTCACATACAGCGTGAGTAGCAGGCCGCTTGCAACAGGATTATCCTCTTTAGTAGTGTTAGTGGTCTGCATGCACGTGGTGATGTTGTTGCCGCCGTTTGGATGCATCAGGTGTGTCTCATGGTTTCAGAGGGTTTACACTCCCCATGGAGAGATTTGTGTGTTTGAGTGAGGTTTTTTGTCAATCAGTTAGTAGATGTGAGCTCAGTCCAACTGGCTGCTAATTAAGCAGACATTTCATAAATCTTCCATATAGAAGCCCTATGTGAGAGAGTTTCTGTCTGTGTCTCTTTCTTGGCACGTGTTTTTTGACATTTTTGTTCCTTGAAGGTCTGTCGGCATATGTGTGAATTCACAAAGTGGAGGTGTCCCTATGGATGATACACATCAGGGGTCAGTGGGTTATTGTTGGAGAAAGAATGGAAAACTTAACTGAAAGCATGCTCCATTCAAAACTGAGTGTGCCATATTCACACAGGTGAAGGCGATAGGTTTGCTACAAAAAGGAAATGCTGTATCTGCCCTATGTCACTAGTGTTATTCCTAAAATGTCACACGTCCCTCTGTAGAAATGTTGCACACTAAAACCAGCATTTGGTCGACAGAGTCACGATCTTGGTTGCAGTCTGTGTAAGTGCGGTTTCTTTTCTGGTACCTACAATGACTACACAAGTTATTTTGTCTGGAGGAAATGACATTAAACAAACAGACCAGAAGACACAATGACTGAGTCATTCTCAACAAAAATCTGAGAAGAAGTTCCACTTGTTTGCTGTATACTGCAGCCTTTAAAGGCACTGTTTGAATTAGCAATGTGTAAAACCAGAGAGATTGCCGTAGCAGATATTTCTACTTCTATGTTACAGTTTAAATATGGGGCAGTTTATTGCTGCAGGTAATTACAGTTTAATGTGTTGGTTATAGTTAAATTGTCTCATAGTAACGATGCAGAGAACATACGTTTTTTTTTTTTTTTTCATCCAGTGGTCATAAAAGGTGACAGCCACTTCCCCATTCACCAGACTAATGTGTTTATTGTCTGGAAAATCTCCAGGCCACGGCTGGAGACTGACAGGTAGAGCAAAAACTGAAGCCCCAGGCAATATTTATTAACAAGTACTTGGAGTTCATGCACAGTGCTGCCTGCTCAAGTGTTTGCAGACGTGATGCTGTGTCTGGTTGTTCTTGACGATGCCTTTGAATTTAAGTCTGTCTCTTCAGTAACCGACACTTCTTCATCTCACAGCTTTCAGTTTGGATACAGAGCAGCCAGACTACGACCTAGATTCAGAGGACGAGACTTTTGTGAATAAGCTGAAGAAGAAAATGGAAATCACAGCCCTGCAGTTTGAGGAAATGATTGACCGGCTGGAGAAAGGCAGTGGACAGCAGGTATGTGTCAGTTTGTGTGTCGGGGTACTAGCTTGCAGGATGTTTGGACAAACATGTCTCTGTTTTATACAAAATAAATATGTCCACTGACTCAGATTGTGTTTTACTCTGCAGTGAATAAAATCCTGGCTCTTGCCCTGTAATTCCTTGGTTTCTTTAATATTCATTAAAAGCTACTGCATGGAGTTCTTGTCATGTCTGACTAATAACTAGTCTACTTAAATTCATACAACTGTCAAACTTAGAAATATGACTTTATGAGCTTGCATGAAGGCAACAAGCTTTGTTTTGTACTGTTTGTGGCTCTTTAAAATCATTGCAGCCTATAATACTTGTTAGGTTTATGGTGTATTATGCTGTGTTTGTGCTATAGATTGGTACCATTGCACTGACTTGGTCTGTCCTATTTTGCCCCACAGCTCGTCAGTCTCCAGGAGGCCAAACTGCTGCTGAAGGAGGACGATGAGCTGATCAAAGAGGTGTTCGACTACTGGAGTCGCAAGAGGAAAACCTGCAAGGGTGGCTCCCTCATCCCCAACGTCAAGCAGGAGAAGAGGGACGGCTCTAGCACCAGCGACCCGTATGTGGCCTTCCGCCGACGAACGGAGAAGATGCAGACCAGGAAGGTAGGAATCAGTGGGCAGGAGGATGAGACAAACAACGAGGCTAATGGAAGAAGTTGTGCATGTTGCATGCAAACTGGGGCTTCTCTGTGGCCCAGTAATTGGAGACTTGTCCTTTATCTTAAAGGCCAAATGTGTTATTTTAACCCATTGTGGGACAATTAGCTGCCAAAGAGTAGTGCCTCTGATCTCTCATGATCCTTGTGGGAGGAAGCAGATGATACTCAGCTATAATCCTGTTCTCAAGCTCTAAATCTAAAATACAAGTGTTGTAGGTTGCACCACTACTTTGGCTAGTGGTAGTATTACTATTACTCTAAAATCAAAATTTTGAAAAACAATTGAGGGCCCCGGAAAAGTTTCAAAGTTATAAGTGGGAACAATTGTGACTTTATGTCTGACTCATCACTGTCTCACCACTTTCAGAACCGGAAAAACGACGAGGCGTCGTATGAGAAGATGCTGAAGCTGCGTAGGGACCTGAGCAGAGCTGTCACCATCCTGGAGATGATCAAGAGGAGGGAGAAGAGCAAGAGGGAACTGCTGCACCTCACACTGGAGATTGTGGAGAAGAGGTAAGAAAGACCAGCGTGTGAAAATTGGCCCAGAGAGAGTTGTTAGGGATGTCTGCACTGTATCAACTACTTTGTTAGGCAAGTAGCTGCTGTTAGGAGACTTTTTCAGAGGGATTCATGATGCAGGAATAAAATGAATACATGTCTCGCTTAGCTGGTTAGATGACAGATGTTCATGAACAGATATGTGGATAACATTGTGTTTTGCGGCTGTGCTCTTGCTCTGTCTCTCAAGGGGTGTTTTTGGAATGGTTTCTGCTAAGGTTAGAAAACACTAATTGTTTATCCTTTGGACGCTAGACCTGCCGGACCTTTACAACATGCAGTGTTTTTGATGGCTTATGTGGTTAACCTTCATGTTTGATCCGGCTTTTGTTTACTCGTCAAGTTGAATTCCCTTGTAGAGGCCATTAGGACACTTGTCTGCAAGATTGATCGTATAAAAAAAAAATCAACCACAGGTTTTCTGTAATGTCAGGCCTCCCTGCTCTTGTTAATTGGGGTCACAGTTTTGCATGCAGTATCAATTTCTGAGTTCACTCTGTTTATTCAGTAGTGTCGGGAACAAATTAGTTCAGTGACTTCTCTGCTGGCTGCTCCTTTTCCCAGTCTGTACACTATGCTACATTTGTGTTGTTTTGTGTTTAAATTTACGCGTTCCTTTTCCGAGCTCCACTTTGAATTGTTCTCCCTCCTCCCCAGCGGGGCCTTTGCGATCCATCTAAACATGACACCCAAATGGAATGAATTTGCTCTGAAACTAGCTGTCAGTGTGAGCTTAAATTGGACCCTTCTTCTTGAAGTGCTTTTGATTTGTAGTGACATTTCAATTTCCTCTTGTTATCCCAGCCTGGTTTCTGTCTGTGCATCAAAGCCAGTATTCACTCCCAGATTGGACCACTCTATTCTCAGTAGATGGCTTCTCCAGCCCACTTCATGATATTATGCTGGTGTAGAGTGACCCAGGTGCACAGAGTGGTGTGAATAGTCTGACAGGAGTGTGTTTTGGGCTCTTTCTATGCACAGAAGTAGAGTTTCTTTTTGTCTGTTGGCCAGTGATTGACTCATCCCAGACATGTTGGTTAATACTACCAAAGTGATCGTACTATAAGCACTCATTTGGTCTGTCTGTTGTCTTAAACCATGCATCCTTTTTAGTTATTTATCTTAGTGCCTAATGCCTGATGCATTGCATTAAAGCGATTCAGTTTACCCATAAAATAGTCCCTAAATCTGTCCTGCATCTGATTTGTAAATATGTCCCCTTTTTATGCTCACCAACCTTTCTACCCTTCGCTCTCTGCCCATCAGGAATTCGATGCCAGACTTGGGCAGTGAGGTGATGGCAGAGGCACTTGCGCAGCGAGCTCTGGTGAAGCCTGTCTACACCATCCCCATAATTCCCCTGTCCAGCAGCAACCAGTACAGACACCAGGACCACTTGGATATGAAGGACTACAAGAAAGTAAGGCTATCTACATTCACAGCACACGGGCACCCTCCTAATAAAGTCAGGAACAGAATGGAAAATGATTTCCATCCTGTCTGGCTCTTGATGAGTGTGGGTGTTGGAACGCAATGCCTGCAGAAGTATCAGAAAACGTTATTGACTTCACATTCGTCCTTCACTTGAGTCAATTCACGCATTGATCATGGCTGAAGTGAGGAGCCTCATAATGCAGTCACTCCTCTTTATATTGAACACTGACTCAAGTGAGACCATGACATTTCAGTTGTTGAAAAGGTATGAATTGAAAATACTAGAAATATATAACTGATTTTTCTGAAGGAAGCAAAGTTTTGTGAGTTTCCTCATGGGGAGAAAAAAATGTACTGAAGAACAGTTATTCAGGACAATAAGTATTAAAGATTTAGTTCTACCAGGCTTGTGGGCAGCCCTCAGCCAAAGACTGGCAGGTGGGCATCACTATTCATTTCTGGTAGTTCACCTCATTGAGGCCGTAGCGTCCGTGCTTTACCTGCTGACCCCTTCAAACTCCAAACATTTAGCATAAGACTGAGTGGCCATATGCTTCAATAATGTAGCACTTCATTACACAGTACTATTGTGAACTCTGTGTCACCTCCTTTCATTATAACTTCATTAGCTCCAGTGTCCAACAACCCCCCCCCCCCCCTTGCCCTGCAGGGAGGCAACTATTTCCCCCTTTTTTCCGCTCTTTTTCTCTCTACCAACTGGTTGACTTTTCCCTTTTGTTTACAGACGCTCATTTATGGTTTAACTCTGCCCCCTCCTCCCATAACACCCCAGCCCTCACTTCTTGCATTGATTTGACACAGCAGTTCTTCACTTCTGTGTCCTTGCCTCTCTGTTTGCTTTGTGCCCCTCGTCTAAGGGCTGAATGGGATCTGACTAATCCTAGTAGAGTTGGAGTCTGTTCAGACAGGGAGGGGTCGTCCCAGTGGGGAAGTAGGGGTGAGCGGTGGCATGGGGTGGATTGAGGAGGAGGGAGGGGGCAGCCATCTGGCTAGGCAGTGGCATCTGGCACATGTTGCCATCTGCATATCAATGCCTCTTTTACTCACTGTTGTTTCTACACACTTTCTTCGCCTGCGTACAGACCACCAACATTAGATTACCACTAACGGCATTGCTCTGCGTCTTGAAATGTCTTTTTGATCACGCAGACTGTCGTATAAACATTGAGCACCGTTTCCCTCTCCTCTTCACAGCCGGAGAAGACGGAGGCTGTGCGAACGAAAAGGAAATATGAAAAGAAACCCAAAATCCCCCCTCTGTCGGCACCTCAGCATTCAGGCCCCTCTGTGTTCAATCCCAAGGACCTCAACCAGTACGATTTCCCGAGCTCAGACGAAGAACCCTTCTCACAGGTAATTTGACTTAACTTTCTGCTTTGCTGTGGTTTCAGTCCTATTTAATAAGGACACTAATGCTAAACATGAACCAACAAGGAACAGAGGGTGAAAACTGCTGTCACCCAGCCAGTGTTGACTCTTGTTGACAGTGTCAGGTGTGTAAAAGGCAATGGTCTCAAATCCTAATCTCTTCATTTACCAAAATTGTTTTTATTGTATAGATCCATTCAGGTTCCTCAGAGGCAGAGGAGGAGAATGACCCAGATGGCTGCTATGCGTTCAGGAGGAAGGCCGGCTGTCAGTACTACGCTGTGAGTGCCCTCCTGTGACTCCCGTGCTTCTATTTATAGTGCCAATAGCAGACCGGCCAGTCTGGCTGCCCTGGCTGTTAGTCTTCCACACACTGCTGCACAGAACAATGCAATAACGAAGACTCGCCTTTTCCTTTTCCAATGTCTCTTTTTGCTCTCAATTTTAACATGTGACATCTTCTTGCCCCTAATTTCTCTTTCTGCATCTCCTCTTCTATACTTTCAGACTCGTCCAGACCAGAGTGGCAACTGGCCCTGGGTAAGCCCATCAGACGGCGGGCTCGGCGACCCACGCTTCCGCTACTGCCTGACCTCGCTGAACATGCCACGGCGCTGCATAGGGTTGGCACGGCGCCGTGTGGGCAGAGGGGGCAGGTGAGCTCTGTCTGGCTGTTTCTGTTCCTCATACTTGCTGTGATTTGATCAGTGATACTTGGATTCTTCTGCAGGTAGACAAGCAAAATAGAAATGGATTGTTTCCAAGTCTTGAAAATTTGACTCATATGACGTAAAGCTTTTAAACCACCATTTAATTTTCTGACATCTGTGGTGGAAAGAATGAGTGCGATGTAATCCGCATGTTGCCCAGGTACATTCATCATACTTATGATACACAAAACTTGACAAATTCAGCAAAGAATTCTGAGAAAAGTTCTAAATTTGAAATGAAGTGTGTGTAGGAATGCTGCCAATACCAATACTGAGAAGGGGAAATTCAGCCAAGTGTTGGCTGTCGCTGCTGAGGTTGTTTACCATACCAGCTCTTTGGCAGGTTACCAGCGATCATTTGGCAGGCACATTCTATTATAGATATCAAGTTGGCTGGTGAAATGATGAACATGACAGTCCCATTTTGGGATTCACCTGTCACTGTGGCCTGTGGACATATCAGAAAACTTAGCTTCTGCTGAGTTTAGACAGCAATATATCCTGCAGTTTTGTCTGATATCTCCTCTGTAATTACACAGACGATTGAATAAAGCACACTGGCTGGATGAGCTAGCCAGCGGCGTCCACACTGCTGGGTGTTGTCGAGGAGACCAACTGAGTTAGGCTGTATCTGTTTCACAGATGCACATGAGATTAGCAATTTTCTGTTTCTGTCTGTAGACAACGTTATCTTCTGCCCCGAGGGAGACTGATGGACCAGTCTGTCTTCTTCAATGTGATGTGTACTCGCGATAGCAATGCTTGATGATGTTCGAAAAGGGGCAGCTTAGTATGTTTATTTAGTCAGAGTAGCAGTGTGGGGTCTATGGGCCTACAATATTGTCCCATTTGTTGTTCAGTTTTCAACAAGGATTTCTTTGACATTTAGTACAGACATGCATAAGTGTATCCTCAGGACTTGAGTTATTCCCTGTCATTTTAGCTAGCGCCACACAATTTTCTGTTGTACAACATCTAAAAATGTCACTATACAGTTTTGATGTAGTTAACAGCTCTGGTAGCAGCCTCAGGCTGAACCAAAGTAGTTTTACCCCACCAGTAGTAAGGCTCTAGAATAGCAAAAATAGCAGTGTTGTCTTTTTTGTTGATTTTAACAAGCGGCGCAGCCTCATGAAGCTGCAGCACGGCTATAAACTTTGACTCTTGTTCCATTACATAAGTGTTCTGTTCTGTATTCATGGCAGAACTGCATGTTTTTGCCCTGTGTTTTGTGCAATACGCAGCTATATTTGGCACCGGCCCACTGGACATTGTAATTACATGAATGGTATGCAAGGAATAGCCACACTTGTGCAATACTCATAGTCATAGCCAAGGGATGTTGATGTTGTAATGCACTGATAATGACTACAGCATGTTTCTACTTTATCTGACCTTAAATAACTTCACACAGCTCGCTGATGGGGATTTGCTTTACTGATTTCTGGTTTTCTTTCAGGATCTTGTTGGACAGAGCGCATGCAGATGTAGACAGCATCTGTCAGAGCCTAGACTCTGACCTGGAGCCCCAACCACTCGCCTCACCACTTCCAAGTTCTCTGCTCCGCAACTCCAACGCCAGTACCTCAGAAACCAATACCTCGGACCCAACCAGCTCCCCCCACCTCCCCTCCTCTTCATCACCAACACCTATGGACCTCAGCCAGATTCTTTTGAACATTAAATCTTGCCGCTGGAGGCACTTCAGACCACGGACGCTATCCCGTCACCCCTTGGGTGGTGGAGACTTGTCTCGGAGAGGATTTAGGGATTTTAGCCGGACAGTGTCAGGACTAACCCGGACTCTGTCTGGAGGAGCCAGCTCTCAGAACCGCACCGGCCCGCCCCCCACCCCTGTCCATGGTGAGTCAGTTGTTTCCACTGCTATGCTGCTCAGTTTTTTCTTAAGCATCTTTGGTATTTTACATCTGAAAATTGTGCAGCTAAATATTGTCACTGGTGTGAAAGAGTGGGACAGTTTTTATGCTGCTTTATTGCATTGTAAGTAGGTTAATGAGCCTGGCAGTAATTTATAAAGTAGATTTAGCAAAAGCCTGATTGCCCTTTGAGTACTCTGTTATAATTAAAGTGTTGCTTAATTCAAGCTGTATGTCACCTCAAGTTGCGGCTGCGGTCATGAGATGTCAGCAATCATCTCTGTGAAACAACATACCTTATTTTGGCGTGTGGTCCACCACACTTTAGGCCTTGTTGTGTGGCTCTGTTATTCTGTCTCATGTATTTATTGTATTAAGTGAATTCCTTTTATTGCTGGTTTTAGACTGTTCTCAGGTTGTTCTAGAGTGTGATCTGCATTATTTCTATGGGCACTTTGACTTACAGTTTTACAATGATGTTATGATCTTGTGGCATACTGTTTTATGTGTCATTGGCCTTCTGTTGGTAGTAGGTAATTCATTGTTACTGCTGCCCATGTTGGCTAAGATGATTACCTGTGTTAAAGTAGAGGTTAGGGTTGCCATATCACTGTATATATTTGCACAACTAGATTGTAATGTCTCTTTTCAGCTTATCACAATGATGTAACAACCCTGTTAATCAAATACAGCACTGAGGTTATAACTGACTAATCAGAGACCCACACAACCACAGATATTAAAATGGCCCCTTGGACATTTTGTTTGCTAACAAGCAGAAGTCATGGTAACATTGGGGCCACCACATGTTCTCAAATGAAACTTTGAACGTCATCATGTTGAATGACACTATCTGGAACACAGCTGAGCTTCAACTCACTGTTAAAGTTACTGGGAAACCAGAGGAGCCGCTGAGGATGTAGTTTTTCCTCCTCTTCCTCATTTAACCTCATTAAGCCCTGTTAACATTTAGCTAAGTGCATCCTGTGTATCTTTAAGTTCTTACATGCATGCTGAATGTAGAAAAATAGAATTGCTAATGGTCACCGGATACATTTAAAAGGTGTAACTACCTCAGTATAAATAGTACAACAAAGTCTCTCAGCCTGTGACAGATTTCCATCGTCTCATGGGACGTAGTGTCGCGCCGCCCAAACTTAAATAGAGGCTTAATAAATAAATAAATAAATAAATAAAGCCTCAAAGTGTCAAGTGTATAGACTGTGTAGCGCTCAGCCAGACGGCTTGGCTGGAAAGGCCGCCTGCTTTGACCATTAAAGGATCCTCTCTGTTGGACTTCATCTCTTCATCTCTCAGTACAGAAAACAAAAAAGAAAGAAATGGAGAATTGCCTTTGTGGTGTGCATGGCAGGGGTGTAATGGAAAAATTTCTCCATGCATAGAATTATGTGAGCTAGCTGGTATTTAATTGATTTTTTTTTTGCATGTGAATATTCAATGTTAAGGAAAAAACTCCCCTCCAGAGTCAGCCCAGTGTTGTTTAGTTGGGCCTTTTGTGTTGCACATTTTGATGAGCACCTCAAAGGTAGATTGCTCTGCTGCAGCACAGGCTCCCATGCTGCCTGTACATCACATGAACTTTCTGCTTTGAGACCCTCCCTCCATCATATAATAGATAAATTCCTGCCCCCCGTGGCCTGGGTGAGTCCGTTAGAAATACTGCCTGAGCGTGGTGGAGTGAGTCTGGGCTGGTGGCTGTTTAGAAGAAAGGTAACTGTGAATAATGTGTCAAGCACATTAAAGGGAGCCTCACCTGCTTCAACCTCTCTTCTTGATCAGCTTTTGACACGACACAATGCTGTCTAAATGTATAAAAACTTGATTTGGTCCATATAAATCTTGAAAGAATGGAATAATTGTGGAATGAATATGTCCAGAATTGGTTTCTCAGGTTGTTGTTTTTTGGCTGTGAACCTGCTGTTTTACTTAATGGTGTCTAAAGAATTTCTCAGTAATGTGATGAGCTGACAAAAATCCTCAAAACTAGTTCTAAAATGGTTGCTGCTGAAGGCGCTCGGTGTGGAATAAGTGCAAGAAATTAAAGAGAACTTATTAGTGCGGTTTTATTTTTTTTCCCTTTGCAGTCGATGCTTGTGTTTGGTGAGAAAAAAGTCGCCACCTCAAGGGTTTTCTCAGTAATTAAAGTGAAATGAGCTTGAAAAACATATATCATTTGTTGTAGATTATGCCCACAGCATGGAGTCATGAGTGGGCGTTGTTTTGTTTCGGCTGTTCTCTAGACACAGCCATTTATCTCAGGCCTAATCGCAGCCCATTCTGACTCAGGAATTAAGTTGTTTTTTGTGTTTTTTTTTTTCATGTGGGAGCCGGTGAGCTCCAGCTGTGAGTGGAGGCTTCTGTGTTGCTCCATGCTTTTGGCTCTTGTTATTAACAATAGTGGATTTTAGCCTGCACTGAGTGCACTGAAAGATTACAATTGGACATGGAGAGGTCCTGTTCACGGCTGGGTATTGTTAGTCAGTCTGCCTTTTTGTCATTAGAGGCATATTAACATGTCCCAGCAGGAAAAAACAGGTGTAACTAAGAAAATGAATGAGAGCTGAATTCCACATGGCTGCTTCAGTGTCAGGGTCCTGTTACTGTGCGTGCTGGCTCACTGTTGTGGCTTACTGGGACGCGAGACGCTGGGAATAGAACAGAGCCGTCGTTAATGTGATTAGTAACACTTGTGCATTGTCTGTTATGATAAATCAAAATGTCCACATGGTACCTGTGCTTCAGTCCCAATAACAAGATTGTACTTTTTTGAATGCCTTTTTAAATGAACATTTTGTGATTTATTAGTATATTTGTTTTGTTTTTATATTTATTTTAAGACAAGAATGTGATGAATGTGATCAGAAAGATCAGTAATCTGAGTGCCACCTCTCTGTACTTGACATTTGTCCATATAGTTTGAACCGTAAAACTGGTTGTGACACCATTTCACAATCTTTTCCACATTTATAGTTCTCTGAAATTTGGCTTTGTGAGATCATTTCTTGTGCAGAGTTGAAACACTGACTTCATGTAAAATGCATGCGAATACAGTTTGTTTGGTTCTGGTTTGATTGCTTCATGCAGTGCAACATTATCTGGCAACGGATGGAAAACCCTGTAGCATGTAGCTTCTTTATCTTTATGTACAGGCGAGTGGGAGCCGTACAGTCGGGCCTCAGGAGCATAAAGGGTTCTGCATTTGAGACTTTGTCTTAATATAAGCTTTCACACTGGACTCTCTAGGCCGTATTTAATTTTCTGAACCTGAACCCTGTGAGAGCTCGCCCACATCAACCTGACCCTTGTGATGTCGTGCCACAGAGGCATCACTTGTGTGCATATACCCCCGCAGTGTATGTCAGTGACTGTTATTTCAGTTGACAAGCATCTGAGGAGCATGTTCATTAAGAATGCTGTTTGCACGAACAGGGTGCCAGTTTAAAAGCTGTTAAAAAATGTCGAGATGAATATCTGTGCAGGATATTTTAGCTAATGCTAGTAGGTAGGTAGGTCATGGCTTCAGTACAAAAAGGACGTGTATTGTATCATAAAATTCATGCAAGTCAAAAACCCTATTTGTTATCTCCGTGTCTTGCTCTGGTTAAGTCTCAGCTAAATACCAGCTGAGCCTCACAAGTTAACAATATCCCAGTACAGGTACTGACCAGTGGATCTTCTCCTCCCTGTCCACAGTGTTCACGGCAGAGCAGTACCAGCAGCACCAGGAGCAGCTGGCCCTCATGCAGAAACAGCAGCTGGAACAGAGCCAACAGCAGCAAGCCAACAAGGCTGCATCAAATACCAACCTACAGGTCAGTAAGGATAGTCACACAACCCACAGCTTGACCTACACCTGTGAACTTTAACTCCCAGTTTTACTACAAAGTCTTGGAAAGTGCTTAACTTTAACTGCTAGGGGTAAAAATATGCTTCAATTTGAATACACTCCTTGAAAAATGCTCAATTTTTCAACATAATCTGGTTTTTATCAACACAATCATGCATGTGAATCAAAAATCTTTTAATATTTGATGTGAAACAATCTCAATCAAAACATTCAAAGTTTATTTAACCTGTTTTTCATATTGATTGTTGTGGGTTTAAAGGAACAGCCATTTAAATGTGATGATAAAGGCTTTGACAGTTTGAAAATCTGTGGGTTAGGTACATTGAAAGTGGTACTGAAAACCAAAAAGCTGAAGGGCGTCAGCCTTTATGGGTGTAGAAGTGCTGTAAGAAGAAGAAGGTTTTATCTTAAAAGGCCTTTCATTTACTAACTAGGCTGTTTTTCACTGTTTGTGTCATTTTGTGCACTTCTCACATGCACTTTCATGACCAAATAGAGGCAAATCAGAGCTTGGTTGAACTAAATCAGCCAGAGTTCTCCCAATATGGAAATCATTTCCAGTTGAAGGTCAGTTCACCCATCCTTAGGAAATGGGACACATCCTTATTCCCACGAGCAGTATTAATGCCACTGGCTCTGTTCCTGTTTGGCAGCAGAACTGCTGAGCTCAGTACTCTCTGCAGTTTCATACGTTTTAGCAGCGCGGTCAAGTCTCTGGCACAGCCTCACGCGTTTTTCTCTGATTTCCTCGTAGGCGCTGGTGTCCAAGACGTTGGACCAGGCCAGCGCCCAGTTTGCTGCGTCTGCCCTCGTCACCACGGACCAGCTGCTGGCCTTCAAGTCCAAAGAGGAGCTGGTGTTGGCGAGTGGAGTAAACGGGGTCCTGGCAGGTGCAGGTGAGTGTCACTTGTTCTATTATTCACTTATTTTACTCATTTAATTGGATACAAAAAGAAAATATTTCCCTAAATTGAGCTTTGATGATTTTCACTCACCTATGTTTGCTGTTTCTTCTGAAATACTGGACAGTTTTGCCTCGTTAGGCTCTAAAAATCCCTCAGATAAAGCGCTCCAAGAGGGAGAAATCACTATTTGGTCCAGTAGTCACTTCTCATTCTCACAGTAAGGCCGCAACTTACTTAAGGTGACTCAAGTAGGCTTAGTTTTGTTTAAAGGAACCACGAGCCAAAAATGTTGGAAAACCGTGCGGCTGACCCGAATGCTCAGAATCTTCTTCCGTTGCCATGGCAACGACGTCTGAATCGGTACTGGGGTGGCTCTTACTGGACTGGATTTTTCTATTATGATGCAGAAATTCTCCAGTAGTGAAGGACTGACATCAGAGAGCGCTTCTGTCTGTGTGTCGACGGTGAAGTGACAGAGTTAGCGTAGCCTTAAAGCGGCAAATATTTCCAGGTATTTCTCACTGAAACTTTGAAGCCCTGAAAATGTTTTTTGGGACAGCCCTGGAAACCACTTATTAAAAGAACCTGAAAGCTACTTAAGAGGAAACAATGAAGGGAAACTGTTACTGCAGTTATTACAACAACACCATTACCAAGAGACTTGAGGATTTCCTTAGTGTTGCATCAACATCTTGTAACAACATGGTGAGCTCCTCAGAGACCGATTTATTGCATGGCTGCTGTAGTAGATTGCACTAGATTGTGTAGGGGAAGCTCATGCGCTGGAGTATTCAATGACAATACACCAAAGTGTTGAAATCCTGCCGAAGACAAATGTTAGAAAAAGTGTCACATTCAGATTCCTGGGTGTTGCTGCTGCTTTTCATCCATTGTTATTTGTATTCACGTGAGTGTTTCTTCTGTTCACCAGGTGTTTTTAAAGGCTTGCACCTCTCCAGCACCACCGCAGCCCTTCACCAGACCAACCAGTCAACACACACTACCACCTCCATGACCCCAACTTTCCTCCAGCCCTCCTCCAACTCGGCCACCCCCTCATCTGCCAATGCCGTCCCCACCTCCCTCACCTCCACCCCCAGTGCCCACGCAGCACTGGGGATCCTGGGATGCAGCGCCACCAACGCCACCCCCGCCACCACTCAGGTCCTCATCGGGAACAACATCTGTCTGAGCGTGCCGTCGGGCGCCAGCCTGGCCGGACGCCACATTCCCCGGACCCTCGGCAACGTGCCACCCTCTGCCTTAAAGCTGTCCGCCTCCACCAACCTGCAGATGCCCAAAGTCTCTGGAGCATCGTCCATGGACCTGGGCTCAAGGTGAGGCTTTGTTACGGCCACAGCAGTAATGTCCGACTTTTAACAGAACAGATATTCGTTTGTTACTTCATACTGATGCAGAGTAGCCACAGGCTTTAGTTTACAGTAGAACCAGACCTGCACAGACATGGGTGTGGGTGATCACATGATCGTTTGATTCTTCATGGCGCCGCCAAGTTCCAGCCACAACAGAAAACACATGTTAATAAGGGAAAATAAGAATACATACAAATAGATATACTGACCCAGAGGACGATACCTTTTTTGGAAGTTTGTCACTCTTGCTGTAGCGAGCAGTATCAGATGAGTTTGTGGATAAGCAGCAGTTAAGCTTTTAAGTATTCAGTTGGAGGATATCGTCTAAATGGTGCCAATGAAGCGTCTGCCAGACATGATGCAGCCGAGGATCCAAATAAATCTGCCCGCAAGTAGAGCTGAAGTAAAGTGACGTCAGAGCCCCTCACGCAGAGAGAGGTGTTCACGGAGATCAGGGACAGTCACCGGAGGGAAAACGTTAAAGAACGTCAGCATTGATCTTTCCTCTCCTCTCCTCTCCCCCAACAGGGATAATCACGACGAAGACAAGCCAGCACTGAACAGTATAGCAGACAACACAGTGGCCATGGAGGTGACGTAGTAGCGGTGCAGTGAAGAGTCCGCTCTTTAGGTGCTGTGCATCGTAGCATCGGGAATGCAAAAGGGACAGCAGGACTCTGACGCAGACTGACGGAATGACGAGGGGCCGCGGCCGCTCGCTTGCAATTCTCATCTCTCATACTTTTTAAACCGTTTTTTTTTTTTGTTTTGTGTTTTGTTACTGTTAAAAGTACAAGATTGACATCTGTAAATTATGAATATGGCAAAATTAGTATCTGTACAGTAACTACATATTTGTAATATCCCCCTTGTATATATTACTTGAATACAGAACTGTCCATTTGTGATGTTTTGCACTTGGGAGTCAAACTTAAAGGAAAAAAAAGTAAGCCAAGTAACTTGTGGCGAGTGTGAGAGATGTGGGAGTTGTATAGACAAGAGTTTTATCACATCATGTGCATGGTGCGGAGCCTGCTGTTTTTATCTATTTATTGTGCTGTGTTTACAGTTTTTTTGTTTTGTTTTTGGTTTAGTTTGTTTTTTATTTGTACACTGTACCTTTGTTGGTTCCTGTGCTGTAGTAAATGTTAGGTAGCTACGGACTCCTGGGTATTTTTGTATATTGTGAACACAATGCAGGTTCCCTCCCCCCCCCACGTTTATTTTGGGTCCCTGTGCTTCTCTCTGTGGATCATGTGAAAATCAGTGGTGACATACATACAGACCAGGAGGCCAGGAGAACCAGGAGGAGGAGGAGGAGGATGAAGAGGAGGTAGTGTGTTGGCAGGTGACTGCAGTTCACTTGAAGAGAGGTGCTCCTCTCTTCCTGGGAGCTTCCATTAACATTGTCCCAAACACAAGTAACAAAACAGGGATGAAGTCTCTTCCCAGAAGCCTTTGCTGCTTCTGATTAAAGCACTATTTTTTTTTTTTTTTTTGTGATTTTGTTTTGTTCATGGTTTTGATAAATATCAATGCTGCTTTTGTATTTTGTTTGTTTTTAAAGGGGTTGTCCTTCATTTTCATGCAAGCGGATTCCCCTTATTTGTTTTATCCCACAAACATTTTTGTAAAACAAAAATTCAGTTATTTTTGTATTCTCTTGTTCTTGTGGTAAACTTGATTGTAAGCTTTTCGTTTTATTGAAAGACTTCATTCTTTTGTTAATTTGTTACTTGTTCGTGCATAGGTGATAAGGGAGGTGAATGGGCAGTAATCGCTGTACGTGTTTCATCATTCCAATTTTTAATAACAAAAAATGCTAATGAGGGGTCTGAGGGGTCTTGGGAAAACAGCAGGTTTCCTCCCCTCTCTTCCCCTTTTTCTTTATTTTCTTTTTTTCTTTGAAAAAAGAATCTCCAGACGGCTGCAAGGCCAAAAACCACAAGTATTGGGTGCCTTCCTTTGGGGAATTTTATGTACTCTCTTCTGTGAAGAGTTAGGCACAAAGGCAGCATTACTTAGTAGTGCTTCTCGTCTTTGTCAGAATTTGAATGCCCAGTCCAATGGCAGGATATATCCTTGAGGTTTACTTGTCCCACCTGGAGGCTGAAAAGACTAAAAAAAATGTGACAGAACTCTCACTAAAATAAGACAATAAAGCCCAGGGCATTAAATGTGAATTGTTTGGACTCTGGTGTCTTTTGTGAGTGTGTGTGTGTGTCTGTGTGTGCGTGTGTGTGTCTGTGTGTGTGTGTCTGTGTGTGCGTGCAAAGATCTGAAATTACAGGAACTATAAAAAGTGAGGACATGGAGGTTTCAGTTTGGTTTTAACTGTCAGTGTGTTTTGAGCACAGAAGCACTAATGGAAGGCTGATATCACTGACTGACTGACTGACTGTTTAGGATCATTATGATTGAACAGATAAACCAGTGATGTTTGCTTATTTACGATCCCGTATAGTAGGGCCCAGGGGGTGGGGCTTAGAGGATGATGTCATAACTTTGAGAAAAGTAATATTACGAGAATAAAGTAATCCTGATTTTACAAGAATAGAATTGAAAACAAAAATAGGTGTTAATGTATCGAAAGACATATTTTCTCATTTTCAGCGTCCTGCTCGTCTGATATTTCCCCTTCAACATAACGTGAAGTCGTGACTTTATTCTCATACTATTATGACTTTTTTCCTCCATTTTTTGACATAATGCTTAATATTTTTCCTCAAAATGTGACTTTTCACATAATATTACAACTTTATTTTCAAAATCTCATTAATTCGTTCCCTCAGCATGGCCCTGAAGCTACATCGCACTGTTACATTCAGTCAGTTCACAGAAATCATTATAGAAGTTAGTAGCAAAAGGTTTTGGTGGTTTTTGAGGTACAGTATCCATTTAATCCTTCCCTCTCTTTCTCACATTAAATATTATATTTAAAGGAATAGTCCAACGTTTAAGGCAACGTGCTTATTTGCTTTCCTGTTAAGAGTTTGATAAGAGAACACTGGAACCATCGCTTAGCTTAGCTTAGCATAGAGACTGGAAGCAGGAGGAAATCTGTTTTTCACACTGGGTCATGTGCAGGAGCAATTCTTGGTCCAGAAAATAATAGTCACTGCAAAAACTATTGATGCTGAAAGTGTCACAGAAAGCTTGCGTTCACCTCCGTTGTCTCAGCAGGAGGCAGAAATCTTGGAGACAGATCTCAAAACATCTCAAAAAGTAATTTTACGTGAGCAAAAATATGTTTTTGTCACTTTTGTAAACCATCCAGTTAAGGATTTTTTTTAACCAGACAGCTCTCCCTGCTGCTTTCGTCGGGGAGAGCTTGTCCTGCAAGCTGGACTCAAGGGCTGTGAACCTCACACACTTCACAGTTTGTTCTGCATCAGTGCTTCAGGAGGAATAAAACAACACAGACACAAATTCCCTGCAGCAACTCAGCTGTATAGATATCACTTTCTCATCAGAGGCCAAAATGACTGCAAGTTTTTCAATTTAGCCCCGCTGGAGTGCTGCCAGCGCTGTTCAGCCACGGATTATTTATGCCGCAGAAGAGAAATCACTCAGCAGCGAAACAAGCGTCCCACCTCCCAGTCTGCGGGGTGGGCGTTAACCCTGCCACATGCCTTCTCATTACTATAGTGAGCGATTTTGGTGCGCGCCTGAAATAAAGTTGTTTTTCTCATCAACTTTTCTGGGTGTTAACAGTAGCTTTGTGGCTGAAATAAATCACTGATGTCGTCTGGGGAAGATAGCTGCAACAGTAGCTCATACCTTGGAATTTTTCCATTAAATTCACTGCACATTTACCCCCCCCCCCCCCCCCCCCTTATGACTTATGTGCGTGCAAACAGGGTCTGCAGCCTCTATCTCTTTGTTTCAGCTATAATTTAGTCTGTAATGAGAGCTGAGCATGTGTCAGAGTTAATGTCCACTCTTGCTGACCAGAAGGCAACCAGGGTTTGTTTTTCTGTTTTCCCTCACTGTTGAGTAACTCGTCTTCTCAGCCCACATTCTCACCAGGAACCTTCATTCCAACATGCATGTTTACTCCCCCCCCCAAAAAAAAAAAAAAAAAACGTGGTGAAAGCAGATTCCTCTGCATTCATGACACATTCTGGACAAGCAGGAGATCTAACGGCATAACAGGCATAACAGCGCCAAAAACACGGTGCAGCTGTTGGCCACCACTGGATCAGATGTCGTGTTGGGGGGGTAGTGCCTGGACGGGCAGAGGGCCAGGCGTGTTAACACTGCTCACACCCTGCGTCCCCCTGCAGGCTCAGACAACAGGTGCGAGGCCGGAGGCAGCGTTTCAGGGGAGCGGTGACTGACACTCTTCTTCTGCGAAAGGCAGCTCCACTTTCCAAGTAATCAAGGACAGGAAATGACACACACACCCTTAATTACAAGCCAGGAGAATTTGAATTGTCAGTTTCACCAGTTTGGTGGTTTCCTTCTCTGGTCTGCGGCTGTGAGAGGGCTGGAGCCGGCGCAGAGGCACTGGCTGTGGCAGCCCTCCTCTCTGCAGTCTTTTGAAGTGCGGCTGAAGCAGCCAGACCCTCTGCGAAGGAAATGAGTCACACAGGCTGCGGACAGTGAGATGCAGAGCAGTGGCAGCAAAGCACAAGTGCTGTCTCTCTAACAGTGGTTCAGAGGAACCAGAGGGTGAAGAGCTGCTGATGGGGGCTCTTAACCACAGGCTTCATCCTGAGCGCTGTGATGCACAGAGATCATCACTGCAGCTGATGTTACAATCCTCTTTTCATGACATTACCAAGATCCCACTTGAGGAATTCGCGTTCGCGTTCCTGTCGAGAACGAGATGAGAGAATTGATACCGCTCTTGTATATGTCCTTTACGATTAGCTTAGTGCAGCATAAAGGCTGGATATAGGAGGAAACAGGTAGCTGCTCTGTCCACAGGTGACAAAATCTGCCAACCAGCACCTCTAAAGCTCTTTAATCACCATGTTATATCTTGTTTGTATAACAATATACAACAATCTAACTCTGATCTAACTGAAAGGTCTTACCCAGATCCTTTACCTAAAAAGCAGGCCTGATTCCTTTAAGGTGCCTACAAAACTTACTTACGTTACTTACAAAAAATCTGACTGACACCAAAATAGTAACCATAATTTAGCTACATTTGAGGATAACTGGGCCCTATTTTTACATATTTTGGGTGTGAAATGACTGGTAGGAATAATAGATTTTTGGAAATGGTCCAGCGACGAGCCATAATGACTGTAATGTAGCCCTTCAGGGCAACTGAGCCAGATCAAAGTATGTCCACCGACTGGCCCAGACTGGTATTTGAAGTGTCTGACAGTATTGCAGAAACCATAGAGAGACCTGTAAGATCTTTTTTGATTAACCAGAAACAGCTGTTATGTTGCTCTCCTCAAAGCCACCAGACTCCATTGACAAAAACAGTAATTTTACATGGGTGCTGCTAGTCAACCGCTGCCTCCATCAGTTAATCTGTTTATGTTATTGTTTGACTTTGGTGTTTTAAAGGGTTAGTTTGGGTCCAACACCATATTTGCGTAACACACAATAACACAAGCAAAGCAAGTGATCGAGGCACTAGTAGAACAGCCACTTCCTTATTGTGCAATGTAAAATGATGTTTTTGACAATGGAGTCTGGTGGGTTTGAATACCGAAATACCAAAGATGTTTCTGTTTTAACAAAGGATCTTACTTGTTTGTCTTTGTTTGTTTTGTAATGTTGTAATCTGAGTCTGTCAGAGTGGAAAAAAACAGCACTTTTAGTGGACGCGCGTTGATCACATGTAGTTGCTGTGAAGGGTTGCATTAGAGCCACTGGAGCTTGTTCACCGCCTGCTCTCTGCTGGTGGTGGAGGAGATCTACTGGACTAGTTCCATAAGTTTTATACCTACCAGACATTATAAACCCAAGATGTGTAAAGATAGAGCTGAGGTGTGCAAATGCAACACCTGTCCTTAAAGTAATTTATTGAATTGCACATGAATTTGTATCTTTATGATCTTAGAACTTAATGCTGCTAAAACCAGTGTCTTCATCTCAGACGCTAACTAAACAAGATGTGACTGAGACAAATTAGGAGTTGTTGGAAAGTTTATTTTTTCCCCTTCATTGAAGCAACTTTGTTGTATCCCCACTGGTCCCTGTGTTTGTGCTGAACCCCCCCGGACAGATTTCCGTGCTGGGAGCACAATGATGAAATGAAAATCAATCTCCTCAACTCACCCTGACTAAGGCGGAGACCAAGCATTATTTACAGCATGTCAAATAGTCCTTCTAACTGTGGCTGTATCTGAGTGGTCTCTTGAGTTTGCAGTTTTCACATGTTCAGGTTGAAATATGAGGAAAAGCTTGTTTTTTGGGGGGTGATCTGAGAGCCTGATAAGCCAGAGTGTGTTTAAAAAGAACTACGGTTTAAAGGACTTGTCACAGCGCTCTGCTTGAATCAGAGAGAGGAACCCACCATCTCTCACACACAAACTCAGTGCCTGCATCCCCAGCCTGTGCTGCAATCTTTATTTCATGCCAGTAGCACAAAGGTCCACGATCAGTGCACTATTCAACTTGCCTCAGAGTCAATAACGTCTTGTCTGAATCGGTTCTCCTATCAAACCGCCGAGGCAGTATGCTAATATTATCCCTCAGAAAGACTTCTTGTTCCAGTGTTTGGCTCGGGCTTAGCGTTTCGCCGTGCTGGAAATGAGCTGCCACTTTGATGACACATTAAAATATTCAGACATGAGAACAGGGAAATCCATCCCCCAGCTGAGTGCTGCCGCTCTCAGTAAGGCAAATGTACTGTTGAAGGTGACTGTGGGGAATGTTAATGAGAGACGGGCTCTTTGGTTCTCTTCCACTGTGAATCCCGGGGACTCAGCTTTGACGGTTGCCTACAGCTGTGTCTGTCTTGTTCTCCGTCGCCTGACAATTATGTGAAACTTTATTGATCAGGTCAGAGAGGCAGAGAAGCGGCTCTTGAGATGGAGATAAAACTGACTGCAGTGGCTCTGAGTGAACGCTGGTGCTTCATTTGTGACTTGTATTTAAAAAAAAAACATTATGTTTAGTTGAACGTGGATGCAGCGAGGGCTCTGAAGTCACGACGTCTTTTATAATCACATCTCTTAAATGATAAATGTCACCAGACCAAGTCACATCTCAAGTGTCCATAATGAAACTGCCATTTAGGAGGCAACGACTCATTCTTCCATCAGTGTTAAACTCTTTGTATTCCCACTAGTGCCAATAAGACCAAGCGCCTTCAGTGCATTCAACTTTTATGACAGAACTAGTTGCTGCTGTTACATGAATAACATCATTAAAACAAATAATAACTTCATTTATGTAGTGACTTTCAAGACATGGGTAACAACCATGATTAATAATAAGTTTTATTGTATTTTGAGATTGTAGGTGATCTTACAGAAACTTAAAGGCCCCTCTTACACCGTTGGCTGCTCCGAAAGTCGATGCATCTTAAAAGCGTAAACAAATAATGTAAGTACATAATTGGAGCAAATGCCAAAGTCTATTATAAATCAAAGTTGGCATTAATAAGGAATAAACTGAAGAATCCTGCATGATGTGGCAGTGAACTGTTGATGTGTAAAAACACTATAAATGTGACTAATAGTCTCTGCACATTAGACGGATTATTTTCACAGTAGCTCGAACAGAGAAGAAGCTCTGGGTGTCCATGCGGGCGTCTATGTCTATGAAGCATGCAGCGCTTCCTTCTTCTGCTGTCATCTTCACTTTCTGTCTGTCCACACCTGAGCTCATTCATCAAGATGAATATCGTGCAGCCTGACAACAGTCAGCGATAGCGACCTTATTAGAGCCTTCTTACACAGTGTGACGTGCATGTGGCAAAATTAATATTCTTGAATAGATTACATTTTTGAATGACTGTATGAAACAGGCAGGAATATTAACCTCTAAAGACCTGGTGTACACATGTGTGGACATCACACTTTGGGTTATATTACCATAGTAGTTCATTCTGCTTAGCTGGGGCCGTATGGACATGTATGTGGGCAACATTGTTGATATTTCATATTGTTTTTTGCACCGTGATTTTCAAAACATGTTCAAAATATGTTTTGTATGTTATGAATACATGCAAAAGCAGTCAGGAGAAAAAAACTGCTATGTTCAGGGTGGAAATAAAGAGTTTTGCACAAAGGTGACTTTATTGTGTTTTCTGGAAATTAAGACCGATTGTCCACATATGTGGACATAATGTTTCTCTAAAACTACACCATGTAAAAAGATGATGCTTCGGTTTTATACTTATCAGGGTGCAATAAGCCCAAATAGCAAGGAGAAATAAAAAATGCATATCAAACAAGAGCTCAGGTCTTAAGAGGTTAATAGTGCTCGGACAGATAGAAACACAGAAACACTTGATTCCTATAAGGTATCGACTAGAAATAATAATCAAGCTAAAGCTCATTTTCTTAAACAAGAAAGACTCGGACACAAATTATTGGCCATGACTTAAATTCACTCTTATCAGCCTGCCTTCCCGGCCAGCAGCGAGCACTTGGCTGGAGATGTGGTCACGTCACATCTCCTATCGTTCGCTCGCAGGGCTCCTTCGGCTGAACAAGCCCACAGCTCTGCACCTTGGCCCCCTCTGCACAGACCCATCCCCACTGTCCTCTCAGCGTGACCCCCACTGCTGCATTCACCTCGCTGGGCCTCAGAGAAAACACGCTGCTGCTGACGGTGTGGGTCACATGAAACCAGCGCACCGCACACAAAGATGCAACTCGTATTGTTGAGTCATTCCGCTCTTGTTCCAAAAATAGTCAAATGCAGCTTGTGATGTAAAATCTTATCCAACAGATTTTTAAAGATTTTTTTGTTCAGCCGCTCAGAGGTGCTCTGATTAAATCACCAGTTTGACCATATTCTGTCACTGTTATATCAATCTAACATTATGTAAAGTTAATGATGATAAATGGTGCTGAATGTTTTTAGTCTTGTGGTTTGAGTACTGATTCATGGAGGCCTGGTGGCTGAAAACATTTATCTATTACCCTTTTTCACCCCTGCCTTTGAAACAATTAGATTAGAAATGATGGTTATGTTTTGTCATTTAAAACCCGGTGCAGGTGTAGGTACCAGTGACGTCACACATCCTCACATTATTATTGTAGAGAAAGAGATTGACATCTGATAGAAAGTTTGTTGGGAGCTTGTGCCTGTTTTGCTTTGGAGACTTTATCACTCTGACTGTGAAAATATGATTCATTTTCACACCGTGTTGACGAAGTGATATCATATTATCATTTACCAGATTTTAAGATTTTTTTTACATTTAGTTTCACTGAGCTGGAGACGGAGAAATAAAGTGAATTAAAAACAGAATTTGAACACTGGGCACAGAACATCTGCTGTCCACACGGACATTGTCTGTGCAGCAGGTAACAAAGCATCATTATTTACTATCTGCCTGTTCATAAACCCCCCAACTGACATGCAGTAGTTGTGCTGCCAAGATATTCGTCAGGTAACATCACTGGCATCTCTTTGAAAGGTCAGTGGAAAACAAAGCCGAAGCTTAGCATCAGTAATATATAATGACAGTTATTCTGAGAGCATAAAACAGTGTGCAGATTTTCTATTTGCCCTCAAAACCTGCCTGATCTCTCATGTGGGTTGTCCCTGTGAAGCTGTTTCAGCCACTTCCCACATCTCAGCATGAAGTGGGCGAGTAAAACCTTCCCATAGCTGATATGAAAGACAGCCAGGAATACAATACTATGACCCAGTTTGTAACAGCAAAATGAAAAACCATCCATACCGTCTTTAATTATGGGCAACGTGAGGTCTCTCCCCAACAAGATAGAGGAACTAACGGCGCTGACCAGACTGCAGCGGGAGTACCGGGAGTGCAGCATCATGCACTTCACGGAGACGTGGCTGAACGAACTCACTCCGGATTCGCTCGTAACTTTGGACGGTTTCCACCTCGTCAGAGCGGACCGGAGCGTGAGGGAGAGTGGTAAGAAGAAAGGAGGGGGACTGGTGATGTACGTGAATGAGCGGTGGTGTAACCCGGGGCACGTCAGCGTCAGAGAACAGCGCTGCACCAAGGATGTTGAACTGCTGGCAGTCGGCCTGCGGCCATACTACCTGCCGAGGGAGTTTTCACATGTCATTGCGTTGACTGTGTACATCCCCCCCTCGGCCGACGCGGCTGCCGCCTGCGAGATCATCCACAGTGTTGTGTCCCAGCTGCAGACATCCCACCCCCAGTCCCTCATCCTCATATCAGGAGACTTTAATCATGCATCACTGTCTACCACTCTCCCCAAATTCCGCCAGTATGTGGACTGCTTCACAAGAGACAATAAAACCCTGGACTTACTGTATGCAAACACCAAGGATGCATACAGTTCATCACCCCTCCCCCCGCTGGGCCGCTCAGATCACAACCTGGTGAGACTGCAGCCCATTTACATACCTTTGGTGAAGAAACAACCCCCCACCAAAAGGTATGTGAAGAAGTGGTCGAAGGAGGCCACTGAGGCGCTGCAGGACTGCTTTCACACCACGGACTGGGATGTGCTCTGCAGCCCCCACGGAGAGGACATCGACACTATGACCCACTGCATCACGGACTACATTAACTTCTGTGTGGAGAACACCGTACCCACCAGGAAAGTACGGTGCTTCTCCAATAACAAACCCTGGGTGACCTCAGAACTGAAGGCCCTGCTGAAGGAGAAGAAGAGAGTCTTCAGATCTGGGGACAAGGAGGAGCTGAGGAGGGTGCAGAAGGAGCTGAAGAAGAAGATCTGGGAGTGCAAGGCCAGATACAGGACCAAGATGGAGAGCCACTTGCAGACTAACAATGTAAGGGCAGTCTGGAGAGGACTAAAAACCATCTCTGGTCACAGCAGAGGCCATGAGAGGGGGCTGGAAGGAGACCAGGAGAGGGCAAACGAACTTAATCTGTTTTTCAACAGATTTGACTCTGCCCCCGCCCCTCCCCCCACTCACCAAAGCACGGACCATCCCAGCACTCTGACACCCCCCTCCCCCTACACCCCATGCCTCTCCATAACAGCTAACCAGGTGAGAAGTGAGCTGAGGAAGACCAAGGCGAGGAAGGCCGCAGGTCCTGATGGCATCAGCTCCAGACTGTTGAAGGACTGTGCAGACCAGCTCTGTCAGGTGCTCCTGCACATCTTCAACCTGAGCCTGAGTCTGGAGAGGGTACCAGCTCTGTGGAAGACTTCCTGCGTGGTTCCGGTTCCAAAGACAACGCACCCCAGGGAGCCCCACCACTTCAGACCTGTGGCCCTCACTTCCCACCTGATGAAGACCATGGAGAGGATCATCCTCAAAAACCTCCGCCCCCTGGTGAGCCCACATCTGGATCCACTGCAGTTTGCCTACCAACCGAGCACTGGAGTGGATGATGCAGTCATCTACCTGCTTCACAGATCCCTGACTCACCTGGAGAACACCGGCAGCACTGTGAGGGTCATGTTCTTTGACTTCTCCAGTGCATTCAACACCATCCAGCCGTCACTGCTCAGGGTGAAGCTGGAAAGAGCGGGAGTGGACTGTCACCTGGCTGCATGGACAACAGACTATCTCACCAACAGACCGCAGTACGTGAGGCTCCAGGACTGTGTGTCTGACATGGTGGTCTGCAGCACAGGGACCCCACAGGGGACAGTACTCTCCCCCTTCCTCTTCACCCTGTACACCTCGGACTTCAGCTACAACTCTGGGAGCTGTCACCTCCAGAAGTTCTCCGATGACACAGCCATCGTAGGGTGTGTGTCAGAGGGGGACGAACAGGAGTACCGGGAGGTCGTCTCCAGCTTCGTTGACTGGTGTGAGCTAAACCATCTTCAGCTCAACACCAGCAAGACAAAGGAGATGGTGATTGACTTCCGCAGGAAGACATCCCAGACTGCACCGGTGAACATCCAGGGACTGGACATTGAGAGGGTGGAGACCCTCAAATACCTGGGTGTTCACCTCAACAACAAACTGGACTGGTCTCACAACACAGACGTCCTGTACAAGAAGGGCCAAAGTCGTCTCCACCTGCTGAGGAGACTGAGGTCCTTTGGAGTGTGCAGGACTCTGCTCAGGACTTTTTATGACTCTGTGGTGGCGTCTGCAGTCCTCTATGCAGTGGTCTGCTGGGGAGGAGGGAGCACGGAGAGGGACAGAAAGAGACTGAACAGGCTGGTCAGGAGGGCCGCTTCTGTCCTGGACTGCTCCCTGGACTCCATAGAGGAGGTGGGTGAGAGGAGGACACTAACAAGACTCAAGTCCATCATGGACAACCCCTCTCACCCCCTGCATGAGACTGTGGGGGCCCTCAGCAGCTCTTTCAGCAGCAGGCTGAGGCACCCACCCTGCAAGAAGGAACGCTACCGCAGGTCATTTCTCCCATCAGCCATCAGACTCTTTAACACCAGCATCACTGGCTGATGTTAATATACTGCCTACCATCCATGCCATTCCATTCCTGTAAATATCCTATGGTGTAAATATTTATTTCATTTCATCACAATCCATATATTTATATCTATATTTATATTTATATTTATATTTATATTTGCTATTTTTTGTCTTTTCTATTGCTTTGTTCTTTCACTGTCCCTGTTTATATTGTTGCTGCTGTAACAAGAAAATTTCCCCCTATGGGGGATAAAATAAAGAAGTCTAAAGTCTAAAGTCTAAAGTCTAAAGTCTAAAAAAAAAGAAATAGAACAAAAGAGAAAGCAGACTTTTTCTTTAATGCCACTCCACGGGGGCCTCTGACCTCTCGGAGAACAACAATGGAGCAATCCGATGGGGGTCACATTCAGCCGGTGATGAGGAAAGTGTGGCATCATCGATCTGGTAGCAACCCCCCCACACACACACACACACTTCACCACTTCGATCAGCAGGTCTGTGGAGAGCAAACTGCCGCCGCTCTGCCCACTGAGTGTTTTGTACCCTCAGTGAAGTGCCCAACCCTCCTGCCACCCCCCAACACACACACACACTTCAGAGTTTTCAGAAAAGACAATCTGTGTGCTGTCAGACAAGGCGAGGAGTGAAGTGACCTTTCAATCATTCCTCCAGGGACAGCGAGGGGCGGAGCTTCCCCCTGACAGAAGATTGGAAAAACGTCTGCCCGGATTTTGTTGCTAGGCAGCAGGGCCCCGCAATGACAGTGTGTCAACAACGAGAAGAGAATGAGAAATAGATTGCGCCTGGTCGCTGGAGATGAGAGGGCATTTGATTCACGGCCACTCTGTGTCTCTCCTCGCCGTGCTCACGCATTGGCTCGAGGTTCAGGAGTGGCGTTGGGATGAACGTGCTCTTTCTGTATGTCACGCCGGTAATTGTCATGTGTCCTCAAGGGCAAACGACCTTCACATTACTGTAGTGTGAGTCATCTGTTGGCCTTGTGAACATAAAAGACCACTTTGTGTTGGTCGGAAAATGGATGGCTGAGGAAACTTTTTTTTTCAAATAAAGTAGAAATACAACATTTTCTTAATGTTCTACTTGCAAACATTAAATGATCTCTGCGTTTGTGTTCTTTGCCTGCTTCGAAGTGGGCGGGTCTTGTGATTTCACACACTGCTGTGGACCAATCAGCCATTTCTTTGTTATTGAGTTTTAAAGTCTTTAAGAAACAATATCTAAGAAAGTTTTTGTCCAAATTTGGACTACATTGTTGTTTATTTATTCATGAATATTTAACATTATCAAAAAAAACATATGATTTGAAACGGAGTAATGAGGGGCTTTAAAGGCAGGTGCCTGCGATCTTTTACCCTCGTTCGACTGATTTATCAGATGATTAGTTCTGTTACAAACACTGCAATGCTGAGCCCCGAACAGGAGGTAGTGGTATTGATATTGATTTTTTGATGTTGAAATGTCAAACGGCACATCTGAGAAAAATAGAAATAAGACTCGACGCGCTAGTTGGAAAAGTGAGGTTTACGTGGGTTTTGTTTTGGCAGAGCCAACCGTCTGTGGTGAGACGAAGCACAGAAATATGAGCTCTTCTGACGGCCTAAACGCAAGTTTGATTACTTCGTAATAGTTCATCACCTCTGTCAGAGCCCATTACCCTTTAAGAGAACTGTCATGGCGGTGAGAGTCATCCGCAGAGCAGGTTTTGTTCACAGTGACGACAAAGGAATACATCGCTAAAGCATCCTGTTGGAGTCAATGTTATGTCTGTTATGTCTGAGTCCTCACTGTGTGCTAGAAAACTACTTACTCACTTACAACCATTTTTTCTTTGTTGTGTTTCATCTTCCAAACAAACAGCCGAGCTGCAGCAGGCGCAGGAACGTGGCTTGCTGATGTGACATAGCCACACAGTCCAGGAAGTGAAACGAGACCGATGCGTCTCATACAGCGTCACATTCAAATGAACAAATCAGAATTGGGACGCGTTCAGCCGTAGATACTCTGTAGGTCGAGGCTCAGAAAAGAATAATGATGGAGGAGAGGAGTGCGAGAATTGAGACGCAGCAGGCAGGGAATCACGCTCACACCTGTTTGTGATGATGGTGGGGGTGAAACCGTGTGAGATGAAGTGACTGTGGAGGAGGGGGTCGGCCAGAGAGATGGACGAGTGTGGAGAGACACTCAAAAGAGCCACAAGTGGCCCACTGTTCCCCAGCAGCAGCACCTGCCTCGCCACCTCCCTCCTCTTCATTACCCGGCAACAGAACTCCTCTTAAGGCCAGTGCACGGGTGATTCAAAGGGAGGAGGGGGGTGGGGGGTGGGCCTGGTTGTATGGACGTGTGTGCGTACATGCGTGCGAGTGTGCGTGCATCACATCACAAAGAAGGTCTTTTACTTTCCACACACGCAAATTCTGCCAGGTACTTCCTCCTCTCCCCCCTTCATCCTCCAGTGAATGTAATCTGGGAGATGCAAAATCTCATTCAAAAAACATCAGATTTTAATGTTATCCATAAACTGCTCCAAATGATGTTCACTCACTATGCATTATGATGGAAGTTCGTTAAGCCCCAGTCTCCTTCTACTCCTTCTGCGTGCCTGGTTGCAGGTTGCGGACGCTGTGAATGGACATTACCCCTTTGGGGGATGGGTAAAACTGTAGCATCAGGTTGTCAAACATTTGTTGAGATACTGAACTTTGACACCCTCAATAAACCCAGCTCTGCAGCAGCGGCCATCCCGGTCACTTTGAGTTCACAATTGCAGCTAAAAATACAGCAGTGCTTTGCTGCAGTTTGTCATATAAACCAAGCCGTCTGCCGATGGCTCCGCCGTTCAGCTGCCAGCGTCAATCGATTCTCAGCAGATGTTCCTCGCACTAACACTCTGTAGCAAAAACTGGCCTTCAGCTCGAAACACTTCAGTGAAACACTTCTTTATGTGGTAGTAAAACCTTAGATTTGTTATTGACTCGCCCATTGTCCCCTTGGAAAATCAATGCAAGGAGGCGGACGATCAAATTTTGAAAAGCAATTTGCCACAAGGGCGAATCCTGCCAGTCAATGGTCAGTTAAAGAGAAGCTGAGTCCTCTTGATGATAATTACCCCGGGGATAATTGGCTTGTTGATTTTGATGCATTAGTGAAAGCAACTGCTGTGCAAGAATACATGACTAGTAATATTCTCTGTATTTTAACAAAATAGCTTTTTGATCAGTGTGTGTGTGTGTGTGTGTGTGTGTGTGTGTGGCTGTAGTATCTCAGCATGAACAGAGGTATTGTTAATAATTACACCTGTGCTTTATCCTGCTGTGACACGTCAAAATGTCACAACGCTGCGAAAGAAAGGTGTGATACATCGAGCTTTTGGATTGGTTTTGACAACAAGAGGCTGCTTGCAGACGTGGCCTTTACTCGCGCATCACAAACCAATTTCTGCAAACGCCACCTGATTTAAGGGGTGTAAATCTATTTGTGGACGCGGAAAGTTCTCTTTGCTCACTCGCGCCCACAACGTTTGGCACTAAAGCCCAAACAACATGCATGTTCCACGGCCTGCAACCATGACAGCACCCACTCTTCGCTTTTTTTAGGACTCTACTTGGGTTAGCAACCACTTGCAGCTTTGCATGCACTCATATAGTAGCTGATATAATCGTAATGAGTCTTAGAAATGGACTGATTCTATAATAAATGTAATGTTTTCCTTCCATGTGCAGTGCTTCTCTGCTCTGATATTTAGCAGGCTGTAGTGTCAGTGACTGTGGTCTAACTTCTGAAACACACACGTGGTTTCAGGGACCATCAAAAGTGGGCTTATACGTGGTTATGTGTCTCGGTACAAAGGGATGAAGCGCAAACACGCATACGTTCACACACACGCCTCCTCAGTTAATAGGAAGGAGGACTCAGCCAGCTGGTGTAGCTCACACACACACACACACACACACACACACACACACACACACACACACACTAATCCCCTGTTGTCACCCCTCCAAATCCTATTCATCCAACTTCCTATTCACTGCTGTAGAGCCTCTCCAGTGGAGTCTCCACCAGCCCCTCAGCTTTGTTCTACGTCTCAATAGTCTGAGCCTCACAGTCAGTGTGCACATGCAATGCGGCTGAACGCGTTTCCTGCATTTAAAAAACAACGTCATGCTCCGTCACTGGATCTGATATTGAGTTTAAAAGACATCATTTCATTTTTCAAATTACATTTCAACTTCTTTTTAATGAATATTTTTAATGAAGTCCCAGGAAATAGGCCGAGGTTTGTTTTGCTGCTGATCCTGATGCAGTGTAATCTGGGTTTGAAGGCCACCTATCTGTTTGCTGTTTATACAGTCTGACATAGTGATGAATATTATCCTACAGAGCAGATAAAAAATGATTTATTACCAAAACCTTTGCAGACCACATCCACATACTTTTGGCTGTGTAGTTTATCAAGCAGATGTGATTTCCAGGGCTCTGGACAAAGTAGCAGTGAAATTTCCATCCTTTTGTCATCATCCATTGTGATTGCATTTGTGGTTTTATAGGCTCAGAGGGCTTAGCTACCGTAGACTGCTATATGCTAGGTTCCTTTATAATATGGGATATTATGGGAAAGGATATTGGTAGTTGCAAGTTGCTTATTTTGGCTTATTTGGGTCTGTCGCATAAAACAAACATGCTTTAATAGAATAATTTTTAGAAAATCCAAAGTAGATGTTTTTGATCTGCTACTTAAACACATGAAAGTTTGTTTTGATCCGTCCGTTCCCTCCACTGCTCCAAAGACTGGGAGAAAGAGTGGATTCAAAGACTGGATTTGACCTCAAGTGGGCAGTGATTCAAAGGCAGAGTGCAGATTCTGTCAGTGTGAAATATGTGCACATCATGCACATCCTGTTAAAATGATGCACCGACAAACATAAAACGCAGCAATTAGACATTATCTAATAGGCCAATAAGGTATTTTTGTTTTGCCTTCATTGACATAATTACTTGGACAATTTGCATAATGCATAATTAAGGATGTTTAAAAAAAAAAAGGCTTTGCAAATGAGGACGTAAAAGTCTGACTTCGAGGATACACACGGTGTCTTATGGTGAGAAACACTGAATGGAAACACAACTCCACCTTTAACCCTTGCCTTCTTCGCCAGGCATCAGGCTCATTTACTGTAGCCCCGCCTCCCCAACTTTAAATCCACCAATGAGATTAATTTTGCAGAGACAGCAGCTCTGCCTCCTGGAAATGTTTAACTCCAATCTGTTCCACTCTGAACATTGTCTTCACAAACTACTTAACACTAATCTTGGGCCACCTTATGCCCACTACACTAAGACAGTCTCGGACTAAACGCTAATCGTATGCTGGCACAAGGTGCACACGCCACTGACCAATGGCAGGGCTCCAACGAGATTGAGAATGAACTCTAATGACCTGTTAATATCACACCAGGTTAGCCAATAGAATGCCTTACTGGGCATCAGTACAGGCCTGGACTTGAGACAACACACACACGCACACACACACACACTGAATAGACTTAAAACCCATTCATATTCTTCAGTGATCAGCTGTTTAAACAATTAAAGCACAAATGGGAGTTAAAAAAAAAAAATCCAATACAATTACAGCTGCAACATGAATTTAGCAGTTTATAAAAAATATGCAAGTGTCCTTTAAGTAATCTTAAGGTTAAAAAGAAGCCAATTTAAATCCAGCAATACTTAAGTTTCAGTTTTAGAGACACATCCAAACTCTATGATTTCTATGATATTTTTCATGCCTCGTCCCTTCTTCACGTGTATCAGCCGGTGATACCACAGATTTGTAGCTCCACCACGTGGAGAAAGTTGGCATTACACCCCAGACACTTTCATATTCCACTTTATTCGTTCTGTAAAAATGTTTGTTTGAAATTCACTCTTTTAACACAGTTTTAAATGAAAACCTTCAGACAGAATCAGGCGATTCAGTATCGAACCGTAGTCCCACAAGTCAGTCGACAAAAGTGGGCTAAACTTGCCTCCGACATCAATTTGAAATAGAATAAAATGATGATGTAAGTTAATTGAAACGTCTAAATCTGAAATCTGTCCTCAACAGGAAATTAATTTTTAATGTGAGGGTTATGTTCACAGGACATGACCAGACCAGTACACTGTGTACTCACCTGACTGTGCCACTAGTGCCCCTCAGTGGTGGATGTAACCAAGTACAGCCACTACATTTGAGCTATGTGTACTGTGAGGTACTATTTCCACTTTATATGTCTTTATATTTCTGTTTCCTGACACCTCAGGGGCACTTATTGTACTTTTTACTGTCTGTCCAGTGAAAACCTTGCATCTTCACATGAATTTGAGTTGTTTCTGAAGAACAGAAGCACTAAGTGTTCTCCTCCTTCTTAAACTAAATGTATTATTCAGAACCCCCCTTGGATGCATCATCACAATGCTGCTAACAGGCTGTTTTTCTGAGCTCATGAAAGGTTTTAAGACAAGAAGAGTTACGTGGCTCTCAGAGGGACAGCAACTCTACAAACGTATAGACCATGATGCATTGCTGTAGATTGAATTACCCAACATATAAACATCCATGGCAGTAAAATGCTAACATGCACATTGATGCAACGGTAGTATTAATCACGAAACATCAGACACAACAGGAAAACACTGACCATTTAATGAGTACTTTTACTTTTCCTAATATTTTTTTTTAATAATTGGGAGGAGGCCCACATCTGCTACGGTGTAGCTGCAAAGCCTCTGTTGTTGCCATAGCTACAGCATCGCCCCTTAGGTTTTCTGGATAAAATAACATTTCTTCTCTTCAAAACTTTTCTTCCACTCCATGTAAATCATGAACTCTTGAATATAGAAAAGACTCAGTTGACAACTGTTAATGTTACACAGTTTCTTAATCCAGAAAAATTGCAGCTAACACTTTCTTTCACGTGTTTCCAGGCCAGTCCTGCCTGGTCCGAATGTCTGCTGTCTGTATAACTGAACTATGGTGCATTTTTTCAGGAATTCAAATCTCTTTCAGTAAAAGGAAGATGGTTCATTTTAAGCTTTCACAGGTTACATAGTCTCGCTTTAGATGCTGCATCTTTTAATACATAAATACCTTTACAAGACCAGCTGTGTGAGGACACCTCTTACAAACACACTTTTTTATTATGCAGTGTGTTTGTGCAGGTACGTGTGTGTGTGTGTGTGTGTGTGTGTGTGTGTTCTGCCACCAGCACAATTAGTCACTATTTTTACCTTTGGAGACTTTTCATGTTTACTAGATTGCTAATCTGACACCCAGTCCACTTTGTGCCCCACTAACTAAATGTACGCTCCCATCATTTCATCTGTTGTCCCACAGTTTTACTGATTCTTCAAACACCAGCTGCTGGTGCTCCGCTGCGCACCATCACACACCCTCAGGGCAGGTGGGGGGGGGCTGCTTAGAGCCAGTAGAGGGGGGTGCTGTTTCACATCCAGAAACAACTTGTCACATTCATATCCACACACACACACACACACACTTCTCATTAAGTGCAGATGCAGAAGTTTACAGTAAAATTGCAAATGCACTTGCAGGTCTTCTGCTGTAAACCCAAACATCTGCAACAGCACAGATGTTTTGCTTTTCATCATCCCTCCCTCCCTCCCTCCCTCCCCTCCCCAGGTCCATTTCTGTACATTAGCCTCACTGTTTAACACCCAGCCCGCTCTCTCAGACACGTCACTCGTGGGTGAGATTCTCACATTGCTGCGTACACCAACTTAGAAAAGGTGTAAATATAGCTCTGAAATCTGTGACACCCAAATGACTTTGCTATGCGTTTTAAATGGTGTGAACACGCTGTGCTAATTTGAAGGCCTTGATCTCTTCAGCACCTCTCCGTCTCATCCTTTCAACCATCTCTTTGCCAGCTCGGACCCTGCCGGCTTCCCTCTTTCTATTTCTTCTTCATTAACTTTCCATCTATTCCAGATTTCTTCATCTCTGACTACCTCATCATCTTTTTTTTTAACGTGTTCTATTTTTTCCCTCTTTTTCTCCTTTCATCTCTGCCTTCCTGTCTGATTCCTTTTTTAACATCCACTCTGGTCCCTTTTCGTCCACCTTTTCTTTCTCTCCAGTGGTCTGACTCATCACCTTCACCCCCCCCCCCCCCCCCCCCCCCACTCTTGGGCTAATCTTCTTCTCCTTTTTCACCAGATAATGAATCTGATTCATCGATACAAGCGCTTTCCATAAACCTCTCCCTCTTCCCTTCTTTTATCCCTCTCAGTGTTTGTTACTGCTACTGAGAATGAACTCCTCTTCTCTCCCCATCTTCCCTTCGCTCTCTCCAGGCTGTGACTCATCCTCGTATCTCCTGTGTTATTTTCCCTCGTCGTGCATCAGTGTTAATGTTGGGGAAAATGTATTAGCACATGTGCAGGACGTGGGAATGGCTGATAATGTGCAGATCACTCAGATGATTCATCTCGCAGCCATGTGAACAGAAGTCCAGTGACCAGAAAATCACAACATTTACAGATGGTTGAGGATTAATGTCTGACCAGAGCCACTGGACTGAAAACACTGTTAATGCATTATGGGTAACAATTTCACTGCAAGCGAGTGCAAAAATGTTCCCCATATCGCACACATCCCAACCTATTCACTGAAAGAACACACGCCTCCAAACCAATCACTCATCCAATCTAACCATCTATCTTGAGTGTCAGCCTGAATCTTTTCATCTGAACCCTCGTGGCCTGTGGCACTGATGTAAAACGCCGATTCTGGCGTTAACTGTACATTTCCCTTGAAAACATTCGTTTGGGAGCCTTTGTCCTGTAATGTGGTTCCCTCCAGTGGTGCCAAAGTGACACTACACCATCTGATCTGTAGCATGTTGAGGATGTGAGGGTGAATGTAGTGTTGTGGATGTCATGGACAATATAGACAATATTTTAGTGTGGTGTATAAATGTGTGTCCTAGTATGGAATACAAATGTGAATGTACAGTAACAAAACCAGTACGTTTAACTGGTTTTATGAACACATTAAATTCATTTGATGCGCAACATTTGCTTGCACATATGCACAAAACAAAACACGATACGACAAATGACAAGCATCTCAAGGTACAGGTTAAAGAAATGGCCCTTTTTAGCCCTAAGTTGAGCCTTTCAGGCAATGCTGCACATTCACGTCCCTCCAGTCTCTGCAAACCCACCTGAATAACTGCAGCAACCATTTTTTCAATGCAAAGGACTTCAATTATGTTCTATTTTCACCTTGTCTACCTGTCTTGAATGGAAGCGTCAAAATCAAAGGTTTATCTTGACGACCAGCTTTAACTGAGCCCTCATCGCTTTATTTTGTATTTGTGCTCATTCCCTTCTATTCTGTTGCAGTCTGTCGTTCTTAAGTCTGTAACCCAACAAGTGTCTGTTCACTCCATTTGGAAGTGTTTTAGCGTATTGTTTTGTCTGCACACAGCAAGTGTACTCAGTGTAAGTGTTCACAGAGCTTTGAATGCCACCCAAGGATATAGAGGACCCCCCCTCACCATCTCTGCCAGCAAACTCTCCATCTGGTTTCATTTAAACTGCCGGCTTGAATTGTGCTTTTTCTCCATTGTGACAAAGACATTGTCTCTTTTCAGCAGACACTTAGCTTAGCTTAGGAGAATGTACTGTTTTCTAGCTGAGTGAGTTATTTTATTCAATAAGATAATTAAAAAAACACTCTTTATACATTAAAGGATGATTGGCATGTCTGTATCAAAGATTTAACAGAATAAAGATACAACTCACACCCAGATCCTGAAGGCTCTTTAGTTTTCTGTAGTGAACACTTGAATAGGTATTTTTCTGGGGAAAAATCTGCTCGAGCGCAAATGTCATACTTTGCATTTCAAACAGCGATCGCAGTGGCTCTTGAAGGCCATCATGAGCAGAGATAGTGACACACAGAGAAAAGAGCTGCTGCTTCTCCACAGGGAATTCAATTTAGAAGAAAATGTAAGCAGAAATGTTGTTGTTCTTGTTAAACATTTGGAATGAATGACAGCAGAGTCACCAACGTGAGAGTAACACAGGACGTGGTAAGCACAGTGAAATAAGAGAGTCTCCCCCTGCACCACTCACCAGGGCCAGCTGTGACTCCCAACATGAGCTTTTAGCTCCCAGCTCTCTCCTCTGGCGGGAGGCTCTTATCATGTGGCCTGGCGAGCCGCTGGCGCTCATTCTGTGGCAGCTCACAGTTTCCACGAATACATGATCCAGGGGAGGCGCAGAGGGGAGCGATAGCATTGTGTCAGCATGTGGTGAGGTCCGTACTGTGACTGCTGGTGGCCATGGAGTTCTTGTCTCTATTACCTCTATCCCATATTCAGAGGAGTTTTCCTGAGCAGATCATCTTCATGTTTGGCATCCTTCAGCTGCCATTATACCTCTGAGAGTCAGCGTTCAATGTGCAAAACGCTGGCTCAGCATGACTTGAGTGCCTGGATTAATAAGTGGATCCATACAGACTCTGCTTCAATTAAAGCTGCTGTGCTGTGTCCCTGCACTCTCTGGTCCTGTAGCTTTTCGGTGTCTGTGTTTCTGAGCCACACTGGCAGCCTGGGCCTACTGATGGGAATGCTGATTGGTCAAGCTGGCCTACAAATCGGTCCAGACTGAAATACTTCACTAACTAGGGGATGTATTTCGAACAGACATTCGTGGTCCCCAGACGATGGATCCTAATGAGCCAGCCAGATGACATTTTTGGTTTTCAGGGAAAAACATCGACAGCTATTGAAAGAATTGTCATGAGTAATAAAGATATCCATGGTGCCCAGAGGACAAGTGACTAGCTGCATTAGCAAGTCAGACTGTTTCCTTGTCCTGTGAAACTCTGCATCATGTATTTGTGATTTGGGTAAAATGTCTCCACAACTGTTGGAATGATGTCATTTTGCACTGACATTCATGTTCCCCTCAGGGTGAATTGTAATAACTTGAGTTTTCCCTCTAGCACCGTCACATCATCGCCGAGTCAAAATTTCCATTTGTCCACTACTTTGGTTTGCGACCAAATACTCACTGTGGCTTTGAAATCCTTTGGAAGATTACCTTTTGTTTAAGATGTTTAAAGCTTTCCCAAGAAAAATGGCCTCTATCTCTTGTTCATGATGTTTTTCCTTTATGGAAGGTTCTCCCTGTACAGAAAACTTCAAAATGTTCCCATGAAGTTTTAGATGAGCAATTCTTTCATCTTTAATTGACCTAAAAAAGATCTGAGCTTTGATTTGCTCTGATCTTAGAACAAGAAAAAAAACTGTTGTGTGCTGGTTAGTCATCCTGAAAACTAATTAACTTTTTCTCTGTGGACCACAAATGCAAAAAAAATAAAGATTTTCTCATGGGCTGACCCCCAAACTGTTGCTTCACTTCACACCCGGTCAGGGGATAACCACCGATTCAGCTGGGTGGGGAGGACAAAGCTACACATGCAAGCCAGCGACAAAGACAGTCATGCATGTATATTCTCTAAGTGTACACACACACACACACACACACACACACACAGATAAATGTGCTAGTGCATACACAGACAATAGAAGTTGTGGCCAAAACCCCATAAGCCCAGAGATCTTCTCTGGCCAGTCAGCACTTTGGACACCAGAGATGTTTAATGTGTAATTTCCTCCATCACACACACACACAAACACACACTCTCTTGGGTCAAAGTATATTTGTGGTCATTAGTGTCATAGCAACACTGGAAAGCCCCCAGTACCAAAGGTTGTGATTTCCTGTGAGTGGCTGTGCTTCTCCGTCCTCTGGCAAACATTATGAGAAACGGAATAAAAAAACATAAAAACTGATGCTGTTTTTCCACTAGCATGGCTCTGACCGTTATCTTCCACTGACCTTATCGGACCCTTAATTAGCCATTAGAGAGGCTGTTTTTTTTTCATGCTCAGTGAAAATAACTGGCTTTGATGCTCCACCTTAAACAGAAACTGATATAGTGATAAAGATGTTATAAAAGTGTCAAACTTATAATCTCAAATGAATATTTTTAAAATAAGAAACACACGCAGGGCCACGATACTGTGCATCACAGTGTTAATGCTCATTAAGCTCCATAACAGAAAGACGCTAAAAACACTGAAAATACAAACTCTCGGCTTATAAACAAACAAATTAAAGCCCAACTTGCCATTTTCACCACAGTCTTTTGCTTTTCTTTCTCCCAGTTTCAAATGACCCACAGCAGGCCACTATGGCTGGTTGTTGCTCATTAAATTACATGACATGACGACCTTTTTCGTTACAAGTCCCACAAAATATTCCAAAAATATTTAGCCTGAACAAATTGCTGGTAAACAGAGTGCTACAAAGCAGCTCCAGCCCCATTTCTTGGACTAGTAAGACATTTACAACCTTCTGTAACATGGATTTGGCTGCTAACCTACTGCTTATTACTGGACCATTTAATGACTAAGCCAATAAGTGCTTGGGTTCATCTCAAGTGGACCGCGTGCCTCCCGCTCCACGCCGCTACAACAATGGAATAAAACATCACACACTGATAAGGCCGTCAGCTCCTGCCAGCAATGAACTGCTTCTGGAAAACTTTACGCAGAATTTGTCATGCACATGTATACTCTGGTTTGACTGCTTTATAGATTGGCGTATAAAAACTCTGACACATGGTCTCATTAAACTGTGCTCAAGACCTTTAAGCTGCAGTTATCGCTCCCTACTGACGATACTGTCGTTGCTTCATTCCAGTCATTACATGGCTTAAGGCAAAGTGATTACTTTCGGATAGTGACACACACATTTGTTTTGCTTATTTGTACTGTAACTGTTGCAGTGATTAGGAAATGCTGGATGAAATCTGTTTAGTGATGCAGTGATGCAATATTTGTCTGGAGTTTCAGTTTCTGAGTGAATCTGCACCCCCAACTGGAAAAAGAAGGAAAATAAGTTGGTTTTTTTTTTGCCGCGTACTTGCAGTTTTAAATAAACCACAATATGTGAATGAACATCACTGCACCCAGCTGCATCCTCATGTAATTTTAACTTTCAAACTTCATTTATTGATGAACCAGGCATGATACTGATAGAATACTTAGGGAGGGATTTCACCTTCATTCATCACTTTAAAGATCCCTCCAATCTTTGCTCTTACTGGCGTGAGTGTATGTTGTCTGGTGTGCCATGGCAGCATGCCAAAGAAAGCATCCTTCCCATTGTACAATCCATGGGAGGACTGTGTCACCTATTTCCATACCATTGTTCTGACATTTGTTTCTCCCTGCAGCACAGTCCTGAATCATTTAGACTATAAAGGAGGAAATATTTGGTGAATCATGTGGAAATCATGTGGAAACCCAGTGACCATGGCTGGGAAATAACCCTCTATTTTAGGGCACGATGCAGTCAGAGATAACTCTTTAGGGGCTGAAATGACCATTTTTGCCCCGGGATGTGATAAACCAAACTTGAACCAGAGGCCCTTTGGAAATCAACGCAGGAGCACAGGATGAAATGAAATGGAAAAACTTCATGTCAGAGTTGGCCCGGTTAAGGTTGTTTCCTCCATAAAACGAAAAGTGGATGGGAGGACAGGAGGAGCAAGACATGGCGACAAAAGTGGAAGAGGAGGGATGAAGCACAAAACAGCTTGCTTGATGCGACTCTTCTCAACTAAGCTCAGACGCCACATTGGAAAGGTTAAGTCTGACATCATCCACTTCTCTAATAGTGCAATTATAAGGCCACAGCACTCATTCACAAAATACCTTCTATTTAAAGAGTACTTTAAATACTTTGTATCATTACAATGTGGGAAGTATATGCAAATACTCACATGCCTCCATGTTCCCTGCACCCACAGCTCCCCACATGTTTCCCAACAAGGCGTGTCATCGGAGGACTTTAGCCCCTGGGCTGTTGTTCGAACTACAGATTCTACTTTATTTCCAAGGCCGCCGCAAGAAAATGATTTTAATAGTTTAATGCTGGAATTAGACATTCAGGGTCACTTGTATGAGCCAGATTACAGTGAGGAGGATCCACACTGATGGAGGAGGGACGGGCCTCCACAGACTAGAGCACGGCATCGACCTTTTGAGCCAAAGTGAATACCGCAGCCCCTTTTCTCAGTTATTTCTGATCATGCAGTGATAATTGAAAAAAATAAGTGCACCTTTCTACAGCAAAGACAGCTCGGTTTTGTGGAAAGACCATCTTTCCAGTAGTGAAATAGGTCTTACTTAATCTCTCTGAATTTCACTGGGATAAAGCAGTTGGAGGAAAGACTTAAGTGAATGTGTACACTGCAGCTGGTGGGACACGAGTCTCTTTAGTTAGTAGCACCTGGATTTATTTCTGATATTAAATTGTTATTAGTACTAAATAAATTTGTTTTCAGAAAGATGTATGTATGTAAGAAGCTCGGTGTCTCTGCTGATAGAATGAACGCAGAGGCTACTGCAAACAGAAATGACCAGGCCTGACCTTGATCCTGTGAACGCTGTCCTGTTCCTCTGGAGAGCAAAAGATTCAAGGGCGGCATGTGTGTGTGACCTTGAAACTGCTCAGTTTCAAAGCAGACAGGAAGGCCACTGTACTGCAGGATAAGTGGAGGAGGAGACGGGGAAGGACCCTGAGAAAAGCTCCATCTCCATACTGCACATATAAACTGCTGAGCCACACTGCAAAAAAAAAAAAAAGATCCCATAATAGCATGATTCACTTTTGTATTGGGATTTTAGTGGAGGGTTTCGTCGTCTTGGGGCTCCAAATGCTATTTTCAGAGGCTCCCCTAGCTCCCAAGGAGCAACATTTAGAGGAAACACTAGTATATCAGGATATTGGCCTGGAGGGCAGGGAGGATGTTCCTCAGCCCGGCCTCCCTCTGTGGATCTTGGCATTTTAAATGGGAGGTTTGTCTTCTCCAGTGTTTCTGCAGAGCTCTGGAAGGAAGCAGCTACCACACATGCACAGTGTTGGCTTCCTGCAATGACTCAGTTATCAGAGACCTCAGTGCACCGTGACCTTCAGCGGAGATTAGAAGCTTTGAAAGACTTCATAGCTCAGTTTAAATTACGCATCACCTCTACATTATCATGAATGCTGCCTTGTTTGTCTGTACAAACCTACGACTAAAAAAACCTAATTCAGTCAAATGTAAAAACAATAATATATTTTCTCACTCCGTCTCAGACCAAATGACCTTTGACCCTGGGCTTCTTTTTTGAGCCACCTTAAAATCAAACATATTGCAAAATCATACACATCTGGTTGTTATAACAGCAAAAATACTCAAAACAATCTCCCAGTTTACTTTTGAGCAACGTGTGATGTGGTTGTCCAATCAGATTTGATGGCAAAGGCAGTTAGCTGATGCAATAAATACCTCAGAGCTGTGCCAGCAGTGCCTACATGTACCAGGATGCTTTGCGACACTCAACAATCCTCCCAGCCACAGTCTCGGCCTCTCTCCTCTGCCCTCAGAACTTTGAGTGTCATTTTCGCTGATGGAAATGTAGTTTGTTTGCAATACAAGCGAAGAGAACAAAGACGTTTTGTTTTTGAGCTGCACCCAGAGCACACACCGCACACCACTGCTGAAGTAGCCTGTAATTCTTCCTGGCTCCCAACAATGCTTCTGTACACATCAGCTGACGATGCTGCACCCAAGACACACACAGAACATTAGCAACAACTGCAAGAGGTTTTCACACCATATTCCTAACTCAGAGAGATTGAAAATTGGCGAAATGGTCCTTTAGCGAATGTTTGACGTATAAACAGCCAAATTACTGTGAAATTCCTGTTAGGCGTCTCAAAAACACTTGATTTCTTCTGCAGATTTGACATTTTAACTCACCACCATCAGCCAAATGTTTTGTCAATCAAACGCTGAAATCCAGGAGATGGAACATGAGTAGAGTAACACCAGTGGGCGACTCCCTGTCGATGTCATCAGGTGCCGGAGAGGACGCCTGTGATGGAGTGAGAGCACCCACGCGTCCCTGTAACCGGAGAACATCCGAACCGGGAGTGAGCCCCCGCAGGCCTCTTGACACAGTTGATTAGAATTTAAAATGTGAATAGGGAGCGACTGCGTGTGTGCGTGCAGGTTTCAGTTTCTTTGGATCACAGCTAGCAGAGGTGACAGTCTTAGCGTGGGTGCTGAGATCAACGTGCAGTTGATGTCATTCACAGGGTGATATACTGTAATGTGTGTATCAACTTGCCAAGGTTAATCAGAGTGAGAAAACATATGTGAAAGAAGAGACAAAAGAGAGACTGTGGATGTTCAGCTGCATCTCAATTCACGGAGAAACCACATTTTGTCTGCAAAATAAATCAACAGCAACACGAGAAAAAGAGGAATTTCACAGTTTGACATTTTGGGAAATGCACACTCACTTTCTTCCTGAAACAGCTTGTGTAGCATCACACAAGCTCGCTTTAGAAAATGAAATAGAAGCACTGATGGTCCTGTACAGCATGTTCTTTGTTTAAAATCTTTCGTGTCCCACAGTGTTGTTAATGTTTCAGTGATGAACTTGTTCATTCTCTTTATTTTCCACAGAAAGATGAAGTATCACTGCATGTGTTGCATCATTCACCTCACAATTAGGACGGCCTTCCAGAAGTCCTTCAGCGCTACCTTGGAGATAACTCAGCCTTGTTGTCCGCCATATATTGTCAGGAGATACACACATGGATGGACTCACAGCCCACACATACGCACACACACACACAGAGGCAGACATAGTAATCCCTGTGGGAAAGGAGGCAGGGGTTTGTGTGGAGGTTTTGGGAGATAGGGGGAGCATTCATTACCTGTAAGCGATATCCCTAAAACCTGAGCAGAGCAGCCACACAGGTCAAAGCACTTCGTAAAGTCTGCTGGTAAATGTACATCATCCCAGAAAGAGGGATGAGATTATCACGAATAAACACAATAGAAGGCAGGAATGATTCCCTTCGCTCTCCTCTGACCGGCCAACACGTCAGCAAATGTAAAAGGCATTAAAAAGTGCAGAATCTGTTCTCAAACATCAAATGCAGTGACAGCAAGAGAAGATGAGAAGAAAAAAGGACAAGAAGTCACCAACACCTCCTCCTTTCCAAAGTTTTATAAACTGTCTGGACTGTGGCCAGTTGCTCTCTGAAAAATGTGCCAGCTCTGGAAACCGTTTCTCTTGAAGGATTCCTTCCCCTTAAAGGCTCGTGCCCCCCCCCCCACCACCCCAGCATGCTTTCAACTTGATTCATTTGAAGTGGGAGCTTATGCGAGTGTGCTCCGAGCTTGGCAGGCGCTTCAACGAGGCGAGCGGGGCGACCTGTCCTGATGACTCACTGAAAACACGGCCGGATGATGTCAGTGAGGACGGAGACGGAGAGATGGTGAGAAAGTAAAAGTGACAAAGCCATCACTTTCTCCTTTCTTTCAGGAAAGTTCAGGGGTTCTTTAAGGACCTCTGTGCGGAAACTGGGTCGGACAATACTTTAGAAAGAGTTGAGAGTTAACCAAAGGAAGTGGGTCCACTGATACGAACACCAGCCGGACGTAAACGGCTCCAGCACCCAAGAGACGCTACATTTCCTGAAATTTTTCCTGATCTGTCGCTTTCTGAGTAAAACAACTGCAAATGGGTTTCCTGATTCCATTCAGTAGTGTTCACAGGGTATTTCATTGTAATTGCTTTCACTCCGTCCAACTCCCCCAAACCCATGCTTGTGTGTGGATGCTACTGCATGGTCATTAAAATAAACTGGTTGGACAAAATTATAGAAACACCTTATTACTTAACATTATTACTTTAACTGAATTAAACAGGGGTTAATTTCAGTCGCAAAGTTCATTCTCGTTCTTGGAATAAAATTACAGCTCCCATGAAGTTTTTCCACCATTGCAGTGTGCACATCATTCATCATTATAAGTGCCTCTCCCTTATCTATCATATCCACCAACACCCTCTTCTAATGGTGTGTGTTGACATTGCCTCTTGGCTGTCAGTCTGTTAGGCTGGTGGGTAGGTTGATGTTTTACCCTTGGCAGTCTTGTGCTCGTGCTCCTGGTGTTTGTTAAAAGCAGAGACATTAGATGAACAATATAACATCATTCACAAATGTCTGCACACATTTTTTTATTACAGACCTCAATGTGAAAGAGGTTTCCTTGCTTCTGTAAGACAGCCCCGAGGTTCTGGCTTTTAAGACAATTTAGGATTTCCAAAAGTGACACAAGTGACAGTAGAAAGAGGGCAAACTAAAAGAAGATCAAAGTAAAAAGCATCTTGTACCAGTGCTGCATCATAATGGAGCTGCTGCTTCCTTAAAAGGTATCAGAGCCCTGCGATGCATTTGGGAAACCAGACTTTTCTTAATAGGAAAACTGCTTTCTGATTTTGGACAGGAAGATTGTGGTTTATCTGTTTTCCTGAGTGCTGTTGTGGTGTTTGTAACGGTCCTGCCTGCCTTTAATGGTCCGCACTCTCGAGCTGCTCACAGAGTAAACAGGAACAAACACAGTGAATGAAAGAAAGGCAGACGCTTGGTCACACACACACACACACACACACACTCATACTTGTAACTCTAAGGATGTTTAGCTGTAAGGGCCCTGACACACCACTGAAGTACCGTCAAAGGCACCTCTCCTCCTGGACTTGAACACAACTCAGAGACTGCAGTCAAATGCCAGATGAGCACCAACATGTACGTAATGTGGCTGCAAAAGAAGAAAAACATAATAAGTAGTAGAGCGCTGCTACACAAAGCCGGCCAACGTTTAAAGATTTCAGGACAGATTTGGGTCGTTGTGCCGTGTTAAGCTCTGTTCTATATCTGTCAGCTGTCTGAGTGCATGGCTGCAATACATTACAAGGCGATACACAGAGCCCACTGGGAAGAGGTCAGGAAAAGTTTGAATAAATAAATAAATAAATAAAATAAAAAGTAAATAAGACAGCCAGCCAGTTGAATCTGTGATATAATCTGAAAATATGTCATAACATGGCTGCAACTGAGTCACAATGTTCAGTTTGGAAAACACACACACACAATACAGTCCATTGTCTGTTTTTTAATGTATTTTCTGCCATTTTAATGTATTTTATTGTCTTTTACTATAAGTCGTGCCTTGAAAGGCGCCTATAAATAAAAAAGTATTATTATTATCATTATTATAAAAACTACAGGTGAGACTAGTTGTTTGTTTGTTTGCCCCTATAAAGTTTATTTTATCATCTTATTTATTACAATTTTCTACTTTCTACTTTATCTGATAGGTTCCCTCTTATATTAAAACGAACATTGCCATAATAAAGAAAGATAACCATAACAGTCACGTGCAGTGTCAGTGGATCTACTTCCTGCCCACCTTCTCACTGAGTTTCTTCAAACGAGTGAAACAGCGCCCCCTGTGGTGGGCGGCGGGTGTCAGTGAGCCGCACTGGAGGAGGCCTGCAGCTGAGCACGATGCTGTTTTATTATCAATAATAACTATGAGCCAAACAGGTGTTGACTCTGAGAACACAGTGAGAAAGTGGGAAGTCGAACCAGTGACACCGAACAAGCTGCTGGCTTCAGCTCATGTGTGCAGATAATAAGGCAGCAGTACATTTCTATGGCATGATGGATATGAACCACTCCGCCTCCATGAACCACAGGAGAACTAACTTCGTCTTAGAATAACGTGAGTCACTCCATCCTTTCTCTGTCTGTCTGTCTGGTTTCTCTGCTTGTTTAATGGTCTTTTCCTGCTTGCTGATTGTTGCTGAATTATGGAGGTTGTGTTTGTTTGCCTGCTGTGTACAAAAGTAAATGAGGGATTTGTGTATGTGTATATTTTTCTTTTTGCATTTGTCAGTGGCCAAAGTTCTGCTAGTTGCTTGTAAAGAATTCAAGTTATGTTTTACTTACAAAGCGTGTATGAAAAGAGTGTAAGTCATGTTCACTTGTTGATGTGAAGGAATATTCATGTTTACTGGCAGTCCACTACTGAGTATGAGCTTTGTAATACACAGTATCAGATGTGTGTAGTATGATAATCATTTATCAGGCAAAAATAAGGTTTCGACTTTCAGATTCGAGGATTTACTACTTTTTAAGATACCATTACACTTGAGCATCTGTTGGTCAGATAAAAGTGACTCTGGAAGCATGCAGTGTGCATTTTTCACTATTTTCTTCCATGTTTATCTGCTAAATTATTACAGATTGTAATATGTTTCCCTGAGGTTTACCATTGTATATTAGTCGTGTTCCACCACATTGCATCTGTAGCACAAACACAGGCCCACCTGTGTCGCCCCTATCAGCTGCAGTGCCTGCTCTCCCTGCTGCTGTTTCCTCTCCGCACCGGAAAAATCCAGCAGGAAAACAGCGAGTCAGATAACGAGGCAGTCACCAGAGTATCTCCTCCTATCACAACAGATTACGCCTCTTTTTAATAGAGCCTTTATTCCAAGTGGAACCAGCTGCAGGAGTTTCTATTTTAAGTTCACATCAGAGAGGATTTTCCTGCTAAAACTATATGAGGGTCCTTTGGGTCGTTTTTCTACGGATGCAAGTATGAAAACGTTCCCTGATATTGGGACTTAGACTCTCTTCATTTTAAGTGATAGTTTTAAAAACAGGAGCTGTTTCTGTCACTGTTTCGGTCAAACTTTTCCCACAATGACGTTTCCAACAACATCAGTGTCTGGAGGCCAGTTTGTGGCTTTGTCTCACTGTTTGATCCCATTCATCCGCAGAGACGATGACACATTTATTTTACACTGAGCCAAATGGAAATGACATTGTTTTGACACTTGGTAGTCATGTCATTATTACAGCCGCCAATCAATTACCGATGTCTTTGTGAATTTCCATTAATGTTGCATTAATGGGGCATAAAAGTGTCAGGAATTCCATCCTCTTCAAGTGAAACAAAGCCGCCTATCCCTGACCTCGAGAAGCCCTCTTTTTTTTTTTTATCCCTCTTCAAATCATTCGTCTTCGGCTGGCACTCATTGTTTCCACTGATGAGTGTTGATGGATCTTCTTTTTCTTTGCAGTTCTTGGATGTGACAGCACCGTCTAGACATTGTGATTCAGTTTCAATGTCATTCTTCTAGGACAGAAAAAAGAGGACTGTAGTCTGCTCTGGTACCAATTATTATATTCTCCTTTTTATCTAAGTACACAGAATTTTTTTTTGGAAAAGTAGGACAAGGCACAGAAATGGTAGCCTACTTAAATCTACTTTAGAGCGGACAGTAATTGGTATGGGGTATTTTCAATGAATAAATTGTTGAAATGCAGATCTACTTGTAATATCTCTGGCTCTCACCTGTCTAGGTGGCAGTGTGGATAAAGTCAAAAGCTTTTGAAGCTCCTACATAATTGATCTGAAATATGACATAGACAAAGTGGATGTGAAGGATGGTGTAATGCAAGCGCAATGGCGTTCATAATCCTTTATATCTGCACAGATACTTGGGTTTAATGTACCTCTATGCACAGACTGCTGTTCTTTTAATGGTCCCACTGGTTGAACGTAAATATTTGCTTTTCTGATGCCCACCACTCTCAGAAGACTTTGAAAGGACTTTTGAAAGTATTTTAAAAGCCCATAAGGCTGACACATAACACTGTCTTGCATATAAAGACAATGACAAATGTCACAGAGCTTTTAGTCACAGACTAAGATTTTGTCTGGGGATAAGATTACCACTAAGATCCAAGGCTGGGGATCTCGTATGGTGACTATTTGCACGACTACAGCTAGATTTCCTATTATTTCCCAGGATTTTCACATCACCTGTTTAAACACTGAATTTACATGCACCCTTTGCAAGAGAGCGTGACGTATTTCACCAGTACCACAGGACTCTGACTACTAAATCTAAAAAAGAACAGCTCAGGCTGAGTTTCATGACCACCAAACATCAGATGAAGGCCTCTACTCTACCAAAACTCATTTTGATCGATTTTGACATTTGATTGTCTGTGAAATCGCTTGAAAAAACCCTTTTGGTCTAAATTTGGCATTAGTCTGCTATGATAGTAAATGGAATATTTGGTGTTTTGAACTGAATATGTCAAATTGGGCTTGTGGAAGTTATGATGGCATTTTTCACAGTTAAGAAAATAATCAGCAGATTAATCTCCTCTCCACCGATTCTTTATTGTACTTCCACAAAGTTGAGGCACTCATAAGTGACTAAAAAGACTAAAAAAGTCATCTGTAAGTACTGATGTCCTGCCATGTGTCAAGCTCATGTCAGCTAATCCAACGCAGTAGTGAGGGTCGTTTGTCACAGCCTCCCCGCTGGGAAAGGCCACTGCTGCCCCCAGTTTGTAACGCAGGAGGTCCTGGTTTAAAAAGAGATAAGTCCCCTGCTGGTGTCATTAAGGTTATTTTCTCTGGCTTGACAAAGCTCCTCCAGAGCCTCAGAAGACATTATAGAGCTGTTTTCACAGACTGAGTGGCACTCATTATGACAAGTAAACAGGTTTTTAAATTTTTAAATTCAATTCATTCGTTCAGTTTAGCCATCTGAACACGCTGACTGCTTTTTCACAGCTTTCTTATCGCTAATTCCCTCTTTTCCATCACCAGCGTTCAACATCAAAGCAGAATAAAATACACACACATTAAACATTAGTTTTCATCTGGCGGAAGAGCGTCCCTCCCCCTGCCACCCAGCTGAGGTCTGGTTTGCATCTGTGTGCCTTACACAAAGGTGTGTGTGTGTAGATTTCCTGGGGAGTCTGTTTGTTCATGGTAGCAGCTTCCTAAAATCCTTAACACCCCCAGTGAGGAGGCCCAGGCCACTTAGATCACATGATACGGGCGAAGCTCGCTCAGCGTTCACAGCGTCCACACTTTGAAACACACGGAGATGCTTCTCATTGCTGCAGTGTCAGACGGTGATATACCCACCGTTAGGATAGCAGAGAGGGAGGCTTTAACTCTCTTTAGTCCAGAGGAATGCATTCAATCTGGAAAAGCTCAAGGTTTTCAGATGACAGTTGGCACCGGCGGCGTCCTCCATATGACTGCATGAGCAGGAATTTATTATGCCTGTAAAGCTTGCATTCCGGTGTGACTGAGAGTGTGTGTTTGCCAGTGTGTGTGTGTGTGTGTGTGTGTGAGAGAGAGAGAGTTTGATCATAATTTTCGGGGTGACTGACAGTGAGGTCATCTACACCTACATAATCATACTGTGTTTACATGCAAGCGTGTGTGATGTTTAAACACTCTGAAGGCTCGGGGGTCTTCGGGCTTCAAAGCCAACAAATTTAGCTTCATCTCGTGCCCCCTGCTAGTTTTCTTCTGCACTGTCGTCCATAAAGAAATTGCAGAGGTTACAGTCATCACCGTTGTAGGCGTTTGAATCTCACCAGTGATCCATTTTGTTAGTTTTTACTGGATAAGGTGAGTGTGTCTGGAGATTGTCTCATCCAGGTGCTGTTTTGTAGAAAAGCACATAATTCCTCACAATATTCTCTTGACCCTTGAGGAAATAAGCATGTGGGACAGAAGTGCAGGGAAATAAATAATTGAAAACAGCAACATAAAAGAGATCATTTAGTTTTTGAAGGAACGAGTGTCTTAGAACAAATGAGGGAGAAAAAGAAGACTCGTGGGGAAGAAGGAGGGGAGAGAAGTAACGAGGTGTCAAATACAAATGTACAGAAGGAGAGACTCCATGATGAACATCAGATAATACTCAATTCTCTTTTTCAAGCATTGCTGTTGATTAATCAGTGGTTGAGTTTCAAATTGAATTTTGGCTTCAACTCAAAATCTTCACAATTCCTTAGAGTCTGAATCCCCCACATTGTGAACTGTTGACCCAGCTGTAGTCTTAGAGTTTTTCATTGCCGTCTTTAAACATTTTCTCATTACTTTTTTTGCTCCACTTTGTGATCACCCCATTGAAGTCTCTAAAATCCATTAGAAATGCTTCTCCTTGGTAGTGGAGTTAATGAAGTTTTCAGCTTGTCTTGGTTTTGCGCTACTAAGCAGTGATTGTTATGGGCATCTTTGGCACTCAACTTTAATAAACCCAGACAGATTTGAAAAGGACTTTAGCCAAATCCAAAGCTCCTTGTGAAGCTTCTGTAGAAAATGAGGCAGTGAATCTTCAGGCAGCACACAGTGGGTAAAAGTCTCCAAGGAGTGGATTTGGTGTTTCTTCTTTAAATATTAAACAGTAAACAGTAGCCTTCAGTAAGCAGGATCCCTGGAGGAACGGTGATACACTGGGGAGGGAATGTATCAATGGTAATCCTGCCACTAAAGGAGCAAATGTTGCCTTTGGTGTGGGATGATCTGGAAATGACAATGGTCATGGGAACAAATAAAACCCCTTTGATAATACTCATTCTGACTGTCTCGTCTTTCCCCTTGTCACTCACTTCTGTTCTCTCTTCTCTCTTATTTTGGAAGTATCCTCTTTGCTTGAAGATTTGCAGAAAATGGGGTTCAACATGAAAAGTGTAAAAAGAATGAGCTCCAAGGCACCTGACCGTTGGCCAGTATTACCTTGCTCTGTATTTTTGATCATAACCCTTGAATCGTCATAGAAGCAAGATTATTCTTTTCTTCTGAAAGCATATCGGCTGCAGCCCTTTACATCTGAAATATTTAGCCATTTTGATATTCAAGGCAACCTCTTAGTGTTAGGCATGGAGCGTTTTGCCTGGCTGATTAGTTGACTTGCTCAGATTTTGTGGATGTTGGTGATATTCGTGCTTCTAATGTGTCCAAACAAGCAACGCTTTGTATTTTGTTTGTATTAAATGTGTTTCTTGTGTGTATTTACTGCCCTGTTGTGCTGTAACCTACACACAGCAGCTAAAGTGACATTTTTCCACATCCCAGACGAACCTCTCATCAAACATGGTGTCAAAAACCCCTCTGACCGGTTTTTCTCTGGCCTGGTGCCACCTGTTATAAAAGTGATGTGGAGGCACAAAAGCAGCATCTTAACGTCAAATGTTGGACTTGAAATACTCTGTAAGGGTCGTATCAGCTATCACAGTGGGATGTCTTCTTCTTCTGTTTCTTAATGCTTAGATAATGGATTTAATCACATCCATCTTGTTCAGGTGTTGTGTCCAGAATTTTTAACTAAACTGTACAAAGTTTAGGAATGTTTCTAATTGAATTTTCCATTTCATTACATTAGAAATACCACAGTGTTTTAACCCCGTTCTATTGTAAGGTGACCCAGTCCATACTTTGAGCAGCAGCTACAAGCGAACACTCTTCATTTCATTCAGGAAATCACATCTAGTTGTCCTTCTTGTTTTATACACGTCTGTGGAGGACAATAAACAGTGGCCGCCGTTTATGGCCTAACACACACAGTCGGTTATGTGGACCGGACATGTTAAACATCTGTCTCAATATGGAGGTAATACTGAACCATGATATAATTCCTGGCTAATGTAGATAAATAGCCTGTGGTTACAATAGCAGACGCCCCCTCTATCCTTTCCCTTCACTTACACCAGACCAGGATGTGGACAGTGACACATCCACTGAGGTATTAGCGTGTAGTCTCTGGTGCGAGAGATAAGACGGGATATAGGAGATGAATGACTCTGTTATTGTTAAAGCGGTGGAAAGTCTCGGTCACACCGGGAACAATACTCCACTGTACAGCATAACCATCTGTATCCCTGACTCAACTAATGCCCTCTCAAATTGAATTAATTAAGTTTTAAATCTCTTTCCACTTGAGGAGGATTATTTAATCAAAGTCACATTCAATATAATGAACACAATGCTGTTTTTGAAAGGTGAAGCTGGATTTTTCGTCAATATTCTCTTTGATGCAGTTAAATTGACCAAAATCGGAGACTTACTGCGCAATTACACCACTTAAGAGTATCACTTGGAGGAAAAAAGTGTTTTCCACTTAAAACTTTTCAAGGTCTGCAGGTGGAAACAGGCAATTTAACAAGAGAGCAAAGCCGTGAGTAGAGTCGCCTTTGCACCACCTAACATCTGTTCTGGTGTTAGTCTGAGCAGGAGAGGGAAAAGGACCAAAATCAAACACAGGTCTCATCGATTGTTGTTCTCTCTTTTTTTTTTATGAGCCTGTGTGAATTCATTCTTCAGTTCTGTTCACTAACTGGGCCCATGTGTGTTCCATGTCAAACAACAGCACCCACAGGCATGTCGTTTGATCAGAGCAGGAAAAAGCATCAGGGGTTCACGTGGAAAGAAATGTGCTAGTCCAGCGTCAGACCTGGCAACCCGAGGGCTCCTCTCTTGTTACAACCTGACAAGTGATACCCAAACCTGCAAACTGAAGAGGTTCGGTGGAAATCGTTTCACCCAAAAGCAGAACTGTCTGCCAGCACAATGGCGTACATCCTCTCATCCGCAGAGAAAACACAGTCAACTGAATCCAAATCCCACTCAGAAGTTCAGTGGAAATATTTCCACATAATGCCTGGCAAAAGCATAATGTCTGGCAAAATGGTAGTGTGGATTGATTGTGATTGTCTGGAAATCTATGCCCAGTTCAGTTCCAGTTTTGGTGCACTCTAAGATCGTAGCTTCTGTGGAAAATGGCTGAAATTGAAGCCAGCAAGCCTGAGGAAAAACTCCTGATAGAGACTGATGGTCTGCAGTTTATGGAGTATCCCTGCAGTGAATCCTCTGGGAGCAGAGTGGTCTGATGCTGCGACCAAGTGCTGTCAGAAAATTGGGAGTAGATCAAGTAACAGCCTGACAGCAACAGAAAGTAACTACAGGGGGTCACAATACATAGGTCGCCAAGAAGTGGGGCATCAGTCGCCAACTAAGTAGTTTAAGTTTTTGAAATGTAATTGGTTACAGAGATCACTAGTTCCCCTCTTAAAAATGCAATAAATAATGTAACTATTTTAGTTACTCAATAAAAGCAATGTAATGGTTGGGTTTTATTACTTTTGATAACTTTTCTAACAAATGTTTGTACCAGGCAGTGAAAGATTCACAACAGTACTCACTGATTGTCAAACTTTTACTAAAGGTTCTTAAATACAACTTGAATTAAGATTAGATTTAGATTTCAAAGACGGGCAGCATGGGTTGGTGAGATCTCTGCAGAGCCCTGTCGCTCTGTGATGTGACACCGTCAGCGTGCACAGAGGACCGATGGGGCCTCACACCGATCCGCAGGGAGATGAGCCGCAACAAACACTAAGCCTACGGAGCAGTGAGAGGTGCTGTGAGGCTCACGGTCAGACCTGAGAACCACCTTCACCCCGGGCCTTTCCAGACAGACCTACAGATTAGTCACGTTGCACCGCCATGGAAGAAGCTTGCCTGCCAGGAAAGAGGTCTCATGGGGGGGATTCTCCCATACTGAGCGGCCATCCGTAACCCGCCGAGTTGAATCCGCCAGTCAGACTGTGTGGACTCAAATTTATCCCAATGGTTTTGCTGATGTGTGCTGTCTGGAAATATGCCAAAAGGTCGAGGCAGCATGGTAAGAAAAAGATTATGATAAGGGTTGAATGAAACCAACTTTGATGGCTGGCAGAAGACAGATGGTTAAATAGTCATCTTTACATCCAATATTGTTTTGAACAGTCAAAGTATGTACTATCTATTGATGTAAAGTAAAATTTTATGACCTCACCAGGCAAAAGGATTATATTTCATGAACTTTACTCCATGACATAAAACATGGGCTTCATTACATCCACTCCAAACTTGTTTGTTTCACCAAATATTCAGTTTTTTCACGTCGCCTTGCCTTGAAACAAATCAAACCTGAGAGTTATGCCTGCTGAAGAGCTAATTATTTCCATGTCCTCCCTGTATGAGTCTACATGTATGCTTTCTGTATGCATGTTTGCGTTATATGTTGTGTAATGGAAATTCAAAGATGCTGTCAGTGATGTATTCGTCAGGGAAAGAAGAGGTCAGTCAGCTGCAGTGAGAGGATGAGAGGGCACCACGAAAACAACTGTGTGTGTTGTCTGTGAAAAGAAAAAGCCGGTTGATTTTAAGTGTGTGTTCATATTATTACATCTAAAAGGTTTGGGTCACCTCAGGGTCAAAATCCAGACACAATCCATCACTTGAGACGACTTGGTTTAAAAAACCTTTTGTGCATTTTCTTTTATCAAAATGCTCCAAAAGATCAAATCGTAAAATTCTTCTGTTTTCTTTGAATCAGAATGACAGTGAAGCAACAATCCAAGAAGCATGCTGCGAAACACAGATTTTGACAGTAGTCATGCTCTGAGATCTACATTCCTGCCAAGAAAGCCGCGATGAAGTCTTTTCATGGGTTTTTCATTTGTTTTTGGATTCCCAGGCACACTTTGTTCATACATTCCAACTTATCTCACCTCCTGAGGAGTTGTGGTTGGTGGGCCTGAGAGTGACATTTCTCTGTGGTAGATCATTTTCATTTTCAGCTGCCAAATCGTACTCATGAGGCCAGGAAGGGTCAACTGTCGCCAATGGCAACTTGATCTATAATTCATGGCAATACGTGCCCAAGAAATGAAACTTTTAACACTCAAACAAGAAAACAGATTTCTAATCTAAACATGTGTTTTGTAGATAATCTGTATGTTATCCTAAGGTCACTGCACCCTGCCTGTGGCCTCGAGTCAGCTGGGGTTTACACAACTCTGCACAGGGTTACCAGGTTTATTTATTGGATGGACAGGTATACTGTACGTGAATAGATGTATTTAAATGTATTAAATATTTCTATAAATATTTAAATATCTCCATTTGGCTGCCATGTGGATCCCTCTGACTCACGAATGGTCTTGCATGGTACATCTGAATGAATTTGTGTATGTTTGACTACTTTTTGTATTTATTAAGATGACGTGCTTTGTTACAGTGCAAAGTCCTGGTGATGCCGTCTTTGTTGCCATGAGTTACTTTAACCCACTCTAGCAGTACTGAGGAATAGTAATAGCACTATTAAAATCCGGTGCCAGTGCTCAGGTGGAGATGTTTTTTCCCTGCAGACCACTGAGGTCAGATTCTCAGTTACCACTGTGAATCCCTGCCCTCACGGAAGCGCGTTAGTCATTCTTTGCTGATAAACAGTCAGCTGCGGTGATGAAAACCTCGACCCAGTATTGACCTGTTAAAAATAAAAAGAAACCTTTGTCAAACTCTCCTGCAATCAGACATCCACTTTTATTGGCTGCCAAAATTGAAAATGGGAAACTCTCCACCTGCCCGTTTTTCAGAGAATGAAGGCGGCTGGTCTGCAGGTTGCTAATCGCTGCTGAGCTCAGAGTGACTTTCATCGTGTTCTTACCTCACAGCTTTTTACAATAACACACCGTCACATGTACTCAGGCATGTCCTTGAAGAGGGATGTGGAGGTAATAGGCCGTCGTATAGTGGTGACAGTAAGCTGAATGGTGGTTAAGGATTCTGGACTTGCTCAAGACACAAAGAACAAAGAAGCCATCATTTGGGGTGGTTAAGAGAAGAGGCCTCTTTGTTGGTGGATATTTTCCAGTGTCATCATTGGGTGAACAGGTGTGTGGGGCTGTGTCTGTCCATGCATGCTCAGGCAAGCTTTTGTAGGACAAATCCCTCATGTGAGCTTGAACCTGTCTCCCCGCACTATTTGATATTTCCTCAGAAGTACACATTGATTTGCAGCGCTTCCAGCAAAATAATTATTTTCAGGCAACCTTTGGTTTCTTTGAGTAGAAAATAAGATTCAGCATCTCAATCATATTTGGCTGATCACACACTTCCAGGTCGGAAAAGGAATTAACCTCAATTAAAACATTCCACAAAAATTCAGAAAATTGTTCGGGAAGACCCGTCTGACATGCAAATGCTTCCTCACAGCCATTTATCTGGGACTGGTTAGTCAAAGAAAAAAAAAAACATGCTTGTATCCACCCTTGGTTAACGTCAACATTTTCTACTTGGATAAGCATTTGCTTGCTTGCCAAACTTTTAGTACCACTGCAAAACGCCTTTCCAGCTATGAAAACTAAGCGCCGACGTAGGTCTGGTGATGATGTCTGACTTTTTGGATGACCTCAGCCGGCATCGCTGTTGATCATCTGTCCTCTCCGCATGCATAAGGACCTTCATGCTTGGCAGTCAGAAACACCGACCTCTTCTTAAGTCCTCAGTGTTTGAGTAAGTCACCATGAAATCTGATGAAACCTGTACAATTGCATAAGAAAAGGATGTAATCTTTATGTTCCTTCCAGTCAAAATGCAGCGCCAACATCATTTCTGTTTCATGAGGTAAAGGGTGTTGGTTGGTACTGCAGTGAGCTAAAGCAGTCCTACATCACTTCAGAAAGAAAAAATGCCAGTGCACTGATTAGGTGCCCAAAAATGAAGTAATCAGTTGATGCAGATGCTTTGCCTTTTCCTAACCCAAACTGTGTTTCAGTTTATTTCCAAGTGTAGAGTTCCTGTCTTTGCTTTTGTGTCTCTAAAACAACCTATATGGACATTTTCTGATCCATTAGCAGGACTGCTTAGGCTGGTTTTGTTCTGTGTGTGTTTTTGCACCTGGTGCCACAATGATTAGTGTTTGGCTACTGTAAGCTTAAGGAAGTAACTGGTTAAAGCCATCGACAAAATTGTGTAAACATAGGAGCACAAAATCTGTTGAGGAGGAGGTTGCAGTGGTGTGCAACGTCACACTTTGACACACGGGTCACATCCCATTTCTCACAAAGTTTCTTCTATGTCCATCTGATCTCACAGAAATATATGAAATGGCATAAAGTTTGATTTATCTTTTAGTGTTTGAATAAGGTGGAAGTCTTGTAATACTGAAAGAACCAGTAATCTCTGACTCTGACACACGACATCTGAACATGAGAGGCAGCAGCCGTATTGATTTGTGTGCTTTCTACCAATTTCTGTATCCGGCTTGTTTTTAAATGGGCAAGAAACCAAATTGAAAAACTTTTCTTCAACTTTTATTTGAAAGTTTCAAGCATGAAGGTCAGTTGCAGTCAATGGAGTCAATGATCTGAAGTCATTTTATTGAGATTTTTAGATGTATTTTCAATTGATGCCACATTAGAATGGAAATGTTATCTTAATGTCACCATGTAATGTTGCAGAAGGCAAGGTGAAAGACCATTCGCTAAAACTGTTGAGAAGAATATCTTTCAGCTTTTCAATCGAACTGAAACGTCCTCATTTGAAGGATAATGAACACAAAAGACATTCGATCCAGATCCATTAAGATCTAAATCTAATCTCAGAGAAAACATTGATCACTACACACTAAAACCTTCATGAATAGTTTGAATAGGCTTTTATTGTCTTCCTCTGTCCTGGCTCATTCACTAACCCACAGTTACCCTCAGCTTCATTTCACATATCACCACATGGTGTTGAAGTCAAGCTCTGCAACTAGGGCCAAACAAAGCTCATCTGCATGCCATGCTTTCTGCAATATGAGAGAAAAGAATATATATTATTCAGTGAAAAAGTTGTGAGTGTTGGAAGTTTTTGTTGAAACTGTCTCCCCATCTGGAAAAGTGACTTTTGATTGATGCTCAAAAATGTGATCCACCCTCAGCTCAGACGACTGTTGTCCGAGACCTGAATGGAAATACTGGATGATTATTTATGGTCTGAAGGGGCAGCAAACATAAGGGGGAGAGGCTGGGTTGTCCCGACTCGGATGTTAATACCAGACATTTGGATGAGACGCCACCCAGCGCTCATAATTGCACGCTCGGGAGGAGGAAAAAGTTTCCTCTAAGACGGTTCCTCACCTTTTTCAACATTTTGCCTCCAAATTTGTTGAAGACAGACATGCATGAGACATTTGTCAACCTGGAACAACAAGCAGTGAACAAATGGCTCCAAATGTCTGGCTTTTCCTGAACACTCTCCAAATTGTGTGTACAAGGACAGCTTTTCTCCCAAGATAACTCTCTGTTCATTCGTCATGTTTGCAGATACACGCATGTCAGTAAGCGATTTGATTCTAAGCAGAAGAGAAATTCTCTTGAATACTGAGACATTTTCATCCAAAGAAAATCTGAACTATAAACTTTGCATCTCATTTCCAGTGTTAAAATCATTGTTATGAACCCTTGTCTCTTTGCAGTATAAAAATGGGAATTTTTTGGGCATAAGGCCTCAAACTGCAATTTAGAATAAGCTCTTTGATTGCAGTGTGTATATATGTTCATAAATAACACAAATCCCAGCAGCCCAGACTTGTTAATGAGCATGTTTACATGTGCTGATCAAAGCAATGTGTGAGGTAGAGCTATGTTTGTTTCATTTGTAAGTGACCTTGTACAGAAAGTAGCATGAACAGAGAAACTGGGAGAGAATTGCTGAATATAAATGTACGGTTTAATTTTAAGAGATCTGGTTTTCAACATACTTCTTGACCCCGTTTCTCACACCGCTAGACCCAGGACGGCGATGATGTACAAAAATGTTTGAACAGTCGTTGCTTTATGAGAAAAAAAATATGGGGGGTATGTTGAACTTCTTGGCAGACAGATGACAGTATGTGAGAAAACCCAGTGAATATTTTCTCCTCTCTCTCCTGAGCGAAAGATGTCCGAGGCCGACTGGTGGCTTAAGGCCTGATCACGTCTCTGTGTTTACCAGCAGTGTTTTCTTTAGCGAGGGGGCCGGTAGGTGTGGGCAACACCTGTACATATACACGCCTGAATATGTATACATGTACGTACATGCACTCGTGGATTTACACAACACACAAACTGTTGTTCTGTTAAGGTGTCAGCACTGTATTAATACAGCCATAAGCACTCTGTAAGGAGGATGCCATCTGGCAGACCCATTAGAGGTCATTCCTGAATTTTCACGAGATGCACTTGAGTTTATGCTGAAGCTGAGCGAGCGAGAACTGGTTATTTTTCATAGACTCGAGTTTTGTGTTTGGATAGCGTTTATCTGGCAGGAGGAGCATTAGTGGTAAGCGCTAGGATTCACATGTGTTACTTTTGATAAATTAGCTCTCTGGCTAGCTAGCTAGCCAAAACACACAGTTCCTCTCAGCTTGCACAGATAGTCTGAAGAAAGTGAAACATTTTTGTGCAAAGACTAAAAACTTGAAAATATACTCTTGTTTTTACATTTCTACTTACTTTACCTGCTGTTTAATGTTACATTCACATTGATCTACTGTTTATGATCATTGATCCTTTACGGTTTTAGATATATTATTTGTGCAAAATAAACTTGAACTTATCGAAGCCTCTTTAGATTCTACACATCACTCTGGGTGGTGGGCTTCAAGTACTGATGACAAGGAGATCGTGCATCGAGTCCCTGATCTGAAACAGATCAATAAGCCAGTCTCTGGTGTTTGCCTTTAGGAATGACCTCCACGACTTAGAAAGATGCCAAACATCACTGCTGTTATTTAATTTTACTAACTTATACTGATATGTAAATAATAACATTTTTAGTGAAGTGAATTGAGTATCAGCAGGGCAGGCAGAGCTGGAATACACCTAATCCTTCGCTTCTCATTGAAACCAGCTGCTGCTCACCCACGTTAATCACCTACACATCTGAGATTAATCCCACACATCACCAAAAACAAAATGTGTCTCCCTCCAGTCACCAAAGCCATCTGCAGAGCACTATCTGTATCCTACGCTTAAGGCAAAATCCTGAAGTTCTTTAATATCTTGCACGTTTCACTCGTAAATTAGATTTCATTCAGATGTTGTTTTACTCTTAGTCTAGTACCATGCACACTGGAGGCCACTGGGGAGAAATCCAGTGGAAAATCACTTGCGTAGAGAATTAAAATAAATAAGTAAATAAATAAAAGTCTTGCCATGAGCAGCCTAGTGACATGCCTTACGTCTTCAAAACAATAAAACACTTCTGGTGCACAAATCCAAGAAGAGGAGGTATCTGAAAAGAAAAATATTTCCAGCAATGATTTTTTGGATGAACCAGCCATCGAATTCTCCAGTATGCAGGACGGGGAAAGAAACTGACTCATCTGTGTACTTTTTATAGATTCGGCGTTAAAGTTCTTGTTTCAGACCCCAGAGATCATTCACATACATTAGAGGGTTCTAAAGGGACACACTTTGTTTTTTTAATTACTTTTTGGCTCACAAACCCAAATCTTTCTGTACGTGTCTGAGACTGCAGCATACAGTACGATCTTATTGCTTCAAAATGAAACACCCTTCATGTTTAGGACTTATTTTTCCACCATACTTTCCCCTCCTAGCTGCAGCTGCACCGCCAAGCGCAGGATGAATGAACAATATCTGGCTGCTGCTGCTACTGAATCCTCCCCTCTGACTGATGGTTCCATTACATTCAGGCTGCTTACATTTACTTTTTAAATTCCAAGCAAAGCGCTAACACAGTATGACAATTTAACATCATAATTACCAATGCAGACTGCAGCCCAGTCTCTCCCAAACACGCAGTTGATCCTATCATCACCAGGGTTACTGACAGAGTGAGTAAGCCTTGTGTATTGTTGCAGAGTCAAGGACAACCAGTTCAGAGGTCAAACTTTTTTACAGTTCTGTAGCTGGAGCCAGGAGCACCTGCAAGGATGATTACACCTGGAAACAATAATAACATCCACGCTGGAACAGTAAAACTAAAGATAAATGGAATTTAAAATGCAACTTGACAACACTGGCATTCCTCACTGCTTGGCACGCTTTCTTATCCGGCAAATTAAACACCTGTAGGCACAGCCATGTTCCTATAATGTAAAGAGAGTGGAAAGGAAACGTTACAGTAGAGCTAACGCGTAGTTTAAATCCAGGATGGTTGTATTTTTACTCTGGAAAACATCATCAGACCATCTTCTGGTCTGCAAATAAGTCCATGTTTTGTTTTTATCCCTGACAAATCTAATCGGAGTAGTTTAATAGAGATGTAAACAAGCTCCAGTTCCAGTTTTTGTTATTAACATAATCTTGATAGTCTGCAGGTAGGGGAAACTATGTGACTTCAAGAAAAATCCATTTTTATTAAATGCAAAGTACTGGTACAAGATTTTTGCCAGTGCTTTACTGACATTTCTTATGTTAATGTGCAGCACCTGTGCGTTTGTGGTCTGGATCAAAACATTTCTCTCTTAAACCATCTTAAATGAAGGTATTAGTCTGTTTTGTCTCGGTGTATAAACTATTCAGGGTCTAAATCCATTTATTCAAAGCTCATCTTTCTCTTTTAAAAAGCAGCTTGACCTTGTAGCTCATGTCCCTGCCAATCACTCAGAGACTGAATACTGGAGCCCTTGCTTGTTTTCAGTAGCAGGGCTACCCCCCCCTTTTGTCAACATTTCGTTTGAATTTCAGCTTAAACACCAGAAGCACTTGTTATTTTCTGTGTGACCCAGGACACGCACAACCACATGCAGCACGGCAGCTCCACCCTCAGAGACTAAATGTGACCTTTGAACCCACAATACGCCCCCGGCTTTGTTACGAAGCTTCAAATAGCTGCAGACCTCTTCTCCCAAATGTGAGGGCTGGGGACTTTGTTCCCTTCACACACACTGACTGACACGAAGTGAGGAGGAGGAGGTGGGTGATGAGTAAGAAATAACGGTGCTTCTTTGTGTTTTTTAACCACAGTTAGACTAAATGTTGGCTTCAAGATCGATAAAGCTGCTACACACTTAAATGAGAAGGTTGAAAAGCCGAGGTAACACATTTGTCAATAAACAGTGTTGCAAGATGTACCATTGTTGTGCATGTACAATAATAATAGCTTTAATTCTTAAAACCTCTAAATGTATGACGTCAAGTTTCACTGTTGAAGTTTTTTAAACATAGAGAAGGCTGTGTAGGTGATTTAGAAACTGACGTTAACCGTGTTAATATTCTTGCCATCAAGCCACTGCCGCCACTCACAGCAATTGGATTATTGTACAGAACTGCTCTACCTGTTACTTTTGCTCATGCACAACAACACACAGTGTGTCTAGTAGGAATAATGTCCTGAATCCAGAACCAATTGCATCCACTTTGTATGAATTCCTGGATATGTTATGAACTGTGGTGCAAGCCTTTGGATTTGCATCCTGAGATGTGCTGTGCATCACTTTGTGGCATCAAACTTGTGAAAGCTAATTAGTTAATTAGTTAATTATTGAGGAACCATGATATGCCCCTGGGCAAGAATTATCGCTGAAACACTCCACCACACCAGTATACATCGCATACGTAGGTACCCAACTGCTGGACTTTTATGCCACTTTCACTTTGAGACTGTTCAGACAAGTCAGGCAAGTCCATAATGTTGGGAATGTGTGGACAAAGTGTAATGGTGACTAGCCACACAGCATTTATTACTGTTGTCAGAGGATTTAGTGGTTCAGGGGTGCTGCGAGGAATCCTTGCCACCGTGATAAGAAATATTTAAAATATGAGCAGCAGTAAATGCAGCTTATCAAGAGTAAAGCTGACATTTTAGGGCCCCATTCCAGCTTCCTCTCACTCTATTCTACATTTGTCAGCTTAACCTGGCTCCTTCTGCTTTAGTTCTCAACACTTGTATGTCCTGTAATCAAATCTCCTCTCTACACCCATGTAAGTCACAAATCCAGGATTGAGATATCCAATTTCGCCAAAGTAGGATTGTAGTTTGTGCTTCCCCCATAAAGTTGCGTATCACAACCTATTATTTTCACCATTCATTTTATTCAATCAATCTCCTGGTGGGTTCATCTTTCATGTGTGAACGTCTTTTGGCAGCACTGCAGTTTATTACAACCACAAACTGTTCTCAACATGAAAATTCCCTAAAAAAAAAATGCCCTCTTTCAGACTCAAAGCCAGGTGCTGATAGCAGATGTGCTTTGTTTTTCTTCGTTGGTGCATTTTGATGTCAGCTGGAGCAACTCAGCCTGGTTTCTCACCATCGGCAGCCAAAGAGTGATGATAATGTGGTTTCTTACTGACTCATACTGGACCCCTCTTAATCTGCAGCCACCCACAGGCTGAAATCCCTCACTCCCACTCTCCCACCCTGTTACTGTTTTCTTTGCATAGAAACGCCAGTCTGTTGCTCTTTGTCTCCTTGTCTCTCTCCTCACAGAGACTGGGTTTTCCATTTTGTTTACCTCCAAATACACCGACTACTATGGAGACCTCAGAACACTCACCTAAAAGTCTGAGGGTGGGTGTAGACGGGGCGTACAGTGATCTTGGCAATGCACAATTATATTTTTCACTTGAGATTTTTGCCTAAAACATCCTTTTTAAAGAAATGTGAGCTTTCCCCACATATTTATAACTTGATGATTCATTACTTTTTGTTCCAGTTGTCATGTGGAAGCTTCTAGTTTATATACAACTTATTTGCACTGGAAAATATAGTTTGGAGGAAATGTAAATAGTATTTTGTTTACTGCCAACTTTTTGTTCCAATGCAGGAAGTATGATATTCTAGTACTGCAGCAAACTCTTTGTTCAGAATGGATAGTTGAATGCGTTCACAGTATTTTGTCAACAAAGACTGAAGTTTGCATGCCGTGTTGGGTTTGGGTTACTAAAAGACTTTGTGAAGGTTAGTTCAGGGAAAGATCCAGAGCTAGACAACTACATGTAATTCATTGGCAGTACAGAGATAAGACACTACGTAAGATAAACTAACCAGCTGTGTTTTAAAATATGAATGGAAATGGAGATGCCAACACTGACTCATCTAATATGTGATTTTCTTTGTTGAAAGGTTGTTTTCATCAAAACAGACCTCCATCATCTGACCTGACTCAAACGGTGACTGAACAGGCCACTTGGGAACACCTGTATTCATTTCCTTCCAAGACTTCTAACTAAACAGATTACTGCATGAAGCACTCTATGCTAGTGTAACAGCCTCTAGTAAGACCGAAAAGGTAAATATAATATGATAAATGAACTCTTTCCAATACTCCAGCCCTTCATTTCAGAGGAGGCCCTGAAAATTATTACCTAGTATAAAACCTGACATACAGCAGACAAGACATTTACAAAAAGACAAAAAGCATAACACCTGTCAGGCCGTTTGAGGCGAGGCTGAAATGTTGTAGTTTAAGCTGATTGTTTCAGCATGTCTACTGTAAATCTCAATATGCTATAAATCCACCATGTCAGTACAGTATGACTTGGTACCAGTCAAGAGTTTGTGGAGAAAAAAGTGATTCTAGTTGGATCTCAGAAACTTTACCTAGTTTCATTTCAATTTCAATACTGAGGTGGATCCCAGCTTGTTATTAAGGCTGACAGAGTGTGTAATCAAACCTAAGATGATGTTGAATATGAAGAAGGCCCGTTGGTTAAAGACAGCATTTGACAGATTTCCAACAATTTTAGGAATGTCGCCTGACAACAGCAGTGGTCAGTCTGCGCGAGGCCAGCGAAGTGAGGACGGCTTATCGCTGATGCCGCCTCTCTTACAGCATCACTCACAGGCAGTGATGGCTCTTATCTGTCTGAGCTGTCAGAGACAAGGTCTTAACACATCTTTATCAGTTCTCCCTTCTACCACACTGGCTCCTGCAGCCAGACTGGTGGATGTGTTTGTTGTAGGCAGATTCCTTTTGGTATCGCTGTTCAGCGCTCTTGAGTCTAGACAGATGAATCACTGATGGCATCATCACAAGAAGACTTGTGCTATTTCACTGGACAGAAAATCCATATCAAAATATGTCAAGTCACCATTTCTTAGTTCTTCCAGTGCATCTATTCATTAACATTGTTTCTAATGCATGTGTGCTGAGGTTGTCCATTGCCATCAATTCTGTTTCTTTTCAAAGAAACAAATGTCCTGAAGCAGCTGAAGTGGGGATGTTAATAGTCTCAGGATTACTTTTCTTTGCTGATGATGTTCTGTTTATTGTGTCAGACTATGACCACTACCACATAGTTTGAGATTGAGGGTGCTTGGATGAAAGTCAGCAGCTCTAAATCTCACTCCCTTGTATGGGTTGTGAGCAATTGTAATTGAGGGAATTGAAATACCTGGAGTGGCAATGACTGTGCTTTAAAGCAAGCCTGAAGGCAAAAATTTTCAATTTGAATTTGAATTTTCAGTGGTCCAAGTGTCAGATTCATGATCATGGGTTCTTTGAGCAAGCCAAAATTAGTTTATGTCACAGGATGCAAGGATATTTAGAGACAGTGGTAGGAACTCTAACATCTAGAAGGAGCTCTGAGTTCAACCAGTGTCCTGCTGCCTTTTTTTTAAGAAGGCTAGTTGAGAGGTTTCCGCACATGATCAGGTTGCCTCCTGGATGCCTCCCTGTGAAGGACGTCTGGACATGTCCTGCTGGGAGACCCTGGTAAAATCCCACAATAGACAGGGATAAGATTTCCAATTTGTGCTGGAATGCCTCAAGATCCTCCAAAAGGAGGTGGATGGACATGCTTGGGCTTATCCTGCTGCTACCCCAACAACGATTAGAAACTGGATCAACAATAAGACATGTAATACTGGAAACAACAGTCTGATAGAGAATTTGGTTGTCAGAAAGAAACCACATTCCTGTAATGCCACTGATGTGAAGTTTTATCTTAGCTGTTTGAAAATTTTACTTTGATAACTTCTTGTTTTTCCTAGATATACTTGAAAGAAAGTTTTGGACTTATTGCTGCAGCTCCTTCCATTGATCAAGGTCACTCAAGAAAAGTGCTTGAAAGTGAGAGAAACCACAACAGTGAAGACGAGCAGGGGGAGCAAGGGGAGGAGGACTTAACTGGAGTGTGTTAATTTGTATTTGGGTGATGTATGAGGGGAGGGCTGCATTAGAAAGCGGTGGTCCTTAGAGAGACATGAGGAGTCAGATTTCAGCTTTGCGAGGGCCCCTTGAGTCTGACACACTGAAGCTGCCTTTGTTAGACTGGGAACCAGAGAGAGAGAGAGCGAGAGAGAGGGCGAGCAAGAGTGAGGAGGAGGAGAGGGAGAGGCTTTTAGTGTGGAGTGAATGAGAGAGCGAGGCAGAGTGGGCTCCATCTCTCTCTCTCTCTGTCTTACCAAAGCTATCACACATGAACAGGAAAACTTTAGTTTGGATCTAAGCGTACCATCACTGAAGATGACTTCACGGTAAATGAAAGGCACTGTTTTTTTCTATGAAGAAGTTGTTTTAAGTCAACTTTTGGTCAGTTTCCCAACTCTTCACTTCTGTCTTCATACAGCATTCCTCCCTGGTTCTTTGGATTATCTCTACTAGTCCTCCGGTTCTGCTGCAGTCACTCCTCTGCCTATCTGCTGCTGGACGGTATGTGCACTCTCTGTCTGTTTATTTCTTACTGCTGGATCAAGTGGGTTTTTTTTTTTCTGCTGTTGTTTGTGAACTTTCTGCTGGCTCATGAGTTTTCATCCACTGAATATGAATGGTGAAACTGTTGCGCTCTGCTTCTGGGAACTGAATGTTTTACACTGAGACACAGGATGATATTACTTTAAGGAAGCTGCTTTAACAGTATTCCATGAATATTCCTGCTATTACTGGGAAATCATGTTGATTTTATTGTGATAATTTACGACATTATGAACATTTAGAAGTCATTTATTTGAAGCATTTAGTTAGCGTTATAGTTATGTTGAAATAGTGATGTTGTGGCTTAGAAGATTTTGAGAAAGACAAGCCAAGTTCTGAATTGATGCATTATTAATTCCTCTTTCTCTACACATCATTTTGGCTCTTTACTCCCTTGTAGCTGGTAATTAAAGTGCCTATATAGCTAAAACCATGGGAAAGTCCTTAGGGGCTATGAGTCTGCTTTTTTGACGGCTTGCATAGACCCCTATTTGATAAGATCAGTACATCCCATGGGATGCTTAATATTGGATTGGACCATGTCCAAAGTCACTGTACATACTGTTTATACTGAAAGTAGGGTGGCAACAGTGTGGAGAGTTAAACACCCAAGACTCTGGAAACTTTGGGAACTTTTGGGACCCACTGTTTTTAGATGAACTTCATGACATCAGAGCTCACAAGGCAGATACCTGCTGGCTTCTGTGCTGTATGATGGTTTCAATTATTTCTTGACTGATGCGCTTCTGGGAGCCCATGTGCAGTACGTATGCTGTCTCTGCACACTGTTTTCACAGCTTAAATCTAGATTTTCTCTGTGATTAATGGATCAATCAGGACACTTCAACATGCTCTCAATTAGTGCTGAAAGTACTGCAGATTCCCTTTTCCACTGCAATTGGAAACAGGCGAAACCTCACAATGTTCACATTGACAGACTGCAATCAGCAGCGATGCCTAATTAAGGTAGTGAAGATGATGTAATCCTACTAAGTTCTGAATGTGTGAGTTGGAGGGTGCACGTCAGCGATGAAGGTCATTGTCAGTTATGTCTGAGAGCTTCCTTTTATTAGCTTTCTTCCTGGCCTTGAGACAGGCTAATATGCCATCACTGCTCTCATCAGTGCTGGAATCCAGATTGACATTTGCAGCTTTGTGTGTGTGTGTGTGTGTGTGTGTGTGTGTGGATATCTTGACCTATGATCACCATAAGACCTCCATGTCACAAAAGCAGCATTGTTTGGGCCCAGTCAAATAATTATGGGGTCTCTCCGGCTGATGTGGCCCCACGGAGCTTAATTGTCATAATCTGGCATTTTGAATTAAATCTCACTTTGGCTGCTTCTGGCTGAAAAAGTATAACCACTTTGTAATAATACCCTGACCCTAATTATGAGATGAAGTGAAATAATGATATTGTAGGAATTCAGTTTTACGTGATATTTGCAAAACAGCAGACCCTGACCATAGATGTGTTGGAGTTTGGTTGATGTTTGACAACAGAAAAGTTTTTACAGTGTGATTTTTATGGTCCAACTTCCTCTACTTTAGATCCTGCAGAGACTGGCTGAGCCAGAGGCTCCACTCTCGGGCTGTTTGTGCTTTTGCCATATTCATAATCCTCTGCCATGATTCACTTTTTCAAGAGGGGGAAAAAGACGAGTGTGTGTGTGTGCACGCGCATGCTGGCTCTCTTGCCAGAGAGAGAGCACTAGGGACAAATATTTCCAGGCTGCATGCTGTAAATATTCTTAAACAGAGCTGTCCCCATGGCAACCTTCACATTTCTGTGCACGATTGTTGAAATAAAGCTGATATAATCCATTTCCTCTGTGTGAAATAGTGCATTCTGCTTCTTTCAGCTGTCTGTTACCAGAGTGTATTAATGTTTTTAGGTGAATGCAGCAGAACTGACAGCCGAACAAACCAGAACAAAAGCATGTCTATGGATGAAAGATCTGATTTTAAAATTTTAAAGTCTGTGCTTGATAGTGGCTACGAAGGCTTGGTTGTGAGTGGGTAATGAATTACTTTGAAAACAGCTGAAATGATGTAGAAAGTAAGAAGCAAGATAGAAAAGTGGAAGAGAATGAACAAATGGATGTGAGTTAATGGGCTGAAAGAATTAATGAATGAGAAACTGAGTTAATCCATCCATCCATTGTCTTTACCTCTTGGGGGGGCTGGAGCCAATCCCAGCTGAATAATTAAAATATCTCTTGATAATTAGACAAAACATTAACACTTACAGAATGAGTAGGTGATTGGATAAAGGAACAAATGCATGGATCTAGGTATGAACAGATCTATGACTGGATGAGTCAGGTAATACATGACTAAGCAGCTGAATGGTTGAATAATTAAATACATGCATGAATGAGTGGTTAAGTGAGTGAATGAATAGAAGAACAAATATTGTAGCGAATATCTCAAGACATCTCAAAACAAACCAACAAAAAAAGCAATAAAATGGCTTTGTTCAGACTTATGAACACTATACTTTGCTATAATAATGGTTTTCATCCCAAAGAAGAAAGCATCCTCTCTGGGTATAAGCCACCTTTAATCTTCACTAATCAGTAACATGTTAACAAACACTAAGCAAACATAACCTCTTCACCCTGGGGTGCTGACATGCGATTTTATACACATACACACATGTACACTTGCACACACTTGTATATGCCTTTTATACCGCGGCCACAAAAAGAACACAAACTCATGCAGACACATTGCAACTCACTCCCATTGTTCTCCATCTGCTGTACACATGGTAATTATTCACAAATAATAATGGCTTTAATTATCTCGATGGAGGAGCAGGAATGTCCAGGACACAGTTGGCTGTTAGAGATAATGAATAAGATGATGTGGCTGGTGATGTGAGTCTTGGAGAATGAGGTTATGATTATTACATTGGGGGCGATGATGTGGATAATGATGATGAGGACAAGGGTGACAAAGAGAATGACGAAGATGATTAGGATGTGAGTCCTTGGAGATTAGTGAAGTGCATAAAGAGTGTACAATAAACTTGGATGTCGGAGATGGAGAATCATGAACATTGGAGACTTTTGACCTACAGATGGAGCTGTTATGAATCCCAACATGTCACTCCTGAGTCAGTAAACAGTGCAACAGAATAAAACAGTTACCATTTTGAAAACTGTTCTGTCTCACAATAAAAACAGTCTGGTCTACAGCCAGGAGCAGGACTCATTATTTTCTTTTTTTCATCAGTTGTTTGCTCAGGAAAGGTCAACTGAGTGTATTTGCTCTTTTTGTCGAGTTCCCCTCCCCCTCGTCCTGTGTGTCCACTTTTCTTGCTTTTCTTTCTCTGGTAGGATGATCACTCTGCCACAAACGAGCCAAATTTCGCCCATCTTTACATCAACCCTGGTCCTAAACCAAACCAGGTCTCTCTCTTCGGAGAGGGGTGGGTAACTCCATGGCAGTATACTCTACTGTACTGGCATCTACATTTATTACTCATAAGACCAGCTTAAGCTTTCCTGAAACCCACTATAGTAAAAATATGAAGAAAAGGCAAGTGTGTGGCCTTTTGCAGTGAGGGGAAAGACTTGGATGTAATTTCACTTGGAAGGAGTTGGCTGAAATTAGCTCTCTCAAGTAGAACTGAGAGAGCATATCGAATTTATGAATTTGAACTTTTTTACACAAGACAACTTACCCAATAACTGCTGCAGTTTTTCGTCATTGTCAGCAATTGATTGACTGAAGTTATTTGGACTCATCCAGTAACTTGACAGTGAATGAGCGGATGCGTTACTTCGTACTGGTTTCAGGGTTAAATTTGGCTGCAAAATGTTTTGTTAATAAATATTTTACACCGATTCTATACATCATATTATATATACAGAAGACTTAGGATTGGGATCTTTGTGTTTGGCTGCATGTTTGATTTGAATTCAGAAGTGCTGCCTTGGCTGCTGCAGTCACTGTACATTTCAAACACTTCTGGAAAGCATTAGGGAAAGAAAGCTGATTTCTAAGTGTGCTCGAGAGAGAGGATCTGTGTCCAAACAAAAGGTGGGGAGAAAACACAAGAGGGAAGTCGTGACAGAAGCTGTTCCTGAAACCTTTTTTTCACCACAAATATGCTGTTTATTTAATGTAGTAATCCAAAATCCTGCACCTGCAGACTGGCTCTTCATTGTGAGTGTTTCTACAGAAGTAGGAAGGCACTGAGTTTAAGGGAATAATGTGTAAATCCCTCCACTTTTGTCTTGATTCTGACTTAACGAGACCCTTATTTGGCTCCAGTTTAATGAAGGCAATGTGGACGTCAGCACTGTCCAGAGGTAACATGTCAGGTTTTGATTAAAAGTCTAATTTCAACTCAAGCACAGTAAAACTCCCAGTCCTGTCCAACAATGATTTCATGAATGAGCAAGAGCAAACCACACACAGAACTGGAGACTTTTAAAGTCTGAGGCCTGAATGTCCAGTTTGTTTCCATCCACCACATGACGTAACACAAGAGTGAGTCCACTTGTATCCATTTAATGAAAGTTTGGATGTGTTTGGGACACATGATACTACGCAGGTCTTTCCTGAGAAAACATCAGCACAACAATGAGCACTGAGCACCAAAGCTGTCAGCAATTCAAAAACAACCAAAGGCGATCATGATGACTCGGTCTACACTGGACAAGGTAAAAGAGGCCAGATGTTTTGACCATGCAGATGTATCTTAATGCTCTGCATGTCGAGTTTTACAGAATGAAAATTGCCTTCTCTGTTATATCAGGAGGTTATGATATAATGTTTACATTTCAGACATTTGGCAGATGCTTGAAAGTAATTAACTTTTGAAACAAAACCATGATAAAAAAAAATGTATTCTACACTCTCTCTTATTATTATGCTGATATAACACAGTGTGGTTCTGGCTTAAGATCACTTATGTAGTTGACATCTAGGCTATAAAGTCTTCAAAACCTGGAACATTTAAAGCCACGATTCTCCAAAAAAAACATCATTCAATTCCAATCAACTGTATTCATATTTGTTTATTTTTTGTTTGTTCATTGGGAAAGCGACATGAGCATCTGCACCCCAGATTATTCCTGTTACAGTAACTTCCACCAACTGCCAACTTTGGTCCAATATGACATCTGTTATCTTCATATGGTCTTTAATTAATTTCTTTCACTCATAAGGAAACGGGAGGCAAATGTAAAAGGAGTTAATTCAGTAGAATCTGTAGTCACTCAAGAGATTTGCCCCACAGTCCCGCTGCCTCGATTTCCGTGTCTGCAATTAATCTAAAACAATCCCCAAACCAAACACGTGCATTGTCCTGGATGGTAAACAGGAAATTCTAAATCTGTCCTGGACAAAACAAGCTACTATTTTGAGTCGAGCTGGAGATAGTGATGGATGAGATGGACGAAGCATCAAAGCAGAGGACAAACGCAGGATGTGTGAAGTACAGGATGGATTCTGTGTTTGAGGGTGAAGGTGTGACGCCAAATGTCACTTTGACCACCATCCTTTGTACTCTTCTTGTTTATTGTTGTCTGCCCTATTTTAGTAAAACCTTCCAAATTATTTGAAATGAACCTGTAAACAGATTATCTGTGAAAGTTTTAGTGAGAGATCTTGATGGTGTGTTGTGAACGTATTTGAATTCTTGCGATAACATGTCTGATAAACCTCTCAATGACTCACACTTATCTAAACATCAGTCGTCACTCATTGAAATCAAAGCTCTGACCATCAAAGAGCTTTTAAACCGAACGTCCTGAACGCTGTGTTTGATGTGGTCGACTGTTTTCTATCCTCTGCCTCCATTTTAATGTTGGACGACACAGATCAAACAGAACAGCAAGCAAACTTTTTTGCTTTGGTTTTGCCTTTAATACATGGCCAGACTGCGAAATAATGAGCATAGGCTTGGATGCGGAGTTCTGTGTTTCTTCAGACGGATGCTGTGCATATTTTAGGCGTTCATTCAGGTTTTCTGACATCATTTAAACCTAGTGTCTACCTCAACAGTGGCGCCAGATATTCTGGAAGCCTTGGTTTTGACATGTTGCCTGAAGTCACCTTTAAACACACTGGTCGCAGGTCAGGCCTCCTTGTTGCTTACGTCTGCAGCAGAAGTGACTGTAACTGTGCTTATACACACTTTAGAGGAGCAGGCCTGTGACTAGAGGATTGTACATTTTAAATTAGAGACCAGCTGGAGCAAAGTGGCTGGGAAAAATGAAACAAAAACGCTTTCTTTCCCAAACACCTACTGTTGAAGTTCTCTTGAGCAACGCCGCTAAAGGCCAGTTGCTCATGCAGAGCTGTTCAGTGGCCCATAGACTGTGGCTGTCTGACTGAGCGCCGCTGTAAGTGTGACGCAGGATGAAAAGAAAATTCCTCTCTGTAGCTGTGTGTTGGAACAGTGCAGCACATAAACATGGTTACAGCTGTAAAGGGCACGGCTGTGACTGAACCACAGTGCATCCTGTGTGCCATGAGGACATTTTCCTTAATGAAGAGTGACCATCATACAACGTCTTTCTGCATTCCTTCAGGAAACGGCGCAGTCATACAGTAGGGTTGTCATCAGAAGGGATTAGAGAGGCATCAAAACTTCAATTTACGATAATGAAAAGCTGAATGAATTAGCATGTTTATTTTTCTGGGAGCGGCTGACTTTTGCATCTCAGAAGCCCGCCGGGTGAAAACATTTCTAGCAGTCTGGAAAGTGTCTGTCAGGGCGGAAAGATGGAATAGAAACAAGCAGGTGTCTGTTCAGCTGCGTGGAGACCACAGAGACGGAGGACGTGTCGTGTCATGGAGCATCTGAGTGTCTAATGAGGTCATGGAGTGCAGAGCAGCTGTGTGTGGCTCTGAAACATGCATACATGTAAGAAATGGGGATTTCAATGTCCTTAATTTACCACAGTCCTTGTTAATGAGTTCTGTGTATTTTCCATTTCCTTTTATTGTTTTGTGAGTCATTGTGTGTTGGCATGTGTGTAGATGTACGAGTGTGCAGCACACTTCTACTTGTGTGTCTGTGTTTGCGCTGCAGGACGAGGGCTCCTCTACTGACAGAGCAGTTGTCGGTGGGAACAGATTTATGAAAGCTTCCTTTTCCTTTTTCACTACGAAGTATCACCTTTACCCTCCTTGTCTCACTGATCTCTGCATGTTTGATCAGTGTGTCGCCTCCCAACCAGGATGTTGAAGATAAGGATGCTTTTCCCCCATGTTTAGGCTTATTGCTACTTAACGGTTTACTTGAACTCTAATAATGAAATGAAGCTACAATGTTCCTGGTAGTTTATCTTCCAAGCCCTCTCTCTATACAGTTGTATGTGGACATCTAAACATTTCAGCCGTATGTAATTGTTGCACTTCTCATTCCAAGACCGTAGGCTTTAACCTGATCTCATAACAGCCTCCACTTTCCTGTGAAGGCTTTTCACAAGACTTAACCCCATTAGATACCTTCATGGTATCTTCTTATGTCAGAGCTCTGTGCGGACTTGTCAGGTTCTTCTACACCAGACTGCCCAAAATGTCTTTGTATGATGTAGGGCCGAGATTAAGACACACACAAGGATGTCTACATACTTTTGGCCATCTAGTGTAAGGGTAGACAAGTTTATCCAGGTGATTATCACCGATATTGCTCAGTAAATATAAAATATTTAGTCTTTAGTTAATGAATTAAGTATTTTTGCTCACCCTTTCCAAGAACAGAAGGTGTCGTAGATTGTATGTACTCTAAAGTCCCCTGAGCCCAATCGTGATTTGTGATTCCGGGCTATACAAATAAAATTTGACTTGACTCGACACCTGACACCACAAGGTTACACAGGGTCACAGCTCAGCAGTGTTCCTGGTATGTTGTCCCAACCTTGAACTTTAATGGCTCTGGTTTGGTCTCCTGTCTAGCTAATGGATGACTTCTGGTCATCAACCTCAAAGCAAGCCTGGAATTTAAACACACTTGGACTTTGTATCTTTTGTCTAACTTTTTGTCTTCCATAGTGGGAACATTTTTGTTTGGACTGAAGACCACCTGCTCGATTCTTTTTGGAATTATGAAGTACTTGTAAGATTTTCTGGCCAACTTTACCATTGTAATTGGGTCAGGATCTGCATTTTTTTCTTTGGCAGCTTGAGGCATAATGAAGGGAGAGATCAATACGAGGACAGCTTCTAGCAAAAGAGCAAGTGAGATATTCCCTGAAGAGCATACATGGTGAGGATCCTGATTGTTTCCTAGTGGGAGGTGGGATTAGTGGTGGCATTGATGGTGGTTTTGTGTCATGTGAGTCCCAGCGTGTGCGCGCTCAGCTGGTCTGCAGCTGCGTTGTTTTTGAGGACGCTGTCGACTAACTTCCTGAAATCCCACCACAAATCTAATTAATTTCTTGGTCTCAGTTTACCTTTATTGTCTCACCACCACTGGCGAGTAAACGTCACCAAACACTTCTCCTTCCTTTTTCTTTCTGCTTTAGTTACTGTCTTTTTTATGCCAATTACCTGATCTGACCAGACCTGTTTTTTTGTCTTATATTTTGGTATTAATTATCTGTCTCCTCCTTTCTTATTTATCATTCACCTCCATTGTTTATAACCTCCCACAGTTGTGAAAAAGGTGTTTATTTTACTATGATTTATTCTAGAAATTCAGTGTGGAAATTATAACTACATGAAAATGAGTCCATTTCTCACCTTAGTTTGTGGTTAGCGCTTCGCTGCTGTTCCTGCTGTTGGCCTCTCATTAGCATTACCAGTTATTATGTGTTGTAGACTCTTTCACTTCCATCACTCCAAAGTCATACGTATGTGGCTCCTTTCCACTGAAAACAAATGAGTAAAAATGTGCTTTTTTCTTTTATCAGATTAGACCATATTACCGTTACTTAATTGTCCCACTTCAATTTGCTCCTCTTTAAAGAGAGAAGGGCAGAGATCGCTAAAGCTGGAGGAGGCTTGTGTTGGAGTTCACTCCATTCACAGAAGTGCTGACAGTTGTAGCTTGTTTGATTTAGTTGCACCGCCGCTGCTGTTGGCGCAACAGGTTAGCAATGCACGGCAGATTTGTGTTTGCCGCTTGACTTTGCATAGAACTTCAGCCACAGCAAACTTTTGCGAGCTGGTAAAGTTGGATTCAAGAAGCCTGCAAACATAACCTCAAGTCTGTGGGATCACAGAAATGAAGTCAAACAGTGACTGGTCTCCTTACTTTCATTCAGCTCATTTTAAAGTGATGGGCTTGTACTAGACTAGATGAGTTTCATATGGCTCTTTTGATATGTTTTGGAATATGGAATGAGTTTTTCTGGCATTCAGCATCATGAGGTCATCAGTTGTTGACGTCTCTGCAATTATGCTTGTTGATGCTCTGCAATAAAAAATTCATTGATATGGTCAGAAAAGCTCTCAAGTCTCCCAGAGGGATCCTAAATATCCAACGAAATGTTTATTAGAAAAAGCGTTTTAGGGGGTTTTTCATTTATCTGCTTTTGTTTGCTAGGTTTGACTTGCGTGTAGCACAGTTCTGCTTTCAGGGAATCTGAAAGTGACCAAATGTGGCCAGAGATGTGATTTTCATCATCTCCCTTACAACTAGCAAAATATGTATTTAAAAAATAAAATAAGAGAATGGATTTATTAACGTGTCTTCTCCTTACAAACTGTGTGAAAGCATGTTGGTCCAGTTCTGTCAAGCCTGTAGTAACATGGGAAGTTTCACATTTGATATCTGTCCAGTTTAAAATGAGAACCAGGTTTGTTTCAACTAAAATGACAAGAAATCAGTACAACAGCAATCAGCCATGTTGATTACTTCATACTCGGTTTGTTTAACCCCAAAGCTTTGTAGATTATTCTCACATACTTACTTAAACGTTAAGTCTGGCAATAAAATGGAAGGGATATCATCAGACTGCCATCGTTTTCCCAAACACTTGTTGATTGGGTGAGCACAGCGGGTGCAACACTTAACTAAAATTTGTCATCTGGCAGAAAACAAATGTCTTTTGGCCTCTTTCGTTGATTCCAGCAAATGTTTAACTGAACTGTAATTTGCAGCTGAATTGGGGGAAAATTGCACTAACCCTGTCCTTGAGGATCCACCTCAAAATAGGAATGCAGTTATAGAGCAATACAAAGCAAAGCAATCACAAAAGTAAATGGTTCTGGGTTAAAATGTAAACTCTCTTAAATGTAAACTAAAGATTTCTTTGGGTTGTGGGAAGAATTTCTATTTTTTTAGTGGCTGAAACTCTTTTCTTCTTAAGGCCGTGGTTAAACAGTGCTGTCATCAGTCTATCCCTCAGACAATGCCGGACATCCCGGTCTGGGGCTGAGGCTCCCAAAGCTTTCAGCAGCCTCTTTCAACCAGGGTAGAAAGAAAAACAAATCCATTTTCCAAAAAGCTTTCAAATTTGAGAACAAGTTCAACACCTGTTTAGCTGCAGAAAACAGTCCTGATGTTTGTATTACACCAAAGTGGAAATGTCTGGCTATCATGTGTGTAATTTGATCAGGCTTTTTGACTAAGAGGGAACAAATCCAAGATAATAATTTCATTGGGATTAAGAAATTCGTTATCCAATTTGGGCCGGACAGACATAGTTTTTGTGCTCGTCATAAGACCACCCTTGTGTTGTGTTCAAACCTCCAAACATTTCAGTCATCACTGTATGGAGAAAAACAGAAGAGCAAATCTGTGCTCCAACCTCTCACAGACATAAGAGCAGAGATCGGCCCTTATTTAGCCCTTGTCCTCCCAAAAATACCATTTCCTTGCTGTTCTTTCGACATTCAGGCAGAGAGCCCTGAGTCATCAAAAACTATCAAACAGTAGGATTTAAGAACAAATTCTATTTAATAGAATGCAGAAAATATTTGTTCAAAATAAACAGCACATTTGAGTTTCTGTTAATAGTCCAGTCGTTTCCACTGGATTGAAATGTCATAATCAGCTCAATTGTTCTGTTTATTTAGCATAAGTGGTCCTGGTAAGAAGTAAAAACAGCTACTCCCCATCAGTAACGTGGTACCCATAAAAACTGAATGAAACTTGGCTATGTGGGGGAGCTGAGAGCAGTTGTTTTTATGGAAAATCATAGTGGCATGTATTTGGCAAGCTGAACCTGAAATCAGCCACAGTGAAACCGTGAAATGCTGGTAAATTGTATCTGTGGTTTGTCTGGCAAACCTAGATGTTTCTCTGGTAGGAAGATACAACCAGTGGATTCAATTTTGTTTTCTTTAATCCATCACAGTTGAACAATTTCCTTTTTGGCCTTGATTTTTCTAATCGGATTGTTTTGCTGCTCTGCTCAGCTCTGATTTCCTCCCATAGGCCTATATATCATATCAAATGAATCCTCCATCGATGCGTGTATGTAATCATGCCAAAATCTTTAACTTGTAGAATAGAATGATTGTACTGTATTGATGAAACTGTTTTATAGATGTACGGGCTAGTTTTATAATATTGAGAGCAAAAAACACAGTTTTCCGCACAAAGGTACCTGTTCACAAATCAATTTATAAATCAGCTCCTCGCTCCCAATAACAAGTTGTCTTTTTCCATTTTAACAATGCCCCGTACACCCCTCCCCCAAGTCAGGAAACTCTAACAGCTGAATCAAACCTGGCCTAAGGAAGAGGAGGCTAAGGAAAAGAGAGCCAATTTAATGTGATGTAGTGGTTGCCTGTTGCCTAAGGACATTTCTGCCTTCTTACTACACAACATGAACTCTGACCCAATTTCCTTTTAAGAAAATCTCACCAACTGGGAAATCGCTTTGCTTTTGATGCATCATCGAGCATAACCTGACTGCGAACACTCGTGGCAATTGCTCCAGTTTTGGCAGAGTTTTGTGGTTTGTTTTGATATTTTCTTTTTCCTTCTTGCGGCTTAGCTGAACACAACAGAGCAAGACTTGCAAGCCGATGGGACTCAGTACCTGTTGGGTGGTGGTATCATTACCAGGGGTTATAGCGATTAAAGTCACCTTTTGTCAGTCAGAGCTAATGAAAGGAGGTAGTTTTTCTCTTGTAGGTTAAGGCCAACCATTGAGAAACCTCACTTTTCTTTCAGGATTTTGCGGTCATGACAAACACATTACAAAAACATTGGATTTGTGGTTTAAAAAGACAGGATACTTAAACTAAAGTGAAGACGCGGGGAGTTCTAGATGTAAAATGTTGTTGACTGCATAACTTTCTGGCAGGCTGTGCCATTAGTTCTGAATTTCTGACTTTGTTCCTGCTTGGCATTATATTGGCCAGCTGGAAATGTCACAACATACATTTTAGTAGTCAACTCTGCAACAGTTTCCTTTTATCCTGCTTTTTCCTCTTCTCTCTCTTAAAGACATGTTTTTGGTGGCAAGATTGTAAACCTGACAACTCAGCCCTGCTCCATTCTCAGTGTCTTTGCACAAGATGAAGTCTGCGAAGGAGCTTCAAGGCCTTCCTGTGAAGTTTCCAACAGATGATGCAAAGTAGATGTAATGGTCTGGAACAAGAAGGTGGGGGGGGGGGGGCAAGCAGTATCATTGTTATTACAGCCTTGGCTTGTCTTGTAGCCCTGGAGCTCTGAAGTGGAGGGTAACATGGCGCTCATCAGGGTTATGACTGAGGTCTCTCTTAGTTTATGATGTGAAATGATTGTGGTTTCACAAACATGTCTCAGAAACATTGAGGGGCAGGAGTGAGCCATAACTAAAACAGCTGTCCAGAAAAAATGAATTTGAATTATTATGCCCCAAAGACTGTTGTGGACTCGACTAAAGTATCATTTCCACCTCTGGTGTTTTCACCAACTAGGAACACATTGCCGAAAGTGAGTCCGGTTTGGTTTGCCGAGTCTCATGAGTATGATGTCAACATCTGTCATCTTATATTATAAAATCATGTGTTCTGATACTATTATTTTTAATGGTGGGGTCAGATACAACATTCACGCCAAGATTGTCATTATCAGACTATCTTGATCCTGCCATGACTTTGCATATGTCAGACTACACATTAAACGCTGACCAATCACAGCTTCTGGTCCTCCATGGTTTACAGAATAACCTCTGGCAAGAGAAGTCAGAGGTTTCAATGGTCAGGAACACCAATGGTCATGGTGTCTTCAGCGTCACAGAGCACATTGTTGACATCTCAAATTTGGCAAGAAAAGGCAAGAAACCCCAGACAGTTAGTCTTTCTCATGTGGTATTCTACACACAGAGTTGTCTTCCACAATAAAAAAACAAACAGTTGTGTCTGAGGCTCATTTCCATCCCCAAAGCCCCACACATCTGTTGGCTTTGGGCCGTTCTGTAGAAAAGGGGTCAAAGGGAAAGCAGTGACTAAATTGTCCCCAGTCCCTCCAACCACACATTCCTGTCAGTTTCTTGTTGCCTCGTCAAGTCAGGTCAGACTGTGGAGATGAGTCACTCTGGCAAAGAAGCAGATGGAAACATAAACATGTTTACATCCAAGCATCCCTGAAAAAGATCTGTATAATCAGATAGAAGCAGCATCCTGATTATTCCTTATTGTTCGGGACATGTGGCCGACCTTCCCAAACTATGCCAACAGGTGTTTTGGTTTTTCAGCATTTGTTAGTAATTTGTATGCGTCGTCAGTGCAAAGCAGAGGAGCTGGAACCAATTTACCACTAAATTGTATGTACAGTACATCCAGTAAGCTGTTTCATGAAGGACTTTGGGGACTGAATTGAAGCAGATATGCACCTGTGATTATTTAGTGCAATGGCTAATGTTAAAACAAACAAAAAAAGTTGACAACTTCATCTTCTAATATCTCCTCATCTAAAGCACAGCTGATGTCATTTTCATGATGAATCATATCAGGAATCTTGAAAGGTAAAAAATCCAGATTATCTATTTATTTGAGATACTTCATGTGTGCAGAGGATGAGGTTGTCATGCTGTCAGTTTATCTCCTGGATGAGGAAATGAACTCCAGCCAGTATCAAAGAGCCTGTCCGAGTGCCAGCGGGTACTTGTTGAGGATTTTTTATGGAAGCTAACAGCTATGTGCAATCTCCCCTGTTAGCTAGGAGAGAAGGCAGCTACTAAATGTGGAAAACTTTACACCCATGCAAGAAGTCGCACACTTACGCACACACACATGCCTGCAGATGTGCATCTTTACACCGGCTGAACCACGGTTGGTTCGTAACATTTGCTTCTGGATTAAGTTCCCTCAATCAAACTTGTTCTGGAGAGCACTAAGACTATTCATTATAAGAGGGAAGAGTGAAGTTTTTACTGTGTGTGATCACAAAATTTACACCCAGGAGCAGTGTTGGGTTTGGTTGAAACAATACGAGCAGTTTATTATTATTCATGAAAAATAACATTATGAATGGAGTTTGGTCTTTTTTGAGAGTTTGATTGAATAAAAGACCGACATGTTTTCATACATTCCTCTGTTTTTCACTTAGTTGTGGTATCACATAATAAAACTCACTGCCTTCATCGCCCTCAAGCTCTTTTTTTAAAATTTTTTTAATCGCCTGTCTTTGCTGTATAATATCAAATAAAGAAGAGACAGCTCACACAGTAGGCCTCACTGGCTTCTGTCCATGTCTGCCACTCACTTTAAAATGTATGCACAGCAGGGTGGAGCGCCAGGTGTTAGAGCCAGTAATAACAGAATAATAGCTTCTACTCCATTTGTTTCATCTTCGCTGTAAAAATGTCAAACAGTTGAGGTGAAGATCTTATAGCTTTTTTTGTCTCTGCAGTTTTTCAATCTATTGGGCTAACGCCCATGGTGTTACTTCAGAATCTGTCACCAAGCTAATCAAAATGCAAGTTTTTCATTGAGAAATTGACATTGTGGAGTCGCACAGGTCAAAGATGTTCTCTGTTGGATAATATGATCACAGGGTGAATATGGCAAATAAAACCATGTTGGAAGCTACTAGCCTTGACTGTAAAAACAGTTTCCGTCACGCGGAGCAGCAGATGGAGCCGAGGCATCGCAGCCTTTGGGGGTACTAAGGAGCGGGGCTGTTACAGTGTATGTTATGGCACCGTTGGGATCTTGGTCATGAAGCTGAGACACATGGCTGTTAGTCTGTGTTGTTTTTATGTTTTTAAATAATAATAAATAAATAAGTTTTGCTTTAGTTTTGAGTCAGATTTTGTGATTTTCTTCGCACTAAGTTGAAACCAGAGAGGGAACATGTGGTATAAGCAACACAGGTGTTAGTCATCCCTTCAAAACCTGATGAGGTGAATAAAAGCAGGCAGATCAAAGTGTTTGATATTGCCTTTAATAAGGGTTATAAATATTTCACCCACACTCTGTCAATCATTTCTTGCTTTCTGTATTTACAATGTTAATACTGTTAATCTGTCCCTTGCCTTATATTCTTTTCTTTACATGTATATGCTAAATGTTTTGTCTTTCTCTTTCACTTTTTATAGTCTTGCATGTCAAACCGGCCAAGTTCAACATATGCTGCACTGTCTTAATCTTGCAGACCAGACCGATTCACGTATTTTTATTAGTTTGACCAGACAACTTGAATTAAGTACCACCCCATGTCTAACTCCTCTGACAGGAGAAAAATCAGCCACTCTGCAGACGACTTACTAAGAAAAGTCTGTCCACCTCCAAGTGAGTGCTCCTAAAAAGGCTTGGCCATTGTTTTGGCCACACCACTCCAAACACTTTAGAGACCAGAGGAATTTCAAGTTGATATAACAAGCCAATGAGCTTGACCTGGTTTTGGCCTAACAAATGAGGCTAACAGCAGCTGAGTGTTCCAGCTGTTATAGGACACTGAGGTCAAGGATTGGGATCATTTCCTCTTGCATTTTGACCCAATTTAGCAACTAATTGACCAATGCATTTTGAGACGGTTGGGATGAGAGGGGTGATTTCCTCAGAGGAGCAGCATTTTGCTTACAGTGGTAACATCTGTACATTTTGGAAGCAGGCTTGGTGATAAAGAGTAATGGTGGTGATGTTTATTCCACTGTACCTCTCAGGAGATCACTGGGATGTCAAGCAATTTAACAGATGGTAAAGAAAACTGAGGAAATGTTTGCCTTTGGTCCCTGACATGCAAAAGTTTTGAGGTCAGGCACTGATATTGGACAATGAGGCCTCCACAGAGCTTTACGGTTGTATTTTCCTACATATGATGGCAGATGCACTCACATATTTGCAAGATTCAAAATGATAATTTTTCATGAAAAAAAAAACAGCCTTCTTTAGCCCATGTTTGTCTGACTAACCTTTTATGGGTACCACTTACTGAGAGGAGCTGCTCTGTGAATAGAGTGCATCTATCTACTAAACAAACACCATTTTAAACTTGAAATGAGCACATTAAGCTCAGGTCATCCAGGTCATTCTCATCTGGGTCAGCCAGGCCGGTCAAGACTCTTTAAACAGTGACAGTCAACCGGCGCCATGGAAGCGGCCACACTTGAGTCAATGAATGGACTGGACTGCGAGCGGATTGGCCGAGGGCCCGCTCTTCAAACTGTAGCGAACAACTCACACTGCAGAGCCAAAACAGATGGTATTACTCAGCCCCCCCCCCCCCCCCCTTTCTCTGTAGGAACAGTTTGGATAAGGTACACGAGTATCTCCTATGTGATGAATACAAACATGCCAAACTTCTGCCTGACAGCAAAGCTTTGGCATTCATCACTGGAAAAGAAGGAAAGAAGATCTTAAGGGATTTCTTCATGGCTTGAGGAGCTGATATGGATGAAGATGAAAAGGTCACAGCATGATGTGCAGTTGCACTTTAGCACATTCTACGGTTATAGTTTTTTTTTTTTTTTCCATCTTTTTTTGTTTTACCTCCCTGTCTGGGTTTCTTTCTCTCTCACTCAAGGTGTCTGCATTTTTCTATTCCTTTTCTCCTCCTCATTTTTTTCTCCTCTGGTAGGAGCGATGAACCATATCCATGTCAACAAATCAGTTGTCACAGTTTTGTTGAGTAAATGGGAAGCTTTGAGAGCGTTGAGCATCTTTCTCATTCACATTATCACCTTTTATCACCTCACCCTTTAATTCTCTTACTTTCTCTTTTGCAGAGAGAAGAAAAGTCTCCTCTCTCTGTCTTTTCCTACCCATTGCTCATTCTTCACATTAATTTTAAAGACCAAATCACCATATTTCTGCTATTTCTATCATAAAGTTCGAAAGAAGCTTTCCACCTTCTCTCCAAAGTTCTGTGAGGGCTGGACACATTGGCGGCAAGCTGCCAAAAACAGGCAGTGTTTTTTAGTCATCCCATCATTCCTCTGACACTTTGGTCAGAGTGCAGTTTCTACAGCTGGTTAAACACAGCTTGGGGTAAGCAGGAACAACGTGCCGTTTACACGGAGCCCCATGACATCTGACCCCTGCGGACATCCGCTTTTACCACCAGTCACTATTTGCTTTAATTAACTTGAAGGCAGACAAAAGGAGAATTACTTACAAAATGTTTAAAACCCACTTGGGCCTTAATTTACATAACAGATCCAGGTGATTGGTAAAAAAAAAAGGAACTTTTTAGGACCAAAGACCTATAAAGCAATGGGGGGATTTTGTAGACTAAAGCATATTTGAAATAACATTTACTTTCTGCACTAACTTTTTAATGTGCTTCACAGAGGTTTTGCCACTTGACCTGTGAAGTCAAAACACTTTTACTCTCATTTTAGGTGCTTTTGTGTTTTTCATGTCCTTAAAAATGATTGGAAGTACCCCTGCAACTCGGCATCAGGGGGAAGACTGCAAAGAATGCAAAGCCAAATGTTCGAGAAAGATCAGGTTCTGTTCGGTTTGGTCCTCATGTGCCATTTCTAATGTTGTGATATGTTTTTATTTCTTACAAAAACTGCGCTAGGATCCCTCTGTAAGCTGCATAAAATCTCATTCCAGTTATTGAGGATTTTTTAAGTATTTGATGTTTGCTTGAATCAAAAACTCCAAATCTGGCATGATGGCTTTTTTGGAACATTAGATCTCTCATACCTGTTGTTGGCTTGTTTAATCAGACCAATATGTTTTTAACTGTACTGAATCGTACTGTACGGAAGCAAGGGGCCTAGGACATGGTAGAGGTATAGTGGTACGGGTGTCTGTTTTTACCTGTACACCTTAAACGGTGAATAGCTTTCGACTCTCCTTGCATTTTTAAATAGAAACATGCACCTCAGAACCGCATGTAACTCGGATATTGTGCTGAAAAGTGACCTGAGGGGCCTAAAGTGAAAAATTAAGAAAAAACATGGCAAATATTCCACTTTACAAAGGTGATACTGTTCTCTTGCCAGTGCTGCCAAGTTGGCTCCCATATTAAGATGGAAGATAAGAATTGTGAAGGGACTTGCTGCTGTGTGTATGTGTTTCGGGTGAGACAGACATGGGGAATACTTGGCTCCACTGACCTAACCAGCTAAACTATTTGGCCTTTGGCACTCTACAGCCTTGGACCTGCCAGCACATACGGGCATGGAGAAAAAAGACCCTTATCAGTGACCCCAGTTCTGTCCAGTGTTGGCTTATATGGGCACACTCCAGAGCTGTGAATCACTGGTCCAGACTCACACCAAAACAACTTTAAATCTGCAGGGACAGTTTGAATTCCTATATTACTCAGCCAAACAGTTCCCCGAACCCAGTGTTAACCTGTGTTATTGCCACGTTGTATTAGAAAGAAACGAGTCTTTGAGTGTAACACAGCATGGTGGGAGTATAGGAGGTGGAATACCTGCTGTACTTTTCATGCTTGTACATAAAGTTGTTCTAAACAGTCAGTGCTCTCATGTTTACAAATAAAATTAACCTCAAGGACATAAATCATGATGCTACAAGCTTATTCTGTCCTGACCTGCAGTGACCCCCCCCCCCATCCTCTTAGATGTTACAATTACACTGTTGTCATTAGAAACTCATTATATGCTCTTCTTCCACGGTCTGCTGGAGGCACTCCGAGACCTTTTTAACCCCTCTTGAAACCTACAGCAGTGCTGCCTGTAAACTCTGATGAAGCATCGGCCATCAGCTTTCCTGGAAACTGTTTTTTCAAGACATACTCACAACTAAGACATTTGTGATGTCAAGTTACGGCTATTTTGGGAACACAAAATAACAAAATCTTCATACCCTAGATCCTATATTGAACTTAAAAGTTGGATATTTTCTCAGTGTAGATCCATTTTTCATCAGGTGTGTACTATGCAATGTGTAATCATCTCTAAACTGTTTGTATTTGTACAAAACTGCAAGTTTCTCACAGTAGAGAAAGCTGATCTAAGAGTAGATCCACAAAGTCAGCATATTTCAGTAATAGCTTTCCACTGCATACATTATCATGCATTAAATGGACAGTAGTGTGTAAGACCACCGGCCGAGAAGAAGCTGGCCCGCCTCACTGAGAGACAGTCAACCCTGCTCCCCAAGATGAATGTTGGATGAAGCACAAGAATGCGCTCCGCTTACCACTCAGCCCCTTTTACCACGGTCCAGACCTCACTTTACCTGTCACACATAAGGCTCCCGTTGTGTGTGCATGTGTGGAGTGCAGTGCGAGAGAGCTATAGAGAGAAAAACCTTTTTAAGATCACAAGTAGCAAGATTTAAGTAGTCATAAAGTCATTGTTGCCGCTTCCAGCTTCTATAGTCTGCAATGACCATAATTCCCCTATAAAATACAGTTTTGGAAGAGGGTTTTACCACTGTCAGAAAATCTTGAAAAATTGAGCCTTGGGGGGGAAAAAGTGCTCTCTCCAAAATGATGGATGAACCTTTAAATCCACCCACATCAACCACCGAGGAGATGACAAACTTAACTTGATGAGTAATGATTCCTTAATCCATCTGAAGCACAGCAGTAAGCTCAATTACTCTGGCAATGAGATGACTCATGACTGTCGTGACAACAGCCACTAGTTACTGTAGTTATTGATGTTTGTGTCAGTGTTGTATCAGTTATAGGTGGGGCTGCAATGATGTTCCATGTTGATGATACATTTCATCATCAGTTTTCTTCCCTGTAGCTGGATCTAGCTGCAGTGAAGTTTGAGCTAGGTTCCCCAGGAGACCGACTCCCCAGTCTTATCCTCTGCTCTTCATGGGTGATCCTGATGTATTGCAAGGCCAGATGGGATATATATATAATTTATTGTGTTCTGCATCTAACCCCAAAGTCTCTTCTCCAAGTTGGAGATGTCCAGAATACTTCTACTGGAAGGCTTGCAGGAGCCATCATTCTTTAGTTCAGTACCTACAGCGAATGACCATATGTGAGAGTTTGAAGATCAGCTTCTTGAGTTACTTGATCTTCACTTTTGACACTGACTTCCTTCCAACCTGCAATGGGCAATCCACTGTTTTCTTTTAGAGGACTCTGTTTATCCCTTCATCCATTGCAGAAGCCACAGTCTTATAAAGAGAACAGAACCACATCATCAAAAAAGTAGAAACAATGCTGAGGTCACCAACCTGGACACTTCTCAACTCCGCCTTTGATTCTGTCAATGAAAATCACAAAGACAGTCAATGACATGCCCAGAATCTGCACAGTAATAAAATCCCCTCTCACATCTGGTCGTTGTGCTTGATGGTTTTAGAAGTGCAGCTGGCGTCAATTACAATGCGACAGCGTGTACTGCGTCTGTGGTGGGTACAGCCAGTCAGCTCTTGGAGTGGGGGGAATTGTTTTTGTTCGACGACAACAAGAGACAGAGGTGTGTCTGTTTGGGCCCCAATTATAATGAGGTGCTTCTACTTAATTTCAAGGCAGCATCTGACAAATTGCCAAGTGAAATGAATTTGAAAAGACAGTAAGATAGTAGTCTTTTGTACAAAGTTGATTTTGTGTCTGCATCCTCTAACAAACGAATAAGCTAGAAAAGCATAGTATTATTTTTAGCAGACAAATGCAATTAATACAACATGGTATGCAAATAATGTTCCATACCTGATTAGAAATGCTCAAAGAAACATTGTTCTCAGTCTCAAAGTTTTGAGAAATGCCCTGAATCTGAGTTTTGAAGATGCTAACCACAGATTTGTATTCCTCAGACTGTAACCAAAGCCATTCAACATTAGCTGTCCATCCAGCTTATCATTTCCTCCCCGTAGGATCATGTATTATTTATACTGGTTTGGCTACTGTGGAATTTCCCCAAAAACATTTCATGTTTATGATTCGTTTCCCTTTACCCAAGGAGGTAATTGCTTTTTCTTTTATTTATTTTCTTTCCACCCTGGTAACTAATTGCTTGTGCCTGAATAACCACCCCTAGCACAATGCTGAAGTAGCTGTTTTTTTATTTTTATCATTTGGGACCAGAGCTGTGCACAGGGGTTAACTGGGGACAGGGTTACAGAGTTTTGGTTAAGTCAGTCTTGGCACTGAGACTTTGTACAGCAATGCTACTGAGCCAAGAACGCACTATATCATGGAAAACTGGATCTGGTTATGAAATCCTGCAGATAGAGTCCGGATGTGCTTGGTGGTGATGATGTCGTTGATAACTGCAAATTATTGCAGACAGGATTTTCTTTTCTTCTGCACATTGCTGTGGTTCTTGTTCTCGGCAGCTGCATCAGGAGCAGTTTGTTTATAACCAGCCATTAAGAATGAATGTGGTGCACACCTACTCAGCGTCAACTCATAAATGCGGCATGCAACAGTGGAAACAGGCTCTTGTGAAACTTATTTTAAGCAAAATTCTGTTGTTTTTTTTTATTTTAAAGTTACCAAATGTCATGATCTCATAAAGTTTTTGCAAGGAAATGCCCCGAGAAACTCTCTCATGGCCCATGTGGTGGAGATCAGTTTACTGTATGTTTTTTTTTTTTATACCATCGCCTTGATAAACATGGTCAAATGGAATCTGCTGATAGTGTAGAAAGAAAACACAGAGGTAGAGAGAGATTTTACCCAATGAATTGAAATACCTGTGAAAATAGTCCTGGCTGTGTTCCAGCAGTGAGGATGGCGACGTTTGAAACAGCTTATTCTAAATCCCATAAACCATCTGGTTCATCTCACAGGCATCTGAAATTTAAATCGCTGTAAAAGCTGTTTCCATTTTATGGGATAATCAGCTATGTTGTGTTGTGTTGATGTCCAGTTACAAGGCTATTAGAGCATTATGTCATGTTGACTTTATTGTGGAAAATGTCCTTCTGCTTAATGAGGACTGCTGGAGCCAACTCTTTACAATGAGTAACGTGACAGAGAAAACATTTACACTTTATACTTTTTCATATATGTTATAATCTTGTGTATGAATTTAACTCTTTTGCAAAGGTTTTTTTTAAGAGGTTGCAACAAACTGGGTTCAAAGAAACCAGCCGTCTCTTCACATTAAGTGAACTTCCTGACCGCTCAGACATTTTCTGGATTTAACCAAACTGAGAACAAGCTTCTTTTATACGTCTGCTGTACATTAAAGCTGCACTAGTTAACTGGAAACCCCACATGGCAGCCTCAGATATCTATTTGCATTTCCGAGCATATGAAGGAGTCCATTGTAACTGTGCTTCCTAAGGACTAAATACGTGTATCTAGGGTGAAGTCACAGTTCTCCAGCTTTGATTTGTAATTTAGGCTTGAAGTTAAAACATAATTCAGAACAAAACATATCAGCTGTATCTACTGTAGCCTTGCAGATGGTTTTAGTTTTGGGATGCCTGCACTGTCAATAGTTATTCGTGTAAAAGTAGTTCCAGTGAAAAAGACACTTTGCTTCTTTTCAGTGCGTCACAGAAAAACCTTTTGAGTGGAAGCAGAAAGAGACGTGTCTCAAAACTGGACTCATAAAACAAAACCAAAGCGATCTGCATGTCTACCACTAGAGAGAAGATGCTTCTTTCTTTTTTTATGATGTGGGTGAACTCACTGTATTAACAGTAGGATAGATCTTCCCACATATATCATTCTGAGCTCATCATCACAGTACTTGTCTCCATGTGTGGCTCATGTGGTTCAGTTGCTGCAGGAAGGTGCTTGCGACACGATGTAATTCTTTTCTGCCACTGGGATCAATATATCATCACGTATCTGAAAAGTTGCATCAGATTGAACAGATCTGGTAGCTTGTTGACTCTGAGACATTCTTTACACGTTAGACCGTCTCTCCTGTGCACACAGGCCTCGGACGGCCATCTGAGCATGTCTATCGCATTCCTGACACACAGGAGAGTAGCATACGCAGGTGTTACCTCATTCCTAAGATACAGTATATGTATCTCACATTTCTACTTGAACACGACAACCACATTCCCATGCTACAGTTATCAGTTTCTGGATTCGTTAGTATCCAAAGAATGAGACAGTGAGACATCAGTTTGATATTATTCAGTTGACTTCCTTCCCTCCTTGCTCACATAACTGTTATAATATACTCTGCTGCACTGTTTAGTGTCTATACAAATCCATGGATTTCAGAAAGATTGTAAAAATATATATTTGGAGGGTTATGATTATGATCTTGCCCCCTTTCATGGCCATACAAATAATATTCTTGTTTAAGCAAAGAATGATGTATCAAGTTCTCCCTAAAGTCAAGAAACGCATCATTACTGGAGAACAAATCTCTTTCTTCATGTGCTTCACATGCTGCTAACACAGACAAGTTTAATCTGTGCCGTCAGACATTCACACAAGTGGGGAAAAAAGTGCCTTTGTTTCTGACATCACCCTGAACAAGACCCATTCATCACTGAGCTAAGCGCCGTGAGCCTTTGATCACAGTGAGAGCGTTAACGCTTAAATCTGCTCTCTTCCCCCTAATGACTGTGCTGACTTGGCGCTTCAGCTCAACACCAACAGACCAGCTTTGTGTTAAACGGGAGGCCTGTAGCCTCACCTGGTCACACACGCTCGTGTGCGCTCTCAAGTTAAATACGCAGACTGTGTGGTCTCAGCAATTCACACAGAACTTCCTGTTTTTCACAACAACACACGGCTGACATCACCTCTGCTCTGTCAATCAAACAGCGTCAGCCTCTGAATGACAGGATGTGAGGGATCTTGTTTTGACTACCTGATGGAAAGATTTACAAGCCTTTTGTGAACCTTAATCTGTTGTTGAATGGAATAAAATAGAAAGGAAATCCCTGTTTTAAATAGATAGTTTTAGAAATCAAAGCGTCAGATGTGAGGAGGACATCTGGTTATCTAACGGGTATTAAGAAACCATATCTGTAGTTTTATATGTTTTAGCCTGTTAACTACAAACCAGGTTTGCTGAGCAAAACCACTAATCCATTTTCCACATTCCTCTGATTTATTTTAGCCATTGGATGAAATCAATTTCACGTGTATTTTTGTTGGCTTTATGTTTGTGTTAAACTCAAGTTAGTGTCGCCTGGTAATACAGTTGTTAGCAGGTGCAGTCCCTGCTGTTACATTCAAGGACACCCAGCCATTCTGTGACAATATTTTAAAGCCAGCTGGCAAGAAGTAACCGTTTCTTAAGGAGTTCCCATCATTGGTGAGTCAGTGTTTCCAGTTTATTTGTCGTCTTGATTTAATTTTCCCCACCGCAGCTCACAATTACGACCTCTTATCCAGAGCTGTCTCTCAAACCACGGTTATGATGTTAACTTTTTTTGGCAGGTGTGCTTTTTCAAATTTCAAGTCAATCAAGCTTAAAGGGTCAAAATGATTGCACGGTGAGGTGGGCCCTGGGAGAGAGAGCAGTGTGTTTGTAAGATGCGGTGTGACCAAAGCCACAGAGCCTTTGCTGTGTAACAGTGAGGTTTTGCATGTTTAAATACTTGGATGAAGTTCATGAGCCATTTGTTCTGGATGTTTGTGCTGAAACTAAGTGTGCATGTGAATGTTTGTTTGTACATGTGTGTGTACATACAGCGGTGCACTCTCTGAGTAGTCATCTAGAGCTCCACATCCCAGATACTCCGATAGGGAGATGATTTGCAGTCTCTCATTAGATGTGACAGCTCATTACAAACCTGCTGTGGACTGACTGACAGCTGAGGGACTTTGGCCGGCACCATTTAGAGCTGTCCAAATACTGTGTCCATCAGCACCACGTTATTATGACCTTTCTTTTTTCCCTTTTTTTTCTTTCTTTCTGATCAAGCCCTAATAATGTATCTTTTGCATCTCGGGCAAAAATGTATTTTACTTGGACTTGACTAAGTCCAAAACTAGAACTGAACTAGAACAGTTCTATGGCATACACCGTAACCAAACCAACACCAGAGCAACATGTCATCACACATTTTGCGAGGGCCTGTGCTCCCTAATGTGTCTAAAATATGTCACATATCAGTAACACTGAGCTTAAAATCACCTTCTTCATTGAATGCACAGTATGTGTGTACCAGAAGAAAGTCTTGTTCTGTGTTTGTGTGTGTGTGTGTGCACGTGTGTTTTATTAAGTGTACCCCTACAAGTGAAGAGATATCAGTAGTGGTGCACAAAGAGTTTTGCCCCATGTGCCCTGATGTTACAGTAAACAGTCTTTTGTCTGCACTTTGGTTTCACCTGTTTTCACTCAAACTGAACTGCAGTCGTGCTGTTGTACAGTTAAGCTTTGTATTCATCCCCAGAATTGCATATTTCAGGACAGCAAACAAACTGTTTACTGAGACAGCCATTCAAATTGAACCCTGCAGTTCTCTCAGATTGTGCTGATGCAGTTGATTCAAATGGTTTCCCAAAAGAGCCATTTAGCTCTCCAGGAATATATTGACTGAATACATTTTCTTACAAAGGGAGACAGGCTGTTTGATTTTGAAATGGCCATCCCTCTGTCTTTCAAGTGGTGCTTATGAAAGAGAGGGCACTGCACTCTCTGTTATTCATAACAGTCTGGGTTTTGCCATAACAGTGTGTCACACTGGGAATTTCTCAGTCAGAGACACACTCCAAAACACACTGACCCTTTTAAGAAAAGGCCCTTGTGGAGTGCTTTGGATCGCCTGCATGTCTGCTTCCTTTCGGGAGCAACAAGCACTAGATAACATGTAAACAGACAAACCAACACACACAACCATACAGTACAATGAACCTGTCTGCTTAGATTTTTGTTCTCTTCTCTGGGAATACTGCAGTTTTCGTGTTCGAGCAGGATCTCTTGTTAGTGTGAGTATCTTCGATATAGTTTTTCTACCGCAAAAAACTGTATTCCCATAACGCAGCAATGCCCGTTGGGTCACGGTCTGCTGAAGCTCCTGTCGGTGGAGACCTAGATGTCTGATTTTTAGTATTGCACCTCTCCATGAAGAGAAGTGCTTCTGTTGAGCTACTGACCCTAAAATCTTGCTGATTTACTGTTTATGCAGAAACACATTTCTTATGCGGAACAAAGGAAGGATCAAGCTTTACTACTTTTTCCTTTGTATCTGGTCTCTTAACCGTAGTCCAAGTCCAAAGAAATCACAGTTGAGGCGAGCACTCGCACATTTTCATCTTTGAATACTTTTTGTTAAATTGTTTGCAGCAGTGCACTGCACACATGGATATTTCAGGCTCTGACTTCCTCATTTCTGCTTTGAATTTCTTTAAAAATGTCACTTAAAACATCCAAATAATAAAATGGAACCATAAATACAAAATATTCTCCAAAATATGTTCACCATGTCTCTACTGATTCATGGTGAATAGTTTTTTTTCTTGCTTTTCGACTTACACCAAATGTTACAACCTGTGTTTTGGAAATGCTGTAAATATGTGCTGTGAGATTAAATGTGTTTTTATAGATTTTTAGTCATCTCCATGGATTTTGCTCACCAGTTGACCAACATTCTCCTCTTCCCAAGAAAAGGGAGTTCACCTCACTGAAGCCAGTGTTACTCCCCAGGGGCTCAACGACCTAATCGCATGACAGCATCTTGTACTTCATTTATACACCTTGAAGTTATTACTGTGAACACTGGCTAGAGGACATGTAGCATATCTCATCCTCATCTCCTCTGCTGTCTTCTTCTTGCCCTGTTCCAGTGCAGGTGGTGCTCAGACTCAGCCAAGCCTGATTACACCGTGAAGTCACACCCTGGCCCGCATTTCTCACAAGCTTCTCACAACTGTTGACGTTGTGCACTTACATTTTCACTGCTCTACTTTCATTTATTCAGATTCTTAACTCGTGGATGCAGCCAAATTTCTTCAACATGATCAGCTGTTTGCTGCTTACAAGCATGCCGTCGGGATGATGCATGACACAGGATGGCCACAAAGCTCTCGTGGCTTCCTGCTGTGTCATGAGAACTCGAGCGAGTGCAGAGAGTCTGTCTTAGTTTCCGGTGATCCGTCCGGCTGTTCGGCCTCAGACCCAGTGGAGGAACATCTGCAGTGATGTCACTTTTCGGGCAAACGCAGAGCGAGGTGACAGGCTGAGCTGTGGGAATGTTGGCCGTCACACTTTGGCAGGACTTTACCGTGACAACAGGGAGAAGATATAGAGCAAAGGCGTCTAGTGGCAAAGGAAGCCAACAGGCCAGTCACCAATGTCTGATTCAAGGCTGCTCTGGTATCTGAGTCAGAGAGTATTTTAAAAAATATATCTTAGCTTGTTTTAGCTCGCTTAGATTTCACTTCATCTGTTAAATAAAACAGCAAAAAAGCACAGAAACTGTAGGAGCGTTTGAAAAAGTATGAAGACGACTGCCTTGACCTTTATGTCAATTTCATCTTACTCAGACTTTCTCTTTATTGGGATCTTCTCAAGAGAATTAAAGACTAAAGAACTTGTACTGCAACACTGAAGCTTTCAGTGTCTGTTGCACCTCCAACATTTATAACATCTAGCATTTGTTTCTAGGGAGTTTGAATGCAGTCACAGCAAGGCCAAAATTTGCTTTTTCTGGCCAAAACTCTCTTCCAAAGAGCATAATGCTGTACTGTTGTGTATTTTACTGTTCTAGGGCTGCTTAATCACAGTCACATCCAGATTTTGGCGCTTCTATAAGACCACATCCACACTAAGTCTGGAAAATCTTAAAACATACCTTTTTCTTTGTTTTTCTGTCCAACAGAAGGTTTTTCTGTACAGTTAGGAAGCCAACTTTCTGTCTCTAATTCACGTTTGAAATGTCAGTGTAGCCAGATCACATGGTGCAGGTGTTGTCACTGACCTTTACTTATCTGCACTGGGTCTTTTTTAGGCCTTCAGTCTTATGTTGTATGTTGTCATATAATGAGGTTTTTCATTATTTTCTGACCAAAACAATGAGGAAGAGGAAAGAGACTTATTTTCTCAGATGTTTCAGTGTGAAGGGAGTCTTTGATGAAAACTACCTGAAAGAGTAAATGTGGGTGCACCATTTCAGATTTTGTCTGTGGATGTGCTCTGAGATAACCAGTGTAAGGAAGAACATTTGATTGGCTCAACGAAATGTAATTCAGCCATTTCTTTCACAGACCACAGTCTATGACTACCATTACCCAGCTTAGTTAGAGTATTCACAGGAGGAGGTTATACAGCAGAGCGGTGTGGGTTGCACTTCATGTTGTCTGTTGTTTTTTAATTGGCACAGTCTGTAAGGGTTTCAATCCAATTAATGCATCGGGGGAAGGAGTGTGCCTCTCTTCCTGTGGAGGGCCTCACTGGCACCACTCACACACACTCACACACACACTCACACACACACACACACACTCCACTCAGAAGTCTCTGTTTGCACTCTCCATCTCAATCTGTCTCTTTTTCTCCACTCTTTTTGTCTTTGTCGCTCCTGCACACACACACACACACACACACACACACACACACATACACACATACATACACACATACACACATACACACACACACACGCGCGCGCCGTAAGCCTAATTTACAGGAGCTGCTGCTGCGCAGCACGTGGGTATTAGTCTAACCTAATGCCTTCCAGATGCCCAGCCTCTATACACTGCTGCCCATACGCACCAAAAGAACAGACGATTGTTCCGGGGGTCTTCCCACTAAGGAGAACCAGGTGTAGAGGGGACTGTGAGTGTGTGTGCCTGACAGAGAAAAGGAGAGCAAAATGAGAAAAGAGATGTTGTCGTAGGTGGACATTCACAAAGTGCCTGCGTGCCGGACGTGCACGAGGACGTGTGAAGGAGCTGGCAAGTGTGAACTCAGCAGTGCATACAGCGATTGTAAATTTATAAAATAAGATGACATGGATGGGAGTACTTGACAAATGGAAGCCACTTCTCACCCTCTTGGAAAACTTCAATGGGGCGTATCTGACATTTTGTCAAATCTTCAAAATGTCTAAAGACAAAAGCACAGATTGTTGGAACCTCTCAGACTGTCTTAAAATAATCCAGAGGGCTCAAGGAGAAAGGGTGTGATGGAATCAGGAAGGATTTGGGTCTGACTGGTTCAGAACTCCGATTCCATACTCACATTAATATTATTATAAATAAGATAAAGGATACAATGAAGGATTATGTGTTGTTGGAATTGAAAGGATGAATTATAAGCTGATGGCGTCTCCCATGTCTGTGCTGTGGAATGCGTTAATTTCTAGGATAACACATCAGTCCTCTGACCCATGGCCGGATGACCCACCAGGGGGCTCCAATGCAAAAAATGAGCAGTAGACCACCACTGGCCCGTCCACTAAACCACTAAACCACTAAAAGTGCCCATCAAACAATGAGCACACAGCAGACTACACATGGCATCTTCATTATCTTTGTCCAGCCACAGGTGCCGACCAGTGCTACAACTACCGGACCTCCAAGTGTGTGGGTGTCAAATTAGTTTGGAGTAAAATGATTAAGCAACCACTTGTTCTCTTTAGGTTAAGCTAATTATCAGTCACTTTATTGTTCCCAGAGGCTTTATTGTTTTGATATTGTATTTATGGTGCATATTTGCACAGACAAACTGTATTAAAACAACTTTATTTATACAGCACAGAGTTACAAAGTGCTTCAGAAATAATCCAAAAAAAATAAAAATACACCTCCACCCATAACAAAAGAAACCGAGATTCAAAGGCAGCAAAAGCAAAGTTTCATTTAGTCTTAATCCAAGATTATTTCAGATTTTTCATCAGTGAGTTGCATGAAGTTATTCGTCATCCGACATTTGACATCCTTTAGCCGGGTCCTTAAAGGAGTCACACTGCAGGGGTTCCTGGTTTTACTGACACATAAAGTTGTGTATCATCTGTCAAGTGGAATCATGTTAATACAGAACAGAGGAGGACTGAGCAAGAGTGACTGTAAACTGTATATTAAAAGGTAACAGATGAACCACTCGAGTGGTGTCTGCAACTCCTACAATGTCTTTCAGACAGTAAATGAATGTGTTATGATTCACTGTCTCAAAAGCAGAGTTTAAGTAAAGTAGGATCAAGTGGTACTGTAGTATGATTGGAAAAAAGTGCCAGACTGTTCATATAGTTCATCATTGACAAATGAGAGGATGGCTAAAGGAGACATCTGGCTGCAGGTTCTCTAAGACAAACAGGGCTTGTTACGCATCATTAATACAGTAATTGTGGTGACTAAGATTAAAGAGGCTCTTGGCACCAATAGGCAGAAATGCATAAAATGCCAAATTCTGCACCAGAGACGTTCATTCTAACCCTTGACACCGTTTTACATATGGCAGCAATCAGTTTCTTTGTGCCTCTTTGTTTTATGACCTTTTCAGTTCAGTTTATTTTTATTTGGTGAAGGTGTCAGTCAGTCAGTGATACAGACTCTGTGTCACACAAACGTATTTTCTTTTCCCCTCCACTAACGTGCTTTCCTCCTCCATGTTTGTTTTCTGCAGACCGCGGTTCTCAGGGAGCGTTGGACCTGACAGAGTTGATCGGCGTTCCCCTTCCTCCCTCCGTCTCCTTTGTCACAGGTTTCGAGGGTTACCCTGCCTACAGCTTCGGCCCGGACGCCAACGTGGGCCGCCTCACAAAGTCATTCATCCCCGACCCGTTCTACTATGACTTTGCCATCACGGTCACAGCTAAACCCACCACGCGGCGTGGGGGTGTGCTGTTCGCCATCACAGATGCCTACCAAAAGGTAAGCAGCGTGATAGTAGTGTCTTTTTCAGTTGATACCTTTTCTATAGCACCAACTTTTCTCCTACATGTGAACAGAAAAAATACACAACAATTTTATGCATCTCTTGATTCTGTTAAGTAAGTAATTTAATTATTTTTGCAAGATTGTACACTTGGGTATAGCGCTGTCCGAGGTAGAGGATGGTTCCCAGAGAGTCGTATTGTACTACACCGACCCAGGAACAAGCGGTGGAACCCAGGAAGCTGCTTCCTTCAAAATGGGAGACCTGACAGGAAGATGGGCGAGATTCACCCTGACTGTCCAGGGGGCAGAGGTGGGTGTACTGTGCTCAGTTTGCTGTGTTTGGGCATTTTAACATCAATAAACTATTACTGTGAAAGTTTTCAGTTTCTCAGAATGGGGAAAAAATAAGTTTGGTATCACCATGGACTCTCAAGTTTGAGGCACAAGCATGATAATAATAACAAATGGACGTGTTAAACTTGAAAAAGGGTCACAATTGTCACTTTTAAAGCTAAAACAGTAAGGTGGTGTCGTTAAGCACACTGGACGTTCATTGTAATGAGGGAACATGTGTCCCAGTGTAATGGTGCTGCTCACTGATGCGTTTCTAATAGTTTTTGAACAATAATGGAGCTCTGTGGCACAGAGGAATCGGATATCAGGCTTTGGCTACACAGACGATACTTGTTATTTGGATTAAAGTCACTGTTGGTTTCCTGCTTTGCATTTATAAGTTAAAAAAAAGAATAATCCCCAGACTTTAATTGTTCTACAAAGAAAAACGTATTGTATCAGAATTCAGTTAGACATTCACTGTGAAAACTGATACAGACTGTGTTGTTTGCAGCCCTTTTTGATGTGCATGCCTGCTATTTTTATATACTACCGAGTAAAGTCACTGTAGTGAGAAGGTTGCAAATCATAAACTACGTGCGGCACTTTCATTTTCTCCAGATGTTTCTTTAATGTATGAGGATGTTGTCATTAAATGACACTAAGCTGAGATCTTAGAAACCCTGACACTGTATAGTGTATGGAACTGTATGGAACTGCAGGAAACAAAGTGTCTTCCACACATGCTCTTTTAGTTATCAGTTGCTGGAAATGAAGTGTGTGTGCATGTGCTCTTGTCACTCAGGTGCGTCTCTACATGGACTGTGAGGAATACCACCGTGTTGCCTTCAGCAGGAGCCCTCAGCCTCTGACCTTCGAGGCCAGCTCGGGGATCTTCGTAGGGAACGCTGGGGGTACGGGCCTGGAGAGGTTTGTGGTGAGTCCGAATTTATTGTTGCGTATGTTTATTTAAGTGTGCGTGCATAACTACTCGACATCTTTTGCAACATGAGCGCTTCAGGATTTTTTTTGTCAGCCCTGTATGAGAGCTATTGTTAATTCCTCATTCCTAATATCAGTTGCTTTGGATCAGTGTGTCGAGGTTAGACGTCAAATCCACTTCTAGTTGCAGAAACAAATGTGACGTTTGGGTGATAGCCAATTTTATTTTGTTCGTTTTGTTTTTTCTATTTGAGACATGAACACAATAGTCTTTGTTGGCAGCTTTATGACCGCCACAGGAGACTAGGAATGAATGACCACATGTGTTTATGAGCACTGCCTCATCCTGAGAGACCTCATAAATGACAAGCTGTATGTGATTTACATATTTGGAATATAGCTGAGCTCTCATCTTGAATGACTTGCAAATATTTTATTAAAAAGACCAGATTGGAATTAAACTATTGTAAGGACACAATGGCGGAGCTTCCAATCCCGTCCAAATGTTGTTAAAAATATTCCTGTGCGTTTATAATGAGGGTGAGTGACGGAGAAGGCAGATCCAGAAAAGAGGTTGTAACACATGTGATGCTGTATTCTGCTCTCAGAGCTCTAGTTAAAGAAAACAAACTAATTAAAGCTTCAGCACTTTCCTCCCAATCATCTATGATTTGCTGTTTTATAATCGCTGGAATCGCTGTGTTTGTCCCAGTGAAGCAGGAGGGAGGATGGGGAGAAAATTGTCGAGTGTAAAGGGAATATCATTCAATTGTGTGTTATATGTGCGGGATAAGCAAGCACATCCAGTTTGGCTCAGGTGCATATCAGCTCTGAGTTTTCAGTCTTATCAAGATGGTAAATCTGAAACTTAAGGAGAGAAGCAAAGTACATATGCCAATAAATCAGCATGCAGCCTGTGGCTAAACTAGAAAACATGATCTGTGGCTTTAAAGACAAAAATCAGGCCTCTTCTATGCTGCATTGGAACCTTTGTCCGCCTTTTCTCCTGTGATATGTGTAGAGTCGTAAGCTCATGTGACAGACGAACTTCAAGATGTTTCGTGTCCAAGACAGTGGAAAGAAGTTCTTCCAGCCAAGCAGCTTCCCCCCCCTTTCATTAAGATTTTATAACAAGAAATGTGAGGAGAGTTTTACAGAAATCCAATGAACCTGGGAGGGAGAATTTGTGTTTATGCAGGATTTTTTTTTTGGGACTCAGAGGGGAGTCCATTTTGTTACTGGAACATTTTCTCCAACTGGTGTCTCTACCTACTGTGGTTTAAAACCAACTGTGACAGGGGATTTACACCACCAAGAGCTTGAGTTTCATTTCAGCCCAAAGTGACTTCATTCTAACATCAGTTAAAATCTCAAAAATGTTCTGTCTAGCTTACGGAGCACAAAAGTTTGTTCCTAGTAGAGAACAGAGAGTAGAGGAGGATTTTATTGACTTTATAGTGTCTTGCTGGGGTTGCAGGAACACTGGACTGATAATAACAGGAAGTTGTTTTTCCCCATAGTATAACAATTCAGTTTAGTGTCAATGAATCCAGCCATTGACTGTATTGGAAAGAAATAACCCATTAAAAGATTAATAGTCTCTAGTCTTTCAGCTAAGTTAATCGCCTGCTGCTTCTAGCTCCTTATTTAATGTGGCAAACATAAGAGTAGTGGTATTAAACTTTGCATCTAACTCAGTAAGAAAGCCAATAAGTGGATTTCACAGAATGTTAGTGTTGTTTAAAGAAGTGAGAGAGTTTAGCAGCCTTATTGGGGGCAGGTTCTAGTAACATAAGAGTAGAAGAATACTTTTATGTACTTAAAGTTATGACTGGCACAACCCCCCTCCCCTTTTTAGGATTTTTCTTCAAACTAGGAGTTTGGAGGACTTAGTACTTTTCTCCAAATTAGGAGCTATTTTAGCTTTAGGATGACTTGTGATTACAAACCCAGGCGTCCAGAAACCAGAAAGTAAAACATGAACCGGTGGAGAAAAATGCTGGGATTCAAAGGCCCGGATACCTGCCAGGCAGAAACAAACGTTTTAAGTTAACATAATACAAATACGTTAAAAAGAGATACCTCTCATGCACAACAGCTAAAAGTCACTCAGGGTGCCTCTCCTGCACGGCTCCATTGCTCCATCTCTCCTCCCCTCTCAGACAAAAAGCTGACCGTCGGCTTCCAGCTGCTCAGTGTTTGAACTGGCAGCTCCATCAGGGACCTTCCATCTCCTCCCAGAGAGAACAATAACAGTGATGCAGCAGCAGTAGCTCTCTGCAGTGCTGCACTCACACACGGGCTTCAGATGAGTTCGCACATGCAAACAAATATGCAAAAATATTTTCTCACACATCACTTTTTGTGTTTCTTAGTTTCACTGAAAAATGTTGGCTGTTGGAAAATGCTTGTGTGTGGCTAGCACGGTCTGTGCGTGCCTGCGAGGGGTACGAGGGTCAGCGTACAAGATTAAAGCTGTAAAATCACAAAGAAAAGACTCACAGAAGTCACAAACTTATCAAAACCAAAGGAACCATATCACACCACTTTGCAAGGTCCTAACCCTGGAATATCATTTGAAAATGGAAGCTGGAAAGTTTTGTTTTGGTGATGATGGATTATTCAAGTTAGCAAACTGATTCATCATGAGCAGCTGAACTTTACTAACTTTAGCAAATGGACTTTAGTAACACTGTCAAATAAACTGATGTTCAATATGTGTGCATGTGTGTTGAGTATCTCTTGGCTCCTGTCAGCTTTCATTGTGCGCGTGCACACATGTTAGTGTGTCTGTGTTTTGTATGAAGAGGCTTTCAAGAGCAGGTCTGGATGCAGACACTTGTGTTTATAAGCAGCAGTGTGTGTGTGTGTGTGTGTGTGTGTGTGTGTGTGTGTGTGTTGGCAAGCTTTTGAGAATGCAACCATAAATGTGCCACTCAAACAGCCTGGCACTGACAAATCCTCCCATTGCCCTCAAGTGTTTACAGTCATATGATTAAAAAAGTTTTACAAACTGACCAGTGAAGCCATTCAGACTCGCTGCTGTGGCTCAGAGGGGGATTCACATGCGAAAAAGTTTTAAAAAGTGGAGACGTTCGCGTGGCGCATTCATTGTTTATTTCATGTGTTGTTTACCCCACAAACAGATGTCTCTGATTTGTTGCTACCCCAACTCATATCCACCCAGTCTTTTCTTGCTCTCTATTCTTTCCCTCCCACTCCATCTCTCACTCCTTCACCGTCATTAGATTTCATAGACTATTCAGCTCCATTAAAAACAGGTGTTTGTCCTCTGGCTTCCACTCAATATCAATACACATCGCTGAAATTGCCTCTTAGCAACTCTTTACTGATCCAGTAACAGTACAGGCCCACTGACTCTTAGATTTAAAGGACCATTCACAACTTATTATGTGCACACATCCCTAGTTTCAAGTTTTTTCCAGTACAGCATAATGTTCAGTTTGTAAATTATCCCATTTAGAGTAAAAATAGACGATAGAGAAGGGTACAGTTTAGGGCGTGGCTAACTTGTAACTAACCAATCAGAGGCGGTCTCAAGCCTCAAGCCTGCCAAAATGGCAATTCACAAACCAGTGGGAGACGTTACAGTGGCTACATCCTATTCAGTAGAAAATCATGCAGGGTACATGGTTTGCTCACCTGTGCATTGACAACTTGATGCCAGAGTACTGTAACATCATAACAGAGCAGGATAAGCATCCCTGTTAATTATGTTCATAGGCTAGGAAATGAGTACTGACAATGAAATAATACTTTAGAAACATTCACCTGAAACAAGAATTAGAACCAACCAACATAAGACCCTTATAATACGACGTCACAACTCTGGGATCCTCTGACGTACAGCATCTGCATAAAGGAGCATCCCCCCCATTAAGCTTGGCCAGTTGAAGCACTGATGTTTGAATTGTGAGCTGAGACAGTGGTGAGTTATTACAGTGATAAAGTGTTAACTCTAGAACAGGTCACTTGTTGAGTCACTGACATGATGTGAAGCAGCTGTTACCAGGCTCAAAGATGGCTCAGCGTTTCTAAATAGGCGCTTCTATTTTTGGACAGTGAAAACCAAAGATTAGTATCCCAATGAGAGGAGATGGGGAAATGACACCTATATCTGATATCTTAAACCTGTTGATGTGTTGAGTCCTAATCACAAAATGTTTAACAAGTGCTTGAGTTAAGTGCAGATGGTATTTATCAGCTAAATTTTTTCTTTATTTAATGTTAATTTGCACAAATATCCATAATGTAATATAGTGCTTTAACAGTGGTGTTAAACTTGTCTTTGGAGTGCCGACAGTTTTGATGAGTGTGAGACACCTGTCTCACTGCCAGGTGTTTGTGAACATCACAGTTCCTGTTACTGTGTGCAGCTGTGCATGTGCTGGATAATGTGTGGGGCTAATGAGGGAGGGAGAGATAGATAAACTGTTATGCTGAAAGAAAGGGGCAGTCCGCTGGCGTGTGGGAAATGTGCTCTAAGCTTCAATAAAATTTAATGACACAGAATGAAGTAAATTACCGCGCAACATAACACGGACCCTCCTCTTCTTCCACTCCTCTTTCCCTCTCCAGGGCTCCATCCAGCAGCTGGTGCTGAAGTCAGATCCCACGGCCCCAGATGACCAGTGTGAGGAGGACGATCCTTATGTAAGTGTGCATTAAAACGCAAACACACACTCAAACACCCTGAAAGAAGTTCAGTTATTGGTTCCGTCAGGAAACGCAGCCTCAGCAGCTCAAACATGGAACTAGCCCTCCCTCTACTGGTGGAGAAGTGCACTACAGTAAACTCTATGGACAAAAGTCTGTGGACTTTGATGTGCTTAGTCCTCCCTGTCACAGTCATAGGAGGCAAACAGTGCTTTCAATAGGTTCAGGAAGACCATTTCCTGCTTCTGCACGACAATGGCCCCATGAGCACAAAGCCAAGGCCATAAATAAATGTTTTTTCTAGAGGTGTGAAAGAAGTAGACTTGCCGGCACACAGCCCTCATCACATCCTTCGGGATGAACTGGAACAAAAACTTCATGTCAAGCCTTATTACCCAACATCAGTGCCTGACTTCACTCTCTCTCTCTCCTGCGGCTGAATGGGGGCAAATCCTTTACAGCCTGGTTCAAAAAAACTATATATATATATATATTGGCCATAAAGTGTAACAATATATAGTATTTACAGCACATTTAGATTAGTATGACCATCAGTGTGAGACACGTTTTAATCTATTATGTAATTGTTCAATTACAATAGTAATTCAATTGAAGGTAAACATGCAGCTAATTTGCTGATGTCTTCATTAAACATATTTTTACACACACACAGGTTTTCACCTGGTAGACATCAGTTACATGACAGTAGACTTTACTGCATTATACACCTGCCACATCAGCCTTTTTTTTTTTTTTTTTATAGCTACATCCATCTGAAATGCAGATTTTATACATTTTTGTGCCCCAACCAAATTTGATGCAATTTCATGCGTGCTGTCTTATCCAGAGCCCCATATAATCAAGCCTCGGTAAAGTCTCATCGTGTCTTGAATCAGTTAAACGGATTAGCTGGTGTTTTGATACAAGGATAAATATTTTAAATGTGTGTGTATTTTGCATCAGTCTTGCACTTCAGCGTGCTTGAACAAAATATTGAGTTTGTTCTGCTGAGTTCTACTTCTCTTCCTCCTGCTCATACTTTCACTTTCTCATTCTGCAGCTTGAGCGCAGATGGCTTTTGTCAGCTCAAGAGCATTTAATCATTTCTGTCTGTTTCTGTATTTATCTGCTGACTCTTTTTTTCCCCCCCCGTTCTCATTTCTCTCCTCAGGCCTCTGGATATGGAAGTGGTGATGATGCATATGAAGACATTGAGGGAATAGACGAAGCGAAGAAGATGGTGGAGGAGAGAGAGTATACCATGGTGTGTGCATACACACTTCTCATACATGCCACACTATCTCTCTTTCCTTCCTGTTTATCTGGGCTGGACTTGGACCAAAGAAAGCAGCTCTTATCCTTACAGGCCTGCTGGAGAATGGAGCATGGTGATGTGTGCTGCTCCCTGCCAGCTCTGTGCTCTCTGAAAGGGAAAAACGAATACAACAGAGAAGGGGTGGAAAGAGTACAAGATTATTTTACTATTGGGAAATGTGTCCTTTCCCCTTCTTGCCTTACCAACACAATCACATGATTGGATTATTTGAAGCAGGGCTGTTCGAGTTCCGTATCCATAGTCAGTGTACTAGAGAAAGTTGCAGTCAGCATGAGGAGCAGACAGGAGTCCCTGCACAGACGCTAAGCATGCACTGCTGTGGATGGGTGAACAGAAAAACATACTTTAGTCACATGAAAAAGGCCAATTTAAGTGTACTCTATATTAATAATGTTTTCACTGCTTTACGTTGTCATCAAACAGGCCTTTTGATGGGAAACTGAAGCTCTCTCTTCTCTTCTCTTCTCTCTTTGCTTGCAAAAACAGGATTTTTACTTCACAGAATGCCGTTTGTTCTGCTACCAATGATCATTGACCCCAACAGGTGGTGGTGAATTTGGATTCAAAGTCTCACAATAGCACAGGCAAACTAACTGATCAAGGCAGTGGTAGATTTTCTGTAAGGTAATAATACTGTTTTTGTGTTGCTTTGAGGCAAGCAAAGAGAAATTACAGCTTAATTTCCCTGTCAGGAGGTGAAAATATTCTGATAATAATGTACACCCTGGGGCGTGCTGACTGCAGTCTACTGTAGGTAACACTATGGCTAAGTGCCTCATACAACCCCTCTTCAAATAATCGGAGGTATCCCTGTAAGGGCACGTTACACAGGCGCTGTCAGGAGACATCAGAGAGACTTGCTTCATTTCCCCTGATTTTCCTCTCAACTCCAGGCCACTGGGGCCCAAATGATATACTTGGACTCTGACTTTGTTGATGGTACCTGAGGTGCCTCAGTGCTATGAAGTATTGAAGCATGAGGAGTTTGCCAGATGGGTGGCAGCTCTTACGCAGCTATCTCTGACCTATTTGAAAAGCTTGTCCCTCAGCCACATCAGGACAGTCAGAAGCCGGAGCCAAATCTAAGATCCAAGGCCCCTCAGGAGGGAAAAGATTTAATGCTTTTTCATTGCTACTCATTTCCATGGACCATTCATACGCAGCGCAGTAGGGCATGAGGTCGAGACATTATCACAGGAGATGCTGTAAAAATAATGCAGCATTAATGTTGAGGTAATGCGTCTCTGTGAGCCAGCTTGATGTCACTGTGTAGAATACTGCTGTCGGTCTGGTCTGAGGGGAAACATTTCCCTCCATCTGTGGCAAACACTCACTTTGCTTTTTTTATTGCTGAGCTGCTATGTTGTTGGATCTTAACAGATAATGAAAGTGCTGTTTAATCAAGCTACTATAATATCGGTACATACAAGGCTTGTTGATCTTATATCTATTTGTGGTTATTGATACTGAGGATTTTTTACAAAACATGCAGAAATGATTTACATTTCATTGAAAAAAAAAATCACTTAATACATTTTCTACTACTATTTCTATTTCTACTATTATAATATGATTTTTTTGTTGAGGTGACTGTGGATTATGGCCTGTTTTTTCACCTTATGTTATTCCTTTAGCCCTTCCCCGAGCTGGACCCCACCTACAGCGCCCCAGTCCGAGCTCCGCCCACTGAGATCTTACTAACCGACGATGACGATGAAAACGTCGAGGAGGCTTCTGGACAGGACGTGGAGATGTCCACAGTAATAGGTAACAGAAAAAGTCTGCATCTTATTCTGTTTTATCATAATGTAGTAGTAAATCTGTCTTTGGTGGCAACAAATGGCAGCAATTTGCCGAATCTATAAACCTGAACCTCACTTCACTCACATGCACATCAGCATGTATTTGACGTGTGTGTGTGCTGACACGCTGAAGAAGTGTAATATAGGAGCATGGCTGCAGCTCTTGTGGTGTAGTTCCTGAATTAGCCAGCAGATGGTACAATATAACCACCCCACTTTCACAGAGGAGCAGCTTTCTGACTCCTCTTCCCTCCTCTGACCTGCCCTCGATTAAGGTGTCACATCCTAGTGGGTCATATATGTAGGTTACCGTTCTGTTTGGATCCTCATTTTCAAACTCTGCAAATAACGTGTCATCTTCTTTTTACTTTATTTTTACTTTCTTGTGCTCACTTTGTGTCTTTGTTACAGTAAAACCATTTCAGGCAGGTACTCCAGCCCCTGTTCCTGACACTGTAAGTAGTATTTTCTTGAGGATTTTGATGTCAATAATGATGATAGAAAACAAGATTTTAAGTAGTTAATGCACCTGATTTGTATTTGTATTTGTTTAGTACTGTCCAATTAGAAAGACGATGTGTTCAGTGAGAGTAGTAATAAACTAGATTTACTGTAAAAATGTTCTCATCCATTGAGTCTATATCCTGCAGTGTTAGTTAGTGTAACCATATGAAATTCTGGTGGGAGAAAGCAGTCCATCATGGCAATTAAATAAAAATCAAGAATTGTTTGACAACTTTATGCACAAACAGCTGCTCATTGGCTCCTTTTTCTGTGTAACTAAGCCAGAAACACTCCCTCTGCCTGTAGTTAATGTTAGCACGCCTGAGTCTGCTCACTGCCTGATGCCCTGCTGTGGTCCAGTGACTGAATGAACAAATGAATCGCTCACTGAGTCTGTTCAACCGTCCGTCCCTACAGGCGTCTCCTGGACAGAAAGGGGAGCGAGGTGAACGAGGTCCAGCCGGTCCCCCAGGACTGCCCGGCCCTCCAGGACAAGCCTCAGGAGACGGGGAGGGAGGGGAGCCGGGACCCCGGGGTCCACAAGGACCACAGGGACATCCAGGCCCACCAGGAGCTCCTGGGAAGGATGGTCAGCCTGTGAGTTTATCTGCCTGTTTGTTTGCAATATCTAAAATATTCTATTTTTGCCGTAGTTTTCTATTCACAGAGCATCAGAAGAGCTATTTAGAGCACTCTCAGTTGTTTAGGTCAATCCTACAGGTCAAAAGATGAAATGATGGATTTGTTGTCTATTCTGGTCTTTTCTCTAGGGAGGTAAAGGTGAAGCTGGTGTCCCAGTAAGTAAAGTCTTTCTAGCCTTGTAGATATATTGTTCATTCTTGTGGAAGCGTCTCTGGGGGAAAACTGGTTCAAGACGGTACCATTTTCAACACACTGGGTCCTAATTTAGAGAGCTACACTTAATATATCAGCTGCTACGAAAATCTGATCCAACCCATTACCTTTAATGACTTGTACCAGATCGGGGTCACTGATCTAACATGGGAGCAAGTTATGGTCTCGACCTAATTCCTTAATTCACTACCTGTATCATTCCTGCTTTCACCCTTTATAACCGGATACAACATGACCTCTGATGAGGCTCTGAGCGCAGCCATAACTGTCTTTTCTTCCCAGGGAGCAACTGGGATTCCAGGATTTCCAGGACTACAGGGAGAACCTGGTCCTAAGGGAGATAAGGTAAACCCGCTCCTCGGCTTGAATACCATAATATAATACCTGGACTTCAATATGGTCCAAATGTAAATACTTAAGGTCTTGTCATTGGCTTATAAAATGAGCAAATGTATGAATTGGTCATTAATCACTAAAGGTAGAAAAACGCATAATCATTCCACTGCTGTGTCCCTCAGGGTGATCCTGGTATTGGATTACCAGGCCCTCCAGGCCCCCCTGGACCTTCAGGTCGACCTATCAAGGCTTCCATGTTCCTGGTAAGTTATTAACCTTTTATTTTTTTACCTTTCTTGGTCTTTAAAAAATCTACTGCACTGTAATTATTAATCACACTGATTCAGAAATGTATATTTAATCCAAATCACTAATATTTCCGTTTAGTTTAAATTTGTTTTGTCCATCTGCATGTGCATTTATTAAGTAGACGGTGTCCTTAGTTGTTTGGTTGCATCTTTGAAGGTGCAGCACTAATGTTCAGTCATCTTTGCTCTTGTCAGCTTTTAGGTAATCCTGTTGTCTTCAATTTGCACCAGAAAAGATGAATCCTATATAACTGAAACCAATTAGGCTGATTCATCGGAAAACTCACTTCAGTTGTGTTTGTATTTTCTGCTGAAGCTGCAGTTGCGCTCTGTTGTATCTGTCCATTCCACTGTGTCCACTGGTGTTTTTATGCTCCAGTAATATTTATAAATGAGAGAATAAAAACAAATTTGGGGCCAAGATGAAATATTCATCATGTGAAACCAGTGATGCCTGCCTTGCTGAACAAAAGCACTTCTGCAAGGAATATGAAGCATTCAGGCATGCAGTGTGAGTGCAGTAATGGATGGATTGGTCATTTGGTGTGTGTCATTAGGAGGGGTCAGGATTTGAAGACTTTGACAGTGATGCAGAGATTATCAGGGTAAGTGAGCTTTGGCTTTTCTCTCTGGGATAATATTTAGCACCGTATTACAATTCTTTCTTCTTTTCTGTTGTAAGATGACGTCTCACACTGATTTGATGCCGTCTCTGTTTCGTGTTACACTTTTCTATAAAGGTGTTTCAGTTTGGCATTAGAGAGATAGGTGAAAGTACGTTCTTAAACTTTCCCTTTGTGTCACTGAAATATGTCGCCTTGCTTTGTCAGGGGCCTCCAGGGCCTCCTGGCCCCCCAGGACAGCCAGGGCCCCCTGGAACACCATCTGAGGACACCTTTTCTGGACGGCCTGGGGTCCCTGGGAAAGATGGAGAGCAGGGTGAACCTGGACTGCCTGTAAGTTAAACTTATTTCCTTTACTCCCATGTGCAGTTTATTGACAACAGCAAAATACAAGAATGAAGGTTTAAAGATGGCACAGAAATTGAAGTTCTTGTACATGTAGTATTGTAGGTTGTTGGAGCTGGACATGCTTCTTCATACAATTAGTGGTTCTTTGGGCGAAAACACTGAAATATCTGCTACACAATGACACAATAACTTATGCAGAAGTGCACATTATCTCTAAATTGTAGCTAACGGCATGTCACTGATAATAAATATTGAATTTCCTCTGTGATTTCTATTGCATTTGACTTTAAAATTGCATCATTGCATTGCATCATGATTTTAGTACAGCAGGGATTATTATTAGAAACCATGAAGTTCACTGACTGCATTATTGACGTAGCTTCTGTTTTCAGGTAATTGAGGAGTGGTTTAGTGGCTCTGGGTCTGGGTCTGGTTCTGGTTCAGGGTCTGGTCAGGTATTAACATTTGGTCCTCTCGAATCTGAAGGGCCTAAAAAGACAGTATTTTCCCCAACTTTATTTGAAAACCCATGTTCATACACTGCTTTCCTGCCATCGCCTGCTGCACATTTTTTTACAGTATGTGCAAACATATTGGATGGGTGTGTGTGGTTGAGCTGGAGAGAGGCCATTAGCAAAGTGTGTGCATATATTGACTGCAGTATGAAGTACAAATATTTCTATGCGTTCATTTGTAAATGGTGCTGCCTTACAGCACACCCCCTTTTTTATTTTAAAACCATCCTCGAGCTTCAGTAACAGCACTTTGGCAGAAACTACCATAAGCTTCAGAACATGGTCAGCTGCAGCGTCTGTTGGGGGAAATGTGTCTTTTGTCTTTGAAACATCAGAAGCTTTTACTAACTGTGTGAATGGACTACTCAGAGTCACAACATTTACTACGGTAGTGTTTTAGTCCATAAAAGGTTTATTCATTAGGTCTAACCTTGGGAGCCCATTAGCTTTTAAAAAAAAATGTTTTTTTTTTCATTTTAACCAGTTTAAACCCTGTTAGCTTGCACCTAATATCCACTTTTGTTCAAAAATATAAATGGTACCACACCAGCAATTTAATAACCAATGCAAAGTGCAGGTAATGTACAGACTTAATTCCCAATGGTATAGCTGTCTGGAATCTGTATCTAAAATGTAAATATATTCTTGCAGGGAGTTGATGGAAAAGATGGGGATCCAGGGCCTGCTGGGGAGAAAGGAGACAAGGTGAGGCTGATGGATATTAGATAGCAGCATCATTGCAGTGTGTTGGCATGGCTAAAGAAACACATGGTGCTAAGCTGACTTTGAGAGGTCCACACAAACCATTGAATCCATGCAACGACCTACGCAGTTGTTTTCTCTATGTTGAATGAGCACCACACCAACCAGGAGCTGCCTCTTGCTTGTGTGACTTCTGCCACCTTTTGTTTGAGTCCTCTCTGATTTCCCTAGAGCAGGCCTCTTAGTGCTCTGTTAGCAAAAACAATTACACACAAACTAAATAACCACCTAACATAAAGAGCCAAGCTCTTAATGAGATGACCCCGTAGACTAATAAAGCTAAGGGGCTCGAGTGTAAACAGGTTTGTGTTGCAACACTCACTTTGCTTTTTGTGCAAACTAGAAGCCTCAGTCGCTCACTAGTCATTGCTGTTGCTATTTTATCTGTTCAACAGGGCGAGTCTGGTGTAAGCGGGCAACCAGGACCAAAGGTAAAATCTCCTCTTCACTTTTTTAGCTACTTCATTGGTTTAACTGATTGCATGATCATTTTGAATAGCCACTCTAACGCATCTCTTGCAGGGAGATCAGGGCCCTCCAGGGTTTCCAGGCCTGCCAGGCTCAGAGGGTCCCGAAGGACAGCCCGGTCCCAGGGGCCTACCTGGTCCACCAGGTCCCCCTGGAAGAGGCTTCACCTTGGACTTTGAGGTACAGTCTACTTGCAGTCTAGCTCAGCCTCAGCTGGATGTGCAAGATCAGCATCACGCGAACATCCATGTGGTCATACTCCTATACACGGCAGTTCAGTCCAGTCAGCGTAAGCTACGGGGGGGTTTAGGTGATGATAGTCAGAAAGAGCTGTTAATTCCAAAACAGCAATGGTGGCTCTTTGAGATTATGTCTTATACCACCAAACTAGTTTTTTTTCTGTTGTTTCAGATAAATCTGTAGTCGTCAGCTTTTCTAGCATACGTGTGCTGCATCCTGCAAGTCTAGAGTTTATAGGTTTTACTGAAACATATTTAATGTTTGAAGACAATAACTTCTTATGGACTCAGCATTTGATCCGTATGAATTTCTCTCTGTCAAATGTTTTAGGACTTGGAGGGATCTGGGATTGAGAGTGCTTTTGGAGCTGCGTCTTCCAAAGGTCCACAGGTAAAACTACATCATTCTGCACTGTATGCTGTTGTTTTTTCACAATATCAGTCATCATACTGCGTAATTTCATCCTACCAGCAACTACTATTTCTTCCACCTCAGATAAATGTCCTTGTATTTGTTCCACAGGGTCCTCCAGGAATCCCTGGACTTCAAGGACCCAAGGTGAGATGTTTGTGTCTGTGATCCAGTATCTCAGGTCCAATCTGTGGGTGGAAAGCTGGTTATGCTGGTTATCTCAGGGTTGAGGCTTTAGGGTTAATGTTAGGATTGTGCTTCGGCATGTGGAAACACACAGGAAATGAATATTTAATCTGGCTGACTCCACTTAATTAAATAAAGGTATTTATTTAAGTATACAAGTCAGAGAAGTGATCATTTTAATTTCATTTCAAACATCTTTTGATCATCTTTTCTTTCTTTTTTTCCCCTTTCGCCCCTCACAGGGTGAAGATGGGTCAGACGGCTCCCCAGGAAAGCCGGGGCAAAAGGTGAGTCTGCTGTCAAGTTTTGCTTCTCTGTTGCGCTGTTTGCCACAGTTATCTCAGCACACATCAGACAGGTTTCTTAGATGTCTGGAGCCTTTAGGTCATAGCTAACAGCTGTAAAGTCAGAGGCCACAGGCTGACAGGGGATGTCAGCTTTTGGCAGCAAGGCGCTCTGGGAACAGAGACACTGTCCTCTCACCAGGTTGTGGTTCTTGTTGAATCTGACCCGACCACCTTACAGAATGTCACCTCCCTACAGAAATGAAGTCATAACACAATGCAGTGAATGATGATTTGACTTTACTTTCGTCGTGTTTTGTTGTGATTTTCACTCGGTGCATTTTACCACTAATGAAATGAGTCAAGCAAGTTATCTTATACCAGTGATGTACAGCATATAAATGACCAATGTTTCTTGTTGGTCTCTGTAGGGGGAGCCAGGACCTACGGGACCACCAGGGTTCCCAGGACTGGAAGGACTAAAAGGGGAACAGGTGAGCAAGATTTTTATGAAAATACCAGCTTTTAGAAATGGTTCAGAAGGATTTTTATTGTCCCCTATAGCGACTTTTGTTAGACTACGTACCTTGAAATATGTTTTTAAAAGCTGATACTCATTTACAGTGTATTTCAACCTTTTCAGCTATGTAAAGACAAACAAAGGAACAACATGAATTAAGGGTGGGACTGGACAGGATAAATGACATAACAATGAAAAATACTGCTAATAACTGAATGTTTGTCTTCATCTTGTGTTCACAGGGACCAAAGGGGAGCGAAGGTGATCCCGGACAAAAGGTAAAACCATCAGGAGTGCATATGTAGATTTTTAAAGTTTGCCATTTTTGCCTTTCAACAAATAGCGATACAAAATGCTCTGAATGTGTTTTTCAGGGGGAGGCGGGACGGGACGGGCTCAGTCGACCCGGCCCTCCAGGACCACCTGGACCACCAGGACCCATCATCAACCTCCAGGATGTAAGTAGCACCTGAGCACAGCCCCTGAAGACGAGGCTTACTTAGACTGAGAGGGAGAGTCCAGTGTTTGAGGGACAAGAACTTGAACACAAGGATCATGTGGATATCATGTGAGTGCATTATGTAACCAGAGTGAATCACTTTGACGACATTGACAACATTCTCCTTCTGCCTCCTATTCAGCTTCTGCTCAACGATACAGATGGCGCCTTCAACTTCTCAGGGATTTTTGAAGCTCAGGGACCCGCTGTGAGTATCAGACAAAAACACATCAATCACAGACCAAATGATCTTGACGTCATGACAACAAATACAACGTGTGGGTGGTTAGATAGCTACTGTTGGTTTATGTCTGCAGACTGTAACAGTCCTGTGTTTCTGCTAAAGCTTTCAACTGTGATTTTCCTCGAACAAACAGAAGCACATGCACAAACGTGGATATGACGACATGTAGAGAAGTCATTTGAACTTGACTTCCTAATTTTATTTCACAAATGCTTGCAGGGACCACAGGGTCCAAAGGGTGACATCGGGATGCCAGGACTTCAGGGACCCTCAGGACTGAGAGTAAGCGCAAGCCTTGTCTCTGCTCCCATATTGTACAGTTTAATAGAAGTTAATATGTGTGTAAATGCTTGTTGCTATTGTTTGTCTACATGTGTTTTGTTTGTTTACTCACTCGTGTGTTTGCATGCAGGGTGAAAAGGGTGAGCCAGGGTTCATCATCGCAGCAGATGGATCCACGATGTCAGGCCTGGCCGCTCCAATGGGACCCAAAGGAGTCAAGGTTAAATTTGACGTCACAGTATTCTTTTACTTTAGAGATCTGGGGATATTTATGTGTGCATGTTCTTCAGGATTTAAGTATCAGTCTAAACTGCTTATTGTGAAATAGGTCAGAACATCTTCAGGGGAAGTGTACAAATCAGTGTAACTGTGTTTTTGTTTGCAGGGAGACACTGGTGCACCCGGAGCCGCTGGAGTCCCAGTAAGTATTAACACTGCTAACTCTAATTGTTTCTGCATCTGTGTGCACATTTAAGAAATACTGTCAGTCACATTACTTTGTTCCCAACAGGGGCCTGTAGGACCACCAGGACCCAAAGGAGAGTTTGGCTTTCCTGGAAGACCTGTAAGCACCATGAACACACCAAACACACTGACACCTCCATATGTTAATCATTGGTTCTTTAATCAGGTTAAAACATGCATTTCTTCTATGACCCTTTGAAGTAAGAATTGTCCTCTGCTTCTAGATAAAGTCCCACACACCTGCTGTTTGTTAAGTTTAACTTGAGATTAAATTGAATTACTGAGTCAACAAATTACCCAATTTGCCCAAATTCCCCGTGGACATCGTCAAAGTTAAATCCAATCTATTGTCCCATACTGTTGTGATAACAGGGTCGTCCAGGCCTGATGGGACCAAAAGGAGAGAGCGGGGATTCTATAGGCCAGCAGGTGAGCCACACATCCCAGCAAATTATTAGCATGTGAGAAGTTTATATGTGTAAAAAAAAAGAATAATTTTTTATTTTATTTTCTTGTCTTCTTCATCCTCTCTGTTTAGGGACCTCCTGGCCCTCCTGGGCCGCCGGGCCGCCCAGGAATATTTAACTGCCCCAAAGGAGTAAGTGCACACACTTACACACACACACAGCTTTGACTGTGAATCATCACGTGTCTTATGTGCTCACTGTCCTCTCTCCTCCCCTGTCCTCTGAAGACAGTGTTCCCCATCCCTCCCAGACCCCACTGCAAAATGGTTGTAAGTTTCTGTCTACGCAACTGTATTGCTGATAAAAACACGTCTTTACAAATCCTTTTATAACAGCCTGTGCTAGAAAACTTCTTTTTATTAAAAGTTATTCATTTGTAATGGCATCCCCCTGCTTTGTCCATATTCTGAATCCTAATTCATTTTACTCATGGTAGCCTGAAGGTTTAATAAACACACAGGGGTCTTTTAGATATGCTACCATGCATACCATGTGAAGAACTATTTCCACAGGCCTTCAGAGTGAAGGCAGAGCTGCATCCTAAGTGTCAGTCTATCTTCATTAACCCTCGGTTGCCTGCGCTGTATCATAACTTCATCTACCTACAGCACAGCCTTTTCAGAGATTTCACTCTCTCTTCTACTCACCTGCTCTGTTTCCTCCTGTGTGCTGATCGAGTGCATAGTTCTCTGTGTAACATTGGTACTACCTAACCACCTTCTATCACTCAGAACTCATCCAGGCTGGTTCTCAGATATTCCTGCATGCTGCATGTCCAGTCAGGAAAGGTGAAGGCTCATTGCCAAAACAAAAAGGAGGAGGTACTAAAATCACATCCACAGGAAAACTGCATGTATCATTTGCATGTTTGATATATTAACAATACGGACTGAATGAAATGGGGTGTAATATGGGCAATTCTTTCTTAGATAATGGCCGTGATATTTATCCTGAAAGTAATACAAACTCTAATTCAGTTATCACTGACTGCTGTTAATGTCTGTGCTCCATTATTTCAGCTGAATCCCAATGGAACCGTTGCAGTTGGTAGGTTGAGTTGTCTCTTTTGTTTGCCGTGAATTATGAAGCCTGAACTCTTTTCATCACATAATTTCAATATAGACTTCACTCAGTATAGTAAAAGAACAAATGAGTTGTGATTTACATACTTGCAATTTGCTTCTTTTTTTTTTTTTTTTTAATTTCTCCATCAATGAGGCAAAAGAAAGGTACTTCATTTTGGCCTTTTGTCTCTAAGGTAACTGTCAGACAGGACTAAAGGGAGAAAAAGGAGAGAGAGGCCTTCCTGGGATGCCAGCACCACCAAGTGAGTCTCTCCCAACGTGTAGACATTAAAAGTGATAAATAATCATAAATGTCCACCAAAGAGTTATAAGGTCTCTGTTTTCTCTGCTCTAGGTGCATTTATCTCCAGAGGAGGCTGGGTAAGTTTAATAAGGAAGTACCTTTTAAAATCTAATGAGACATGATGCCTTCATGTGCCATCACACTCAGCTTGTGTGTGTGTGTGTGTTTGTGTGTGCGTCTTTGCACACGGATGTGATGACAGGGGACAAGAGGTGACCAGGGCATTAAAGGAGAGAAAGGAGACATGGGGGAGGCAGGGTTGCCAGGGCGACCAGGTATCCCTGGGAGACCAGGGCTTGTGGTGAGTCAAGTTTCCATGGATACACACCATCTCATCACGCCGTACGTCATCTTTGTGATAGACAATCAATAACCTCCTCCTGACACATTTCAGGGCCCTAAAGGAGAGTCAGTGCTTGGGCCTCCAGGTCCACCTGGGGTGCCCGGTTCAACGGGTATCCCAGGATATGGCAGACCAGGAGCAGTTGGTCCTCCCGGACCACCAGGGCCTCCAGGACCTGCTTGGTCAAACTCAAGATATGGCTCAGGTACAGTTCATCGGTCATGAATATGTCATACAATCACAGCAAAATCTGATACTGTATAGAAATAGTCAAGTTCACACACTCTTCTTGTAGCTGAAGAGATCAAACAACCAGTTGTAATGAGATAGTATGAAAGGTGCTGACATTTTTCTTATGGCAGCTTTGACCGTTGCTGGACCCCCCGGACCTCCTGGACCACCCGGGCCTTCGGGTAACACAGCATTTGTAAGTGGAAGTGTTTCTATATATGATTTAACATTTGCATGATTACACATCACAGACACAAAATGTAGCCAGTGTTGCTATAAAATAAATACCATGACAGTATCACAGTTTCCAGAAAGAGGTCCAGTTTTTCGTCTGTTTATTTTTCTCAGATGAAAACATTTTCGACCCGTGAGAGTATGATGCAGCAGACCCTCAGGGATGCAGAGGGAACTCTAGCGTACGTCACAGGGACAGGAAGTCTCTTCCTCAAGGTTTCCCAGGGATGGAAAGAGATACAGGTACTGACTTGGATTAGCCTTATATATTCAGGTTTGGTAAATGACTTTGCACTAGAGATATACTGAATATGATTCTGAAACATCACTTATGCACATTAATGTCATATTAATTTTAACAGGATCGTTGTGTGTCACTACGCCATGACTAGTAAACCTTTCAGATGAAAAACGAGGGTGCAGCAAATAGTAGCTAGAAACACACCTCAGAGCTGCTCTCTTCTAAAATGATAAGCATGTAGGTCAAGGCTTAACTGGTGTAGCAAATAAAATCGTGGAACAGCAGTTAAACTGCTTTTCTGTTTCTAACTTGGATCTTTTCATGGTCAGCAAAGCATTCAGTTACTTTCATGATTTGCCTTTTAACTTCATCTAAATCCAGTCCAAACACAAAACATCCATGGCCATTGGAAAATTAGTGCTGCAGATTATCTGGCTGTGAATCGGCTCCCCAACATCACCGCTGGTTATTGGAAACATATTTGAAGGCCAAACAGTCTCCCTTTTTAAAAAAATAAAGATAATCAGTGATTAATCAACCAGTGTACAGCAGCATTTCATCTATATAAGTGATAAATGATCAAGCATTTCATGAAGAATGCAGTGTTTGTGTATGTTATATAATGTAACAAATGACACAGCACATTCAGTCTTATTTACAGCCTCCACTTTGTTTTGTCTCCACAGCTTGGCAGTCTAATCTACCTCTCCAATAACATTATTCCACAAGATGAGGTACTCATTGCTCATTTTATGGATTTTAGCTCACTACCAAATGTGATATTGTGGAATGCTTTACTGTATGTGCATAATTTACCCATTTAGCCTCGAGTTGCATATCAGATAAGAGGAGACACGGTGGAGAGAATACGTTCAATTGGAGAGAGGGTGAGTGTCAATAAGACTGTCGTTTAAATAATGTAACAGGCTCGATGTGAGTCTGTAAGCAGAATACTGACTATTCTCACTGCTGTCGCTTCATCCTTCTTCAGCTCAACCTAGTGGCTTTGAACCAGCCCCACTCAGGTGACATGATGGGGCTCGACGTAGCTGACCGGATGTGTTACGAGCAGGCCAAGGCGATGGGTTTGCCTCCAAACTACCGCGCCTTCATTTCCTCCCACCAGCAGGACCTGGTCCACGTGGTCTATCCTGGTTTCCGGGAAACTCTGCCAGTTACCAACCTCAGGGTCAGTCTGCTGCTTTTTTACTGTCAGACTAGTTGAACTAAACTTTTCTCATGCAGGAGCCCTCCACCGTTTAAGTACTTGGCTGCATTTAACCCACCACGTGTGCTCTTCTAGGGAGACGTGATGTTTAGGAACTGGCGGTCAATTTTCACTGGCGACGGGGGGCCAATCGATGCCAGGATACCCATCTACTCCTTTGATGGGCGGGATGTTTTAGCTGACCCCTTCTGGTCAGTAAACCTTATCAACTCCACACTTGTTTGCCTGTCTCTTTGTGTCTGTCTGCTGTTTTTCTACTTTCTGTCATGCTGACACCTGTCATATGATCTGTCAGGCCTCAGAAGAGCATCTGGCACGGCTCCACCAGCAGGGGTCTCCGAGTGGTGGACAAACACTGTGAGACGTGGCGAGCGGACCACATGTCTGTCACGGGCCAGTCATCGAGCCTGACCTCAGGTCTGCTCCTGGGCCAGCAGACGCGAAGCTGCTCCAGCCAGTACATCGTTCTTTGCATCGAGACCCACAAAAACTCTTAAATCCCCCCCCCCCCCCCCCCCCCCCCCCCCCAGCCCACTCCACCGAGGGCCCCGTCCCAGCCACCCTAAATATCAAACGCTCGGGGAAAACATTTGAGTGTTTCTTTTGAAAAGAGTGTCATTTTCAGCACATCTTTGGTGCTACGTGTAGCATTTTGTGGTTCTTAAAGCACAAGACCACATTTAACACCCTGTCTTCACAAAGAGGTCTTTAGTACATATTTTTCTCCCCCCTCTTCTGACGTCACTGTGTTCCTTCTCAGGAGCGAGAAGATTGTTAAGAGGCAGCAACTAACTCTTGAAAACAGCCAAGATAAACCTGGGAAAGTAAGCCAGTGTGACAAAGATGCTCCTCTGTGAGACTGGTATCATTTCGGATTGCCTGCAATCCAAATTTGTGCCTTAAAGCAACGTCCCCTTTGTGTTGTAAAGCGATCCAGAAGATTCCCCCTCACCTTCAACCTGGTGGCACATATTGGAAACGACACCATAGAGGCCAATAGAAGCTGACAGGCTTTTTGTACTCAGTACACAGTCACAGTAATGCTAACATCTCAAAGAGAGTGTGGTAATGATTTAATGTTGAAATGACACACGCAGCACCTTTTAACCTTCAGTCAACAAAAGTGGACTCGTTTGCAACTAGACACAACTGTGTCACTTTACGAGAATCAAACATAAAGTAGATAAATGTTTTTTTCTTCCAAACCACAGTCACCCTGGTGTGTTGAGGGTAAGAAGTCTCTTTTCCAAGTTAACTGACTCTTTTTCATTGTTCGGCAGACCGACAGTAGAGACTGAGGAATGTGCACCTGCCCTGAAATGTGGCAACTTTTATAAATGATAGATCTCCAAATACTTTTGTGATGGAAGCATAAAGGGCTGCTTTCACTGTTTTGTTTACAGGTTGTCATGGAGAGTTTTGAGTTTTTAACATTTCAGCAGAAGTTTACTCAATGTGTTAAGGGTAAGAAGTTTTATCTATAACTTGCAGTCCCTCATCCAACAGCGGGATGACCTGACAACCAGTGTTTCCACCAAAGTCATTTTTGATGCACTGTACTTTATTTTTTATAAAATATTTTCTAACTCTTTCTAACATTTTCATCCTTGAAAGTGTTAATTGTGTTGAAGCTTTTCATACATCTTGGCGATCTCACTTTTTAGCAGCTCTTTCTCTCAATAGGCTATTTAATTTAAATTCAATGATTTATTTATACCGTCACAGCACATAACATGAAATCAGATGATTAAATTTAAGAATGTAATTTATCGTTTGTTGTTTGTCAAATGACTGTTTCTTCTCACTTTGTGCCTCTTTTCTATTTTTTTGTACAGTTTTTTTTTTTTTTTTTCATTAATAGATTTTCGGAGGGTGCAGACAGTCGAAACAAAAATTCCACCTCATGTGGAGATACAATTGAAACAAGCAAAAATATTTTCATGCTAAAAAAAAATACTAGAAAAAGAGATTCCAAGGGGGAAAAGTGAGAGCACATGTTTTTGTATAAATATTGGTGCTTTGTTAAATAAAGTTTTCTCTTTTCATAACCTTGTTCTTGTGTCGTTCTCAATTCAGTGCACAAAATAACTCTTATCTCCGACTGCAAGTTAACTTTTCCACCTCTTTTCATTAGTTATGGTAGAGACAGAAATACCTGTGTACTAAGCCCACATAGGGGGAATGTTTGACACTCAAAACATTTTTTTTGGTGGAGTATTCCTTTTTAACATTTTGCTTAACACTGCTAACTTGAAGTTAAGATTGAACCTTTTTTTAATACTTGACAACGTGATTAATTGAAAAGAAATCTGTGGGTCAATGGAGAAAGAGTTTTTTGTTGTAGTAGTAGTGAACTGTTCTGTGTATATCTTTGTGAATCATTGTTCTGAACATGATTGATGGATAACTCCATCCTGTACTGAATGTTAAAGATTTAGTATCTAAATATAGCTCTTCAAACACACTTTCCTTCCAAAGGTCCACTTTTTTGGATGTTTATTCTTTTCTCAGTGTGTACTATGGGTTAGACTACATGACAGAGTAGTCGTGTAATAGTACTGTGAGCTTTCCACTGTGACAACATAGACTGTCAGTTCATTCATTTATATCTTTTGTACGTTTTTTTTTCTTTACTTTTTTATTTGGCCATTTGGACATGAAGGCATTCCAGGTACTGCAAACATTTTCTCTTAATCTATTGACTCTGCACAGCTTATTTTGGTTTTAACCAAAAGGCAGGACCCAGTTTGACCACATTATCTGTTCTTTGGTTGATTTGAAGGCCCTGTTTGTGCTGCTCCTGACTGCTGCAGGAGCTGACGGTCAGTCTTTCCACCTTGGCAAGTGTCCCCAACCATCTGTTCAAGAGGATTTTAACATTACAAAGGTAAAATACTTAAGGAATACTATTCTTAGCTCTTTATATTTAAGCCTTTTTAGTTGATATAGAGTATATTGTTTTGAGGTTTTAGTGTCTTAATTAAGGAGATGCCAGCTGCAGATTTACAACCTTGGTGCTCTTCTCTCTCTAGTATATGGGCACCTGGTATGAAATAGAGAAGCTCCCAGCTGTGTTTGAAAAAGGAAAATGCAACCAAGCTACATACAGTCTTCTCACTGATGGGACGGTCGGCGTTCGCAACGCAGAGCTGCTGTAAGGATTTAACCGCCCTGTGTGTTCCTCGCTGGGAGAAACTATCATCCTTCACTCTGCATAGGAATAAGTATGTATGGATTTATGCTATTTAAGTTTTCATTTTTCTTTGTACAGGTCTAATGGGAAGATAAATTCAATTGAGGGTGTTGCCAAAGTTAAAAACTCATCTCAACCTGCTATTCTGGGTGTCAGCTTCTTTAAGGGTAAATATACAGTGGAGAAGAAAATGTAGCTAGTACGTTGTACTATTATAATACACTACAGAATACCTTATGTTGTCCTATTTTATACAATCTTTATCTGTATCCAGGTGTTCCAGATGCTCCCTACTGGGTGCTTTCCACAGACTACCAGTCATATGCTCTGGTGTACTCCTGTTCTGACTACCTCAGCCTTTTCCACTTTGACTTTGCCTGGATCCTGGCTCGCACTCGGGTGTTGAGTGAGGAAGTTGTTAGTCAGCTGCATGATAAGCTGGCTGCCGCTGGTGTAAACATAAACCGCCTTACAGTCAGCAATCAGACAGGATGTGATATCATGACCTGAGGCATAATTAAAAAAGGGAAACAATATGCTGAATACCTAAAACTCCAATATGCTCTGGCATATTACTTCTTGTTTACTGACACCACAATCAGATTTAGTGCACCAGACAGCAATATGTCATTGAGACTCGGTTGAACGTTGAAATTAAAGCGAACCAGTGTGGCTGTATGATATGAGTTCATTACATTCATCTGATAAGTAGGAGCATTTTCTGCTTGCGATGAAGATGGATTTTGTGTCTCAGGATATTTATGCAGTTCATGCACACAACATAAAACAGTGCTATCTATTGATAATTTTGGTTGTGCACATGGAGCTGTATAGCTTAGTGAAATAAGCATGTTGTTATAGTGTAATATATGTTCTGGGCTCCTGCTTTAATCAAGTCAAATATAAATAGGCACTGAATTGAATCCCCTAAACTAAATAAATAAATTATACATAAAATAAAATACTTTTTTGGAAAAATTAAATACAGAAAATATATACTTAGATCTCAATTTCAGTTTCATTTATGTTTGTTATGTATGTTATTATTATTTTTACACTATAAAAATATTTTACGTAATTGTCCAAGAAAACACTTCCGCCTTCCGGTGTACGCATCAAAATAAAGGTTGTAGGAATTATCTGTTCCTACATGCTTAAAAGCGACACATGCTTAAAAGTTGAACAAGAACTCCACAACTCCAAAAACGTGCCTGTATTGATAAAACACAGCGTTTGAAAAAAGCATTTTGACATAATTTAGCACTGCGGTAATGACGGAAGTAGATAAAGTCTAAAGACAAAAAATTTTAACTTCCCAAAAATTTGCTGGATTATGAACAATTTTCGTCTTAAAACTTCTCACAGAAGAAGTTTGCATTTGGTTAATTCTTCGAACATTTGTAGAAAATAAACTCGATAAATTAGGTCGTTTCAGGTCAAATTGTGATGCTTTTATTCTGAAGGATTTATCCCGGAAGTGTTGAACAACGATGTAACCGGCGACCAAATGGCGAAACTCAAACGAGCTGCTCTGCGTTTATCTTGTCAAAGAATGGAGTTGTTATTGTTTTGCATTCCTCTTTTGTGTTTACCTTTTCATTCCGTCGCCGAGAGGAACGACAGACCCATCATTGGTGAGATTAATAACACGTTATTTACAGCTACAGCCATTTAAGCTAACTGTTATTAACTAGCCGTGTTACCGTTAGTGACCGCATGCTCACAGACAGAAGTACAAATAACAGAACTACACATGTGTGTTAAAACCAGGTGTGTTTTCTTTTCTTTTAAAAGGTGTATTGGCTCAAGAAGTTTATTCCCCTAAACCAAATCAAACCGCTTACATTGCTGCCTCTTATGTGAAGTTCCTGGAGGCAGCAGGGGCGAGGGTCGTCCCTGTCATGTGAGTTATTATCCAACCAGACTTCATAACCATCAGTCCTCCTGTAGATAAGAGCTCCACAACAACCTGTTTAACCTGATCTTAAACCTCTGACCTCCTCTGTTCGTCCCTGCAGGATCAACCAGACACTGGAGGAGTACAAGACACTGTTCCACTCCATTAACGGGTGAATGTGTTGTAATATAGTAAGAAATAACAGCGTGTGTGTGCTTCAGAAAAGTAGAAAATTAACTTTATTATCAGGGGTCAACATAATGGGAGTAAATAAAATAAGTAAATATCCCATGAAGGATTTGTTTTTCCCAGTGCAGTTGTTCATAGTTTTGCTCATGTCATCAGGACTTTATCCCATAATAGACCCACACAGCAGGTGTTTGGACTTGAAAAGCACAGGTGTAAATACTACCAGCGATAAAATCAGTGAGGTGAGGTGAGGTGAGGTGAGGTGAGTGAGCATGCACACTGCTCTGGAACCTGCTCACCTACATGGAATACAACCTTTGTGATTAGTTATCAGTTACATTCGTGCTTTTCCTGCTTTGACAAGTCAAAGTGTGTGCTGTGAAAAGGGTCTGTTCTGCTACTTTTATGATGCACATGTGGCAGCAATCAATCAGTCAATCAATCTGTCAGTGTTTATTTATATAGCGCCAATTCATAACAGTGTTATCTCAAGACGCTTTACATAATAGAGATACTGTAGATCTGAATTACAACAGCAGATGAATAAGTAAGCTATAAGTCCAATAAGTCAAAGATAGAACAAGTGTAAAATATAGGTGATATGATGTATTAGGAGCATTTGGTGAGTTACAGAGGTACAAAGAAGCTGTTCAGTCAGCCTGACAGTGTCAAAATATGTCACACTGAGTTGAATCAACGCCTCTGAAGGCCACAGGCATATTAATGCTGAGGGTCTTCTATTATTTTGTCCACCCCTGCATGTATTTTTCTTAAAAAGACACAGAACATTTCTCTGTACGTGGTGACTCAGGTCCCGTGTGTTGTGTCTTTGCTAACAGGATCCTTTATCCGGGCGGAGGTGTCAGCATTGTCTCATCCGGTTATGAAAGGGCTGCACGAATCTTTTACGAGCTTGCTATTGAGGTAAACGTGTGAAATACTAGTGTAATACTATGTTTTAGTGTGTCGATGCTGGATTATTCTGCACACTGTGTGATGTTTCAGGCAAACAAGAAAGGCGACTATTTTCCTGTGTGGGGCACCTGCCTTGGATTTGAACAGCTGACTTATTTGACGAGTGGAAAAACAGTCCTGTCAAGTACCAACACAAGTGGTGTGGCATTGCCTCTGAACTTCACTAATGGTATGAGTGTGCTTTACTACATGTACTGTTGATTACTTCTTAATGATAGAAGTCTTAACGTTAAATCAGCAGTCACATTCAGCTCTGACAATCCAGGGTCCAAGTCCTGTCGTTTGAAGATTTTTGTGTTGATTGTCAGTAATGATCATGTTGTTATGACCCACTTCCAGAAAGCAAAGACAGCAGGATGTTTAAAGCCTTCCCAGCTGACCTCATGGAAGATCTGGCCTCAAAGCCGCTGACAGAAAACTCTCACAGGTGGAGTTTGGCATTGTTGGTATGTCATTCCTTACTGCTATTATGAGAAAAGGGATCAGTCACCATCATCACCCACAGCAGATATAATAATGATTGCAGTGCTAGAGCCACACCGCTAGGAGCCTTTTTCCCCGACATGACAGTGTTTTTTCTAAGAACATAGGAAGCAGACCAAGTGAACACAGGGTGTAGTTTAATTGGGTGTTGTGTCTAACCTCTCTTGTTTCTTTCAGACTTATAACACAAACGAGGAGCTGAAGAAGTTTTACAAAGTTCTCTCCACAAATACGGATGGGAACATAGAGTTCGTGTCCACAGTGGAAGGTTGTTACAACGCAGTGTCACTTTATCGGTGTAAGTTTACAGCAAAATAATGCTGAAGGGAGCTGTTTTAATGAGTGCGTTCTCTCCCCCGTCCTCTCTGCAGCATATGATTACCCAGTTTATGGGACACAGTGGCATCCAGAGAAAAATGCATTTGAATGGACGAGGCCTTACATTCCACACTTTCCATCTGCGGTCAAGACCACCTTCTACATGGCTGAATTCTTCGTTAGTGAAGGTATGAACACAGCGTTGTTTCTGGAAGCGTGATTTAATAGTTAGATGGCAGAGACTCTATCACACAGCTGCTGAGAATCTTTTCTCTCCTTACAGCCAGGAAGAACTTGCACAGATTTGAATCAGAGGAAGGGGAGAGCAAAGTGCTGATATACAACTACAATCCTGTTTACACTGGGGCCAAGAGTGGCTTTGAGCAAATATATTTATTCTGATGCCTGTTTACAGAGTGCTTTTCCTTTTTAACATCTGATTGGCTGCCGCGATCATGTGACCTCAGAATGTTTGCAGATCATTTGACTTGTTTGAGTTTGCATTTGCTGCCACCTCCTTCTGTTGAATCTGCAACCAAACAAGTAGTAAACTGGAAATAGGATAGATTTGTACATGTAACACCAAGCTGTAGCTGAGTTAACAGTTGAATGCTGTTATGGACAATGGAGATAATGACATTTAAAGGAATTTTGCACATCTGAATGTTTATGGTCTACATGTTAAAGACAACATGAATCTCAAAGCTGCTGCATTTTGATGATGAATTGGTCATTTATTAACATAATGTATCTGAGAATTATCCCTCAACTTGGCAGTTCCCCCTAAGACAGCAAACGATGGACTTGCATTCGACAGATCAGAAAACTCCAAATGAATGCTGATGTTGCTGTGTCTCTGCTAGACGAGTCAATCTGCAATTGTTCAAGTGGACAAAAAAGAATCTGTACATCTTTAAATTTCACAACAGCAATAAAACAAATGAGCCAAAAAAGACTGGAGGCTGATAAAATATCTATTTTTTTATTCTAACATTTACCTTCATGCCACAATCTGACATTAATCTTCTTTTAAGCTTTGGATAACAAAGTTGAGTGTCTTGAAAAAGTCCTCAACCACTGGCAAGAAAGTTCAACGTTGCCATTGGCATTTATAAAGTCCACTTTCAACTCAATTCAAGGACAGCAACAGGAGAACAGAAATGAATAGTCAAATGTAACTTCCAAAATGCTCAATGCACAAATAACACTCAGGTAATATTGTTACTTTTTTTTCTTTTTTTAGAATAAAATGATATTTGAATAACATTTACACATCAAGCTGACGAGACTGGGATCTCAATCACAATACTACTGGAAATGTAGTTTATGCAATCCAGTAAGGAACATTCAAGATGTCAAAATTACCATGTGGAGCTGAGCTATCAGGGATAGTGCTGCAAATAACCTCTTTAACATGCACTGGAACCAAACACAAATGTCCATTCAAATAAAAAAAACAAAACAAAACAGAAAAATGGGAAATTAAACTTGCGCCTCGTGACTTCATCATTTAACATGTCATGGATTCTTGTCTTCATCGGACTCAGAAACTAACATCGTTTTTCACCCTTATATACAAATGCATAATTTCTCAGGGTGTAACACTAAACCTAATGGCTTCTTGCCTTCGGTATTCACTGATTTAAGTGTAAAGTGACCGAGCACTTTAAATAAGAAACACTGCAGTGTCTGGGCTGGTTATAGAGTTTCTTCACCTGCCATTCTTAAACGTCTCATAAGCAACGATGCATGCAAATTCTGTACATTTTAACTTGGTCTATGACGTCATTGGGCATATTTCCAGAAAATGGTTAATTAAAATCCTTTTAGTTTTTCAATCAAACATTGGCTGTTGAAAGTAGCTTTTATAACATCTTTAATTTTAATACTTATTTACCTCAATCTATAAGATTTAAAACAACAGCTGCCATTTTGGGAAATTAGCTTCTTTGCTTTCCCTGCTGAGAGTCGGATGAAAAGGTTGAAACTCCTGTTATATCTGAAGTAAGAGTATAACAGGCTACTAGTCCGTGTGAGAGGAGCTAGTAGGCAGATTTGTTTTTACCTTGACACACAGTCAGGCGAGCTGTTTTCAAGCACTTCCAGTCTTTATGCTAAGCTGAGCTAACCAGCTTCTGGCTGAACCTTCACATCTAAAGGGCAGGTATGAGAGAGGAATCAATTGTTCTCATCTAACTCTTGAAAAGAAAGCGAATAAGCTCACGTCCCAAAAAAGTCAACCAGATAATTAGCCTTGTTGTAGTTTATATGCAATCCCGCAGCAGGATGTTCTCTGATAAAGTAAGGCACAGTGACTAAAACAAGTTAATGCTTCTGTTTTTTGAAAAATATTTGATAAAACTGGAGCATCACAATAAATCTGAACATTAAGAAACCCATGGCATGTTTTTCTTCCAAACCTTTTGTCAGTTATAGAGCTCTGTCAGCATCAGTGAAACACATAAAATGAGGCTACGCGATGAAACCATCATCGGGGCAAACATGAATACCAAAAGAAAATATATCCGCAATAGCTGATTGAATGTTTCTGTGCTATTTTACATACTGTAAGAACAACAGACACAACCACAGTCCGACATGAAAGTTCTTCACAACTTTAAAAATAGTAACATTTCCTGTATCTGCACAATTCCATTCACCCGCTAAGAACACTGGCGACCAGTGTTTTTAAGCAAGCGTCATTGATTTTCATTAATATACAAGCCCACGAGTTATGTGCTATGTGGTGGTCCTTCTCCTCACAGCTGGAAAAGTCTGTGTGAGAGCCGATGCTTTCTCTCTCTCCACTGCTTGTGAGGAGCTGGTCCGTCCGGCTGTGAAGGAGACCGCCTCCTGTTAAATCAATCAGTATATTCCAAAGCATCTCGTCGGGTCGTCGGCCACTGGAGGGCCTTTTGAATTTGAAGTCAGGGCAGAAGATGGGAGGGTGGATGTAGGAGTTGATCAACGTCTGCTGGAAGGGCAGTCTCAGGTTCAGCATGCGGACGCGGGGAGTCCATATGCAAACCAAAGAACAGATGTGAGTTGCATATTGTGGACGACTGTATGCCAGTGTTGCGCTTGGGGCACAGGGACAGGATGGAGGTCTGGGTAGGCGAAACGTATGGGCGGGAAGGATTTGGGGCACATGAGCCTCAGGGGGCCAAGCTAACCCTCGTCTTCGCTCTCCTCCTCCAGCGCCTCCTCAAACACTATTTCTGGTAGCCTGAAGCATTCCTCGAAGAAGTTCACCAGGGACTGGCTGAGGTGCTGCCGTGTTGCTTCACTGTGAATGAAGTGGCCTTCATCTGGGTAGATCTGAGGCACACACACAACAGGTTTACAAGAGTGAGATGCTGGTGTTGGCAACATTTTCTGTGACACAATTGGATCCACATGACACATGACAGATATTGTGGACATTAGATTATGGAAAGATTTCTTCTAGAGTGGGACAAATCACTTGAAGATGTCTTACTGCACAGTTAAGCTAGTTTCTGAACAAATTCTAAAGATACAGTGTGTGGCCTAACTTGTGCCTCATTAATCCAATCAAAGGTTTAATAGTTGGCAGTAAAGAGTACAAGTATTAAAAAATATGACTCTGTAGGTGGAAGGAAAGATTATGTAAACACAGTACACAACTTTTGCTGCCATATTTTTGTGGCGATTCCAGATTCATGATTTGGAGCCAAAACTAAAATGAGTCAAATGTTTACATGCCCTGTAAATGGTACTTGGATCTTTATCTTAAGTTGAACGACTAATACCGCAATGGAAAAATACTTACGTCAGGCATCTTTAAATTAGTCTAACAATTATTTTAATGATCAATTAATCAGTTGATTCTTTATTAATGTTCATGTAGTCTGTTAAATGTCAGAAGATGTTGCCAGAGGCCAAAGTGAAATCTTGTTTTGTTCAACCAAAGCTTGAAACCCAAAAAGAGTCAATTTGAATGTAAAAGACTGGATTTAAAAAAAAAAAAAAAAAAAAAAGGAAAAGCACAATTTAATCATCATCTCCATGAGCTATGACAGAGCAGGTTAATGGGCGCGTGCAGTCACCTGTCTATCAGCCAGCTATGAGCTGAGCATTCAGCTGCAGTACATTGTGTCTTAATTGGATTAGTCCTGGTGTTAATGCAGGATGCCCAAGAAGGTCTCATAATCTCATTATGTGGAATGAAGGCATTGTGAGGGCTAATCCTCTGCCTGCTGTGGGATCCCACTGGGATCACAGAGCTCCCAAAGGTTGGAGAGGAACTGAACCAGGCAGGCACAGACTGGCCCAGAAATTGGATCAGCAGCTGTTGTAATTACAAAGGAGAGAAAGTGAAACCGCAGACCTGTAAGGTGTAGTTAGCCTTTTCGTTGATGAGCTGGGCGATGAATTTTGCTGTATGTTGGAAATGGACTTTTTCTGCGAAAACACAGAGAGATACAGTGAAACGTTTCATCATGTAAGATTTAAAATAACCGTAAAATGTTTCTAAGGTTTTGGAAATCCTTGTCCTACCGTCAGCTGTTGGATGGATAATAAGAAACTTCTTATCCATGAACTGAGACGCTCTGTGCGCTAAATTCGCCATCTGAGACACACGACAACAAATCAGATCAAATGAGATACTGCAATAATTCTCACAACTGGAATTTGAAACATTTGTAATCCAGTCTTACTGTATATGCCCTTGGATCGGGTTTAGGCAGTCCAAGATATCTCTCTGAGAAAGCAGAGGCTGCAGGGGAAAGAGGACTTCAATTAATACTCTGACATCTAATCAAAACTTCATTTTAATAACAAGATTGAGTCATGTTGTTCTCTGGCCATTTTGATGGAAAAAAGTTAACTTTTCCCAGGTTTTTCGCCTCCGTATTCAAATATATTCACCCATCTACATATTCCCCAGTCTCGAAGCTGTTGCGGACTGTATTCATTTGCAATTCCAAATGTATACAGTGTCGTGGCATGTCTCTCACCTCCTCCGGCAAAGCGAGAGAAATCAAATAGATGGGAAATCAGTCACACCGCGCCGCCCATCTCCTCCTTAATTTGCAGTTTCCTGACTCGCTGCAGCTACAAGAGCTCTGTCTCTGTCACTCTCCACACAGTTCTACATTTCACACGTTTTATTCCTTTGGGAGCTGAGGTGAGGCTGGTTTGGTTAACTCTGTCTGGCACTGTTATGATTGGGTTCTAGCTGGATCTGCACCATCAAACGGATAAGGTGAACAAGCTCATTGCTGTTTTCTCAGAGCACATACATGTATAAAATAGTCACTGGAATGACTGCCAGCTGCAGGGCTAAAGGTGCTACATGTAATCCCTGTCTTTCTTTTTTCCTTCTGACAAACGCTGCCTGAGCGTGACTGATTATGCAGAGATACTGTGTTTGTGTTTACTAGATACAGCAGAGACTGTAGTTTTTTGCATGTGGGATACCTGAGGAAAAACAAGCTCATCTTACCGTATAATTCAAAGTCGGTGATGGGTGAGAGGACGGCGCCACACTTTACCGGGGATTCCTCGCCGCTGACCAACAGGCTGGTCACATAGCCTCCAAACACCTGAGGTACAACAACACAAAATGTATGTTATCGTATTCAAACAAACTTTTTTAAAACTGTAACCTGGTAGGTGCTCAAACCGACTCTCCAAGAAGAATATAATAGTCCAGCCTCGGTGTTAACAAAGACGTGTGTGATTCTTTCAGCTCACTGAGACTTTTCTTACCTTTCCAAAAGCTCCAACTCTGGTTTTGTCAATGTAGGGCTCTTTCAAAATAATACTGCAAAAGATAAACATTGATTCCAGTTAGGAAGAACATTTCTGTTTTGACTTTTGTGTAGCCTTTGTATGTAGACTTTTATACCCTCGCAGTTGTTGCCAATACATACAGGATGTTTTTAGCACCTGTGGAATTACACAATATAACTAAATTATACTAAATTATAGCGTATAGCTTCAACAGAGTTAAAAAACAAAACAGATGCCACTGCAATATTATTGTTTTACTGTGGTGCCCTTTCACCACTTCCACTGTCATTAGATCCATCATTCTCCCAGACTAACTATATGTATTCTGAAAGTAGGACTTTAAAGGTTTAATCCACTTGCTTCAGACAGATGTAAATGTACTTTAATCCTGCTGTCCTCAAATACAAAGGTACACATAATATTTGCAATTTGGTTGACTGATAAAACTCTGCCTCTAAATGCTGAAAATATCAAGAGAAAGGAATCATCTCTTAGAAAAGGTGTGGTGAGATGGTGACATGAAGATGATGAAGATGAAGATATGACTTACTTGAGTGCACTCTTCTGATCCTGTTCCTCGAACACACCAAGCTTCTTCTGGACCCGGTGCAGCAGGTTGGTGCCCTGGAAGCCGCTGCCTCGCCCGTCACAGCGCACCACGATGGCACCAAAGCTGCTCACCAGCACCGTGGCCCAGTCCATGTGAAAGCGCTCCGACACCATCTGGCCACCAGGTGTCCCATCGCTGCACGAACACACACACGCGCACACACACACACACACACAGGCAACCAGGTCAGTGCAATCAAGACTACGAAATGTAATGGTTTTTATATCTTTATATATCAAAATGCAAATGTAGGATCTGCAGCCAAATTCTGAAAAGCTCTGATTTAAGCTGCAGAAGGAAAGACGGTTAAAAGCCTAAAGAAAAGAAATTCTAATGAAAGAGCAGGGTGGGCATTAAGTTTCCTCATTCACAATGTAATTATTATCCAGCGAGAGTAGAGGACAAAGCAGCATGTCTCTAGATTAATAAGCCTGATTAAAACTCTGTCCAGGAAATCTCCTCTGATGAGGGCAGCCATGTCCTTGTATAGCTCGAACTGAAGTGCGGACATGAGCCTCCGCTGCTAACGGACACAGACGCTTTCTTTGGGTAGAGTGAGGAAAAGACGCGCTCATACATACACAAGCAGAAGCAGCGGATAGTGGGCCGTTTCCATGAAGCCGGCAGGTTTGAGGATCTGCATCGACAACGCTGCAGTGCAGACGGACACAACAATACTGTCAGTGCACAACAAATAACTTATTCATCGATCAAACAATGAATACTTTAACCTTTTCAAGCTTGTAGAATAATTCAAATGAAACAATGCATACTGTAGTCATCCATGTTAATGTCCTTGTACTCCACTGTGGGCATCTGCATGGAGTCCAGGGTCATCCTCAGGTTCTCATTGCTCTCCAGCTTATAGACTTCTGCAATACCTGTGGACAGCACATGATTGATTAACCAATGAGATTGCAGTCTACAAAGTGAACTGAATTAATGTTTAGACAGGAGCGTGGCCAAAGCTTTCCTTTTAAACATACACAGTTAGTCCAAGTCACGTTACAACATACAGCAAAATAAAGACACAACTCTTCTCGTCATAAAACTAAAACTCAATCTGCTGGTTTTAGTTCCATGTGAAGCGGATGCTATATTACTTTACCAGGTCACAACAGTTTTAATATCACAAAGCTGCTTCTATTGTGTAAATCTACTGTTAAAATAAACTATTTAAATGACAGTAGTTTACTTTTGACATGGTCTTATTAACCTTATTAACATGGATGTGATCATTAGATTCAGTTTGATTTTAGTAATGTGAGTATGGCTTCTTTTTCATATGTATATATTTATATATGCATATATACCCATGATGACCTGGTAGCAATTGCAGCGGTTAGTGGGTTATCCTGGTGCGATAAAATAAATTATTCATGTTTGAGGACCACAATATCCTCCAAAACTTTCTGCATGGACTCAAACAAAATGCAGACAAGAAAAAACAGATGTGACTGCAGCTGAAACTCCTGACCTGGATTCGCTTAAGGCAAACTTCATATCTCAAGAGGTTGTCCTGAAAAAAGAACCAGCTGTGCTTATTCAACAGCTTCAGCGGCATTGTGCAACACTAGCTTATCGCCCTTGGTTGCCATGACTGCTGCAGTCAGGGGGGATGTAGCAAACATTGTTTGTTGGGATTGGTTTGTGTAAACGGTCAAAAGGCAGCATCCATGAGGGAAATCCACAGACAGCTGCCAGGCCTGCCCGCACTGACAAACTCTGATAAAACCTGCCAGGCTGATGGTACAAAACTTCAATTATACCTTCTGAAAGGAAGACGAAGAAGAAGAAGAGCAGCTTTGTATGGATTACTGACTGGAGAGAACAATCGGCGTGTTCCTGTATGCACGCTTAGACTAATTCTGATATGACTTTGACTCTGTCATTGCTCAGTGTGCAGTCTTAGTCGCATACAAAGCACAAACTATGTTATTTCACTTATCGTGGCTTCATATTCTATTAGCAATGAAAACAAAGCGTATAGATATAGAACAAATCCTTTTTAATGGTCACATTAGCAGTGTGGCTCTGTGAGTTGGTTGGTTTGTCCACCACTTTGGTCCAGACTGAAACATCTCAACAACCATTTGATGGTTGAAAATTTGGATGAAATGAAAATTTGTTTAATACTTAAGTTCATTTCTAAGTACAGCGCTAGCATTGTGAACCCGTTAGCATCCTGGCGTTAGCATTTTGCTCAAGTAGAGACTCTCAGTGGCTACTGCAGCTGTGGAGTGTTAGCTGTATTAATAATTATGGCATCCTGATTGCATCGCTATGGCAACGCTTTGCATACTGTAGGAACGCCGGACATGTTTATTTCAGGGGGACATTAGATCTGTCATCACAGAAAAGCTATTTAAAAACAGTTAGTTACGTGAAAATTTGGAGAATAGAATTACACTTTTAAACCGTTGAATACATCAAATAATCTACGTTAATAACATTTCGTTGCAGAATTTACAGACTGCCTTTATTATAGTCAGGGCAGGCACGTCATATTGGTTAAAGATGGCACTGACTGGCACACAAGCACACAGTGGAAATCAAATTACAGTGTGCTGATATTGCCGTTGGGCCGGTCATAATTTAATGAGGACATCCATTGTGAGGAGTAAAGTGATTACTGCCATCATGCAGGACTTGGCTTGTAGACAAACAGTGACTCAGTGCACAGGTGGTCATTCTGCACGCCAACAGAAACATGTCTGTCCCCCTGCGACAAGGTCATTTTCAATGTAGCTATTATGCCACTGCCTACAAGGTCACTCGTAATTGTCTTTAACATAATTCAGAGGCTTGTAAATGCAAATCTCTGATTCAGCTGGTCGGGATACTCACTCTCTCGGTCTTGCGTCTCGCTTTCCCCGTCTCTCTGTGTCTTGTAAACGGCCACAAATGGGATGTCCCGTCCTGAAGAGAAAATCAGACTATCTCAGCTGTGCACTTTTACTATGAAATGTGGAGGCTCTGTTTTACTAGACATTGTTTTTATTTCAAAGGTAAATGGGACACGTTCAGGTACAACGCTGCCTTCAGTTGTTGTCAGCGGTAAGAGCAAAGTCTGTGTTCATCATCAAATGCACGATGACATCAAAGTCTCCTCCAGTGACAGCAAAAGGGGAAAAAAAAGTAAAAACCAAAGAGAGACACATCCCAGATCTTTAGTCTGTCAGACAAAGAGGCAGTTCTCTGCTTATTCGATTTATGTAATGCAATCACTGAAATAGCTTTTCCATATCTAGGCCACAAACAGAGGCTAAGTCCCTCACGCTAAAGCCCTTAAACCTCAAATTGGAGGGAGAAGGGACAGCAGATGAAGTGATTGGCGCACTTAGCAAATTGGGAACACGGTACAGGAACAGCGTGGTTGTGCATGGTGGAAAGTACACCAGTCGCTCACTTCCTCCCTCTCCCCCTTCCTCCTTCCCCTCTTTTCTTCCTCCCACTCTCTCATCTCATGGTAATGATATCATAGTCTTATCGCATAAATTCTTCTGGGCAGGCTGTTAGGGGAGACGTGGATAACTAATGTATGAGGTGCAGGACTATTTACCATCAGTGATTTCTGGGGTCAGCAGAGAGGCTTTGATAAGCATTATGGTCATTCCCTGTTTGATCCGAGTTCAGTGATGATCACTTAATAAGGTTCAGAGGTGCCTGTCACACAAGTGTTGGATCAGCGATTAAATATTTAAGGTACTAAGCTACAAGTCAGGCTGAAATAGAAACAGAGACATGAAATTTTTGACTCTTTGGGACTGTATTTATGCAGCAGCTTGAAGACGGCGCTATGACATTGTGATCTTTTTTGATCTTGAAAAGTGCTTTGGCTGTTCTTTTATTATTGTCACGCCCAGCACGGCATATGTGGATAAAATTGGAAGGAAAGGAACAGCAAGATGGGAGTTCTTATTCTTTCAGTAAAAACTGAGAAATAGACACCTAGAACGGGTCTATTTTAAGCACAATGTCACTTTTTTGATTGTTAAAGTGTCTCCACCAGCAAGTGCAGACAAAACAAGCACCACAGGACTTGACTTGAGTATTTCCATTGTATGATACCTTATACTTCTGTACTACACGTCAGGGGGAAATGTGCTCTTTGTTGCACTGCAATGCTGTAGTTACTAATTGTTTTTCAAAACTAGATAAAACAACTTATCATCAGCTTATAACATATCATGCATTGATGCACTGTTATAAATTAGCACCCATTCAAATAACTACAGCGTTAAAATACTGCATCAATGCGTCAATAATTACAATCCAGAAATATTAGAATATACTGTAATACTATAATATTATCAGTTCTGTTACTATTGAGTGCTCCAAAATTACTCCAGAAACTTCTGTGCATGTCTAACTGGTCGGCTAATACGGGTTTCCGCCTTGAATAAGCCAAACTGGACCATTTTTATCCTGGTTTATAAAAAGGTTTGAGTAATTTAACTGACTGAGGGGATAAAGACTGATCACCACACCCCTCGGAGTCGTATATTTAACTGCTTGCTGCAGCTAACTTAGCTGACCCTTCTGAACAGCGCCGCAGCAGCAGGCGCGTCCTCTCTGGCCTCTCGCACACTTTATAGTCTCATCGTTAAAAGAGAGGTGTGTGTCTACATAATGTCGATAAGTTTCACACAGACATGAGTCAAAGAAACTTTGTTAGCTACCTTGACAGTTGAGTAGGAAGTAGCTCATGTTGTGGCTGAAGGAGCCGCTGACGTAGCCACAGCTGTTGGACAGGGCGCACGTCAGGCAGCGACGGTTGAATGAACCAAAGGTGTCCGCGCTATGGAAAAGAAGACCGTCAACTCCCTGGAGACTTTTACCCCAGATGACTAAAACATAAGCCTATTTTCTTCCAAAACGACAACTGCTGATAGAGATAACATGAAACGGATAAAACAGCAATAACCTGTACAAATGTCTTCGCTTCGGACCATCTTCAGTGCTCAGGAAGTATCTACAAAGAGAAAGAAGGCTGTTACGGCAGATGGTTTGGGCCAAGCAATAACAGTTACAGTAATTCATAAGTGCCACAACAAATCACGCTGGTTTGTTTAGTCTTTTTGTGAGTTTAGCAGAGCTGTGTTCACCACTCAGCTCGGGGAGCAGATAAAAGCAGGCAGTGCCCCAACTACTCACTAGAATAGATGCTTCATAAATGAATGATGGGGGGTGGGGTGCGGGATGAATCCTTTTAGAACCGAAGTAGGCCAAATCACACCCCCATGGGGAAGAGGTTTTTGGGTGAAAGAGTTTTTTGAAGTCACTTAAACAGTGGGAACAATGAGAAACCGTGTTTCTATATACGGTCGTATGTTTGCGTGAATGCAGGTGTGCATATGTGAGATCCTGTTAGTCAGATCCCAGTTACTTTGTGGCTCAGAATGTGGGTGTGAAATGATCTGGGAGTGATGGGGATGAGTCACATCCCTCATGGGTGCAACGGAGATGCTTTTAAACCGAGCACATTTAGAGCGGTTTATTGTGTGGAACTGTACGAGCTGGCAGAATCACACGAGGCTCGCCACAATAACTATAGCTGCTGTCTCAAAATGTAGCATCAGTGCCATAAACTAGTCATAGCCCCAGACCAATACGCAGCTCGACAATAACAACAATCTGCTGCACTGTGCTCTGTCTGTGGTGCTGAAACATTTAAACACAGGGAGACAGAGAGACCCTGCCACTGAATGTGGCGTCTGTCTCTGTCCATGGTGCTGAAACATTCAACCCATTGTCTCTCTCTTATATGAAAACAGAATGTGTAACACATAAACCTACCACAGAATTGTGGTACACTGTTGTGATACATTGCTGTGAGTGGGGTGGCGATGCTGGTTGGTTTGGGTTTTGTTGGCACTCACATCAATTGGCTGTCCTCGTTATAGGCCAGCACTTGGGTGACATCCCAGTCTCCAGACGTGATGGACTGAAGTGTGTCTGTACTGGTGTTAGGCTTTGGAGATAAACAGAGAGGTAAGAAAATGTGGTGACTTTATCATATGATGGTAAGAAGTCCTGATTTTATTGCCTAAAACGTGCATAGCTACAGTGAGCTACAGTAAAGCTGAAAAAACCTGAAAAACCAGCTGTTACCTGGGAGATGGACATGGAGATGTGGAAGAACTTGCCCCTTCCTCCTTGAGGAATGGCGCGGGTGAAGAACAGCTTCAGCCCATCTTTGGAAAACAGAGGCTTCTCATTCTTAAGACACAGAGGAGGTCATTCAAATATTTTACAAATAAACCACCTCAGAACACTTTATACAAGGGCTGGCAAACGCAATAGTTACACAAAAACGTCCCACCAGCACAATTTCCTGAAGACAACAAAACAAAACCCTGTAAGATTGTCAAAGTTTAATCTAATTTCTGTGCAACACTGAGCCATAAACTGGAGGATTAAGCAGCGTAAAAACTGACTTTGATTTCATGACCATCATGAAGGAAACAACCACCAATATAAGCAAAATCTGAGCTCAGTTTCACCTTAATCAACAACTCCAAATCCAACTTATCATGGGTGTTAATGTTCTCACCTGTCTGTGCAGCCATCCTTCGCTTTCATCCTCGTGTTTCTGCACAAAAAGGTCGACAGGTTTCAGTTTGTGTATGTAAACAGGCCGGAGTGTCTTTGATACATGCAGAACAGATAGGACACACACACACACACACACACATTTAGGCGTACCTTTGTGCAGACTCCCGTCGTGGCCTCGCATAACGTGAGTATAGAGATGTTCTGGGCTCTGTTCAGCCAGTTGATGGCCAGTTTGGTGGTGGTGGCCCATTTCACCATTGTCACATAGTACTCACTGGCAAACACCGAGAAAGAAATAATTAAATAACAATTAGCTGTGTTTACATTGCGTGGACTTTGAATCAGCATCGTCAGTGAGAAGATGACCAATCACCAAGACACAAATAACGAAAAATAAGTGCCAAAATGTTTCCATTTACTAATTGTAGAGTGCGATAGAATTTTAAAAAGGGATGAAACATTAATGATCTCTTGCAGAGAAATTGAGATGTTAGAGCTGCATATAATGAGCCACAGCGAGGGAGGAATAAAAAATGGTTATAAATATGAGCAGAGCAAATGGGGGGCATTAAACTTAATGGAACTAAACATGGGACTTTGTTAAGTACAAATGTATCACTGGAGAATTTACAGAATCTTTGCAGGATATGCACAATGACAGGGGCAATACGTGCTGATGCAAAGGAAATTAAAAGAACGTAATATCTAAGAAACATGCAAACCTACATGGGACCAGAAAATGAATGCATGTAGGGTGATTACACACACGAGAGAATATATGAATAGGAACAAAATATGTAAATTTATGGAATGAATGCAGGAGGTGTAAAACGTGCATCGTTTGACTGAGCAGAGAGATTGATTGGCTGACAGTTTGGGCGTCTCACCCTATCCTGGGATCATCAGGTCTCCTCATCTCAATGGTGTGCGGAGGTCCGTTAAGGTTCACAACATACAGAGTGATGACTGGGTTCTCCTCACCAGCCTAGCAGGGCGAGGAAAGAGGAGAACATTAAAATGATGTAACAACACTTCAGGCAAAATCTAAAGTTATCTGTTATCGAACTCGTCTCGAGGATGAGACTGTGCACCTTAGGGTAGTGGTACTCTTTGCCTATTGGATATGGTGTGCCCGTGAACATGGGCAGCTCCATCCTGGGCACCAGCGTGTCATTGATGGTGGCGTATGCTAATCTGGCACCATCTGGAGACCACCAATGGGCAATATGGGACTGGAAAATCTCCTCTGGAAGATTGAGAAGAAAATGATCAATCAATCAATCAATCAAAACAGTGAATGCAAACTCACACAGCAGGAAGACAAGTTAATTATAGTGTTACTTTATGTATTGTAGCACACAGCGATGCATATTGTGTTGCCCTATGTCTGAAATATGCTATATAAATAAAGCTCGGATTGATTTAAGTGATTAAATGGCTGCAGGCCAACAGCATCATTCTGCTGTTACTTGTCAGGGTTAAAATGAACAGGTGCTTTGGAAGGAATGTATTTCAAAATGCAGAATGCATCATTAGTAGTACTATTTGTGTTGCACTGATTACGCCTCACAGACACTCATTCAATTGTTCATACATGAATGTCTTCTCCTATTGGCTGTTGCTCTGGATTTGTGGATCTTAAGTTGAGCAGTTTTTCGACAGTCAAAAATAAGCACCTTGTGCATTACAAAGTGTCAAAACCACAGTACCAAGTACCAGAAGAACAGGTTCATCACACACCATTCAATCAAAACGGCAAATTAATAGAGACACAATTCTCCACTTAAAAGTTCCAAATTCACAACCAAAAGTTCCCCTCTGCCCCGTCAGCAGTACAGTTTACTAAGTCTTGCCTGCCCTATTTGCTATATTTGGACTCTCCCACTCGCTCTGTATCCCCCTCGTAAACTTACACACAAAAACACACAAAGTACCAAAAGTTGTGGTCATAAATCACAACAGCTTTTAATCTCAGCACAGCCTATTGACCAAAATAGAACTCAGCTACATTTCCTAGAAATGAACCAGATAGCAATTTCTCTTCAGGTACAACTACATGGTGTACTTCACCATGATAACTTTAGTTTTTGGGTTGCCGTTACGTGTGTGTGTACGTGTGTGTGTACGTGTGTGTGTACATGTGTGTGTGTGTGTGTGTACCATTTTCAGCAAGAAACTCATTTCAGACTTGTGGACCGGAGGGTTCCCTTGAGACCCTCTGTGTGCAGGTGTGTATTTAAAATTATGTAGCAATCACACATACTCTTGTTCAACAGTCAGAGGGACCATAATAGCTGACAAAAGCAGTCTTGGTCTTTCATCACTGTTACTACACACACACACACACACACACACACACACTCCTCTGTCGACACACAGCAAGTTATTAAGAAATTATGCAAATAAAAGCTCACTGAGGGAACTTTTTGACAGCATAAAGCATGGCAGTGTCAATTCTGCTTCATTATTAAGTCTGTGGCGACGACGCAGATGGCATTGAAACAGTTCGACCTATTGTTGCAGTGTGCCACTAGCTACATTTAAATCAACTTTTGCAATTAAAATTTCATTAATGCTGTTTATCTGTGGGACTGGGTGCTGGCTTTGGGGAATTAACAGACATCAACTACCAATTAGCATTTTCATTAACTGTGCACGCTTGGTGGAATTACTTGATATGCAGCATCATTTGACAAACACCCTCAGTACAGACACTTATGTACATTTGTTTTCCAATGCAGTTCTGCGCCTGTAGTTTCTTTCCACTGCTGGGCACTGCTAAACTTTTTAACATCAGACATCTCTATGCCACAGACAAGAAGTAATATGCCTAATAGTAGCATTTAGTCTTTGATCTCCCTGCCTCCCTGCCTGGTGTGTCCACCTGCACCCTGCTGGCACAGCTCAGTGGGGAATGATTGGATCTCACGGTCTGATAATGAACAGAACAACACAGCGTTATGCTGCATTTGCAAATGATGAAGAATAAAAGAATAATAATAATAAAAATGATTTCCTGCATGGCCGGTTCCGTTACTGCCTGCTGACTTCACCAGCGGCAGCTTTAAAAGCTTTCCACGTGGAGTGGAACCGCCGGACTGTAGGATCTGCTCAGCTGGGGACGGCCAGTCACCTTGGCTAGTCGAGGAGAAAGTAGTTTCTAGAAGCAGACTGATATGTGCATGAAAAAAGAAAGTGAGGGAGCAATGAGTGAAGCACTTCTGATGAGCCAACTCTCGTTTTCTCTTGTAAGTAATGAGATTGTGTCTCTTTCTTCTGCCACCTCGCTGCGATGATGACCAAAGTCGGCTTCTGGGGGCTCATCTACTCTCTCCAGGTTCTCCATCCTGCTGTGCACGCTACATTATTCACTTTGCACTTAGTAAAGGACATTAATAATGCATTAGATGCCATAAACCAAGTGGCCAATGGGAAACTAATAAGTGCACGGTGAACAAATGAGAGAAAGACAAGAAAATCAGATGTTGCAGGTGGCGTTTAGTTCTTTCTTGCTCGTAGCGGGAATACTAAATCTAATAACTCTAATGACAAAGTGAACAAGTTGATTGTCCCTGAATCAAAAATGGCTGCATGTTTCCAACAGAGGGCAGCAATGGCACATGCTGAAACCAGCACAGAAAGAAATGCAGCTTTTCTTCTCAGCTTTTAGTGTCTTTTTTAGGCCACTAATTCAATGTTTTATATGTTGTGTTTTATGTTTTATAGTCCACCTTAACAATCAATTCTCTAGAGTCACCTCTACCGATTGCACAAGACAAAACTAAACCCTAGAAAAGCTGCCCTAGATTTATTATGGCCTGCTAAGTGATTCTGCACCATTGTATTATTTATATATATTTATATTATGGCATGGCTGGAATCTGAGATGATTGGTCATTAGTTTAAGTTTAACTCTAACAGCAGAGACGCCCTCCTCCTGACAAGCAGGTTGGTGACATGACATGACATTCTTGTTTTCCACCCAAAGTGCTAAAAAAAACATGGCGGTAAAACAGCTGTTACTATAAATACTACACAGTCATCACTGCGCAGACTGAGGTGACAGTGCAAGTGATAATTTAGCAAGAATAGAAAAGCACGTGGCAGAGCGAGGTGAGATTTTGCTGAGCATCTTCAGCGCCTCAGCTACCGTTTTGAAAAAGATGCTGTTAGAAGAAGAGAACAGAAGAGGAGCAAAGAACCCCCCCCCCCCGTGTATACATTTACCCCACAATGATACCACAGACAAACATTCATGAAAGTAGAAGATTTTTTTACACATTTCAGTCTCTTGCTAAGGAGTCCTACTCAGTGCTTAGAAATAACTGTATAAGGTTTTCTGTGACTGGAGAGAAATTTAAAAGTTTATAAAAACAAACATCTCCATGATGTTATATTCAGGTTGCGTTTGAGACCAAACGTTTCACAGAAATGTTGTGTTATAAACTGTGGATGTGAGGTTTAAAAGGACAGGGCTTTTGAGAGCCAGTGGAAGAGTCTCATGAAAGACTTTACTGACTTGCATTATGGGAAATGTAGGATCAAGCGTTTTAGATGCTTAACCCATAATAGACCATAAAAGTCAGGAAACATCTGCTTCTGTGTTCGATTTTCACGACTCTTTGAATCTGTCTCTTGTGAGCCGTCAAACTTTATGAGAGTGCACTACTAAATTTGTGGAGTGCCTCTTTAACACTGCACTTTACACACATCACTTGTTATGTAATGTCTCAAGTCTTGTTTGACGCTTTTATTCACCAATAACTCCAAATTAGCATCCTACAATGATGATAGCAAAAAAAAAAAGATACCAAATCTAGCAAAAAATCGTTGTTTTTTCTGTCTGAGACTGAAATCAGATACTAACTTTCCCAAACTTGACTTTCTGTGTGACAATACAAGCAATTCAGCTTGAATACCCCAAAAAACAAAACTATTTGCAACTGTGTGTCTCACATCAGTTTCTGCTGGTATTCACACCGAACTAAAATCAACACATTTTACTCCTTTTATTAATCTTTCCCTTTTCGAATGCACAAGTGTTGATTATGTGGTTACTCTGTGCCCCGCAGGCTCAGCCACAAACAGCACGATAAACAGACACAACCCTGTGAACGAGGCCTCTCGATGCAAACAGTCATCAAGCCAAACATCTATGGGGCAAACATGACTCAAATCAAAGCAACGCCGGCTTTTTATCTCGGCACACCAGAGCCCAATAAACGGTTGTTTCCTTGGGCTGCGTCACACTGCAGGATGTGTCAGTATCAGTACAGCCTCAACAGTCAGACAGCCGACAGATGACAGAACACTTGAGACTCTCCTGAGGCGTTTTGGACTATTACACACAGCCAACAGGGTTCTTGGCTGTGTCTCTTTAATTTTAATTTCCTTCTCCTTTCCGTCTCTCCTGCACGCACGGTAAACACACACACACACACACACACATTCATGGATTAAAACAGCAATTCAAGCCAGAGGATATTCAAGCCTGGGAGATTATTTGCCAACCTTTTCCCCCTCAGCATCAAATCTGCCGAACGGCGACAGCCAGAGCTTAAGACCTCATTTCTCCCCGGCGGCAGTGTGAGCCTCAGCTTGACCTTGGCCAGAGCAGAGTCTGAGTCATTAGCATGGAAAATCTTCTGCCTTGCAGTCTCACTGATGAATGTAAACATTACACAACCTGGCGCGGCTTCTAAGCTCGCATGCAGATGCTGGCATCACTGCTGGGCTGTCGCCAAATCTATTTACAGGCTTATAGAGCTTTTTCAAAAGCGATTTATCATTAATAGGAATGAAAAGGACTTTTAGTGTATTACCAAAAATAAAGAAATAAAAGCAGATAAAAAACCAAATCAATCATCATCATCATCATTCGCCATCAACATCATCATCAGCTCTGTGTATTGTATTTCGGTAAAATGTTGTGGACACGTGAATATCACACCCATGTATGATTCTGAAATTCTGAAATCATGGGCATTAACATGCTGCTTATAACAGCACCCACTCTTTCGGAAAGCCTTCTACAAGATTTAGGAACCTTCCTGTAGGGATTTGCTTTACACTCAGCCACAAGAGCATTAGCAGGTTTGGGCACTGATGCTAAGCGATAAGGCCTGGCTCACGTCGGTGTTCCAATTCATTGGTAAAGTACTGTGCAGGGTTGAGGTCAGGACTCTGTGCAGGCCCAAAAAAACATACATGTTATGCACCTGGCTTTTAGCACAAGGTCACTATCACGTTGACACTGGAAATATCATTTAACGGAGCACTGATATTTCCCTTAATTGGAAATTAAGACCACAGATGTTTGGCCATATAGTGTATCATATCGTATATCCTGAATCTGTTTGCCTTACATTGTGATTTGTAGAATCTTTTGATAAAAGAATTGGCATTCAGTCAAGTGTCATTATTATAAAATGGAGCGAACAATATAACAGGGACACCTGTTAATGTGACGATACAAAACAATTCACCAGTACGACAAACTACAGCCTCCAAAGTGACCATAGAGTAGAATAAACAGCCCTCCTAAGGACAGTAAGAGTACAGCCTTCGTGTAGGTAGGATTAAGAGCACGGCTCTTTCATTACACTACTGGTGTACCCAACCATCTGAAGAAAGCATGATTACTAATAATTAGTTTAAGCCTGTTATCTTTGGATTTGAGTTAATTATCCCAAGATATATCACATTATTTTACACCATATGTTGTTCGTGATCTTAACTTAAAATGATGTCTGATATCTTTGTCCAATTAATATGATTCAATAATTGAATATTTCACAAGAGGCTTACAAATACAGCAGCAAAGATAAGCACCAAATATTCTATACAGTGAAACATAGTGAAAGATATATTTCTGTTGTGAAACTAGAAGAGAGCCTCTACATGCCATCACATCACACTAGCTACTACATCTGGAAAGTGATATTCAGGAATGAAGAAAAAGCAATTCTGTTGTCCCACAATTCACTTTTATCTCAACATTGTGAAGCTGATTGTGTTTTTTATCTCTCAGTGAAAGATTTATATGGTCAATAAATGATGAGTGTAAATTACCAGGCCTTCAGCAGCGCATAAATATGAGGCAGGGGGGTCAGACACTGCAATAACGCTCTGATTAATGTTTAAATGGCTGAGAATGGATATTGCTCTTGACGGATGGACGTGGTTTCCAATGTCAGCCCGGCTAATGAGAGATAAGAAGAGCTGTGGGTTGATAACATTAAATAAAAACAGACCAGCGCTGAAGACGAAGCAGCCACACAGCTCTTGTCCTGGTGTACCAGCGACCTCAGATAACCTCTGCGTCACAGAGTCTACATCCTCACAGGCCTCCTGGGTTGCAGCCATTTACATTATCAAACACATACGTATTGTTTTATGGTGTTACTCGAGGATTAACAGTGTGTTGTGTATCATAGTCTGTCTCCATCTTTACTATCTCTATATCTATGTGCTCGCCGCTCCCCATCTCCTTCCCGCTCTGTTATTAAAACACTGTTCCACTGGAGCGGAGAGTGCACCCAGCGCAGCGGATATAAATTCATTAGTTGAATGCTAACACAGCACCAGTCCCGGTTTTACTGCGAGGCTCACAGGTGAATTCTTTGATTGGTGGCGTTGATGCTTGGAGAGCTGCATGACATCTGTATCAGTGTGTACAACACACACCAGCGGTGAATTAATGCCAATGAGCCGATGTAGAACATTCATTCATTTTCTGGGGTTTGTGTAAAGCAGAGGCAAATTGATTGACTTTCCATTTTTAATTTACCTGCAGGAAATCAAGTGCTACATGCCAAAAATACTAATGTATCTGCAGACGCTGGGGAGTCACACTGTCTGATGTCATTAGTCACTAATACATGTGTAACTGCAGAGAGTTCAACTTGGAGCGATGGGATAGAGGGGAAAGATGAATGGGGGGGCGGTTGGAGAAAATATTGTTCATCATGTTGATGGCTGTGAACCTCTTTGCCCTTTAAAATTAAGCATTGTCTTCTAAAAACCTCTCACCACATGCTGCATATGCCAATGACTGGTGAATAGTCCACCAAGAGAGACCTAATGAGGGGACAGTATCCAGGTTTTTATTTTTACAAGAAACAAAAAAAAAAACTTTAAAAAATGATAAAAATTACAGTTTTGTGTAGTGTAAATATGTCTCTCTGTCCTATCTTGTGAATCATGTTATGTTATGTCTCACGATAAGGACCTCTTTGAGGGGTTGAGATTAGGGCACTCCTGATTAAAGGAATACTTCAACATTTTGGGAAATCGCACTTTTTTGTTTTCTTGTCAAAAATTAGATGAAACGATTGATTCCACTTTCATATCTGCCTGTTACGTATGAAGCAGCTGGTTAGTAAGTGAGTAAAATGCTCTTGTGAATAAATATCTCCTGGCTTTGTGCTCAACAGACAGATGTGAAAATAGCGTTTCATCTTCTCATCCCACTCTCTAGAAGAAAGCAAGCAAGTTTAATTCACCGTAAATCAAATATTCCTTTAACAGCAACACTTTTTCTCCCTTACCTTCATACAGCCAATCACTGAGCCCATTGAAGATGACGCCCTCCTTGCCAGTAGATACCAGACGAAGGGAGCGGCTCTCCACTGTAGATCGATAGTAGATGTTGCTCTCAAAAATGAAGATCTACAAGAGCCAGAGAGAGAGGAAATGCATTTGTAGTGTGTCACATTTTGGCAAAGCTTTTTTTCAAGCAGCTCCTGTCCTGCTGAAGTGTCCTTGGGCAAGACACTGAATCCCTTCCAGCTGTTTGGACAGTTGTTGATCTGCAGCTGACCTCCCCCATCTACTAATAGCTAATAAGTTGTTACATCATTATTAATACCAACACACACAAGAAGAAGGCTGAGGACAGTGTGGTATTTATACCGACAGGTGGGAGACCTGGGTAAGGCAGAAGTCACGCTATCACGGCGAAGATCAGCCCGCGGGTCAAAACACACATTAGCATGGAGCTTTTTCAGTTGTCACACACAAGAGATCAGTGCCCATGTTGGCAAGAGCACCTTTTATTCAAGGGGAAGAAAAGTCTATCACAAAAGGTACAAAGAGGAAAAAGGAGTCTGCCAAATTTCTGATAAGAAGGCAAACCTTGGGACCAAATTTTGACTTTGACGCTCTCCTCCACAGGCCTGCAGGGCTTTCAAGATAACTGAAGGTCAACTCTTTCATTACAGAGAATAATAGATCATCAGCACCCATGGTGAACATGGTGGGCGGGGTGGGTCTTGGGGCTGGAATTTTAAAATGTTACAGCCGTAATGCCATGCTGAAATCAATCTCAGGCTATTACTGAAAAGGGTTCGCTCAGTATCTCAAAGATTATGGAATCTCTTGGCCTCGAGCTGGTATCATGGTATCAGTTTGTGAATGATTCTCCAAAAAATATTCACTCCGTGAAGTCTAAATGATGTACAGCAGGAAATCCAATAATATAGGCCTAGCTCTCTACAATGGCTGCATGTTGATACTGTACTTCTTTCTACAGTGTAAAAAGGTCAACACTACAAAGAACCCACTACACTACCACATTAACTTAAGTAATTTACCATTTTGCAGTATTTTTCCATGTCTGAACAATGGGACATTTAGTGAAAAACTAAGTAACTAGCAAAAGTTTTCTCCAGCAAACCCTGCATCTCTTTAAAGGTAACACAAATCTGTCACAATTAGTTTCTCTTGAGGAGGCACGATCTGGGGGCCCATGTGGTTTGGTGCCACTTTGGTGCAGATCGACTCCCTGTATAGAAGCTAATCTAGGCCACAGCACAGAGAGAAGACCTGGCCCCGTTCTCTGAATGGGTAGGCCTCTGCCAGTGATGGCTGGGATCATTTGCAAGAATGTTTGGAGGAGATTAAAGAAAGTATATCACTTCAGTTCGGTGAATGATGGGAATGAAAACCGCACCATTCCTTCTATTTCACTTCTTTACCAAGCAAACTGTGTACCGTTTAGGCAGGAGAATCTCAGAGGGGATATATTGTGCAAAATGCACTTTTTAATGTCTTTTCAACATGAACATGTGTCCCTGGTGTCTCTAAAGACCCCAAACTATGAGAAAAGGTCGTCCTTTCTCTCTTTTCTCTGTTGATCATGTGACTTCCTCCAGCCACTGAACAGGATGGAGGTCCAACCCACAGAAAACTCCTCCTTGCTGTAGCCATTGCTATGTGGCTAATGCTAGCTCTAGTAGTAAGATGTTGAAAGTACTGGCAAAGTATGCAAATTGTGCTGTTGTGGGCTGCAAATCCCACACAACAACTTTCATGTCCTCTCATCATCTGTGGAGGTGAAGACCTGAAATCTGAGAGATATGTCCTCACAGCAATAGCAGAAATGTCTGCTGTGTGTCTCAGTGTGTGGTAACGGTACAAGCTCAAGGATGGATCGATGCAAGCTGTCTGTGACCTGACTTCAGACTTGGAGGCTGTAAGTTTTGCCATGTTTTATGTTGTTTTGACATTTATTTGGCAGGTTAGTCTGTTGAACTGTTAGTTAGCGTGTTGCTTGGCTAATGTGGCTCCCCTTCGGAGCCGAGACTTTGCTTTGGAGGCAGCAGATCTAATGTGGGAGTTGGCAGACGGAGCCTACTCCTGCTTGTGGAAGCTGACCAATCAGAGCAGACTCTGCTTTTCTTGGCTTAAAGACACAGGAGCTAAAATGGGGTGTTTAGAGAGAGGAGAGGAGAGGAGAGGAGAGCACTATGCAGTATGCAGTATGCACAGTATGAGAAAATTAATGTGTTTTCTGAACCATAACACATGTCCCCAGGTAACCCCTCCATCCATTGTTCACACTGCTTCCATCTGGCCCTGATAGCTGTCATGTGTCCATGTATACTGAATGTGTATTTGTGCCTTTCTTTCTTTCTCTCTCTCTGCTGCAATACTTATTTGCTGGAGTTCTTGTGCAGTAGTTCTTGCTTACCCGGTTTATCTGTTTTTCCCTATTTCTCTCTCTCTCATACACACACACCATCTCTTTCTCTCTAGCATAATTCAAAGGTTAGGCCTCCTGAGGCTGTTCGTCCAAACTTTGATTGTGTGAATGTGTGTCAGCCACATGTTGAAGATTAGCCGCCTACTGGGAGCAGGGAAAAGAAAATCTTCCATTCAGTGGGGGATTTACTTTCCACAAAAAAAAACACAAGCAAACAAAAAAAGTGTAAGAAACATCTTTGTGCAGACACATGCTTCTGTGAAAACAAATAGCTTAACATGTGGTTGGACAGCTGTGTTTGTGACTGTAAATATGGGCATGTATGTGCTCATTCTCTATGGAAAAGGTAAGTAGATTTAATTAAGTGCATAAGGGATTTGGGAACAAGATAACAGGTGGCTGATTTATGTATATTACATATCCAAACATGACGACACATGCCTCGACTTGCACACTGTGTTTGCTTGTTTTAGTTGACGGACGTCTCTCACTTAAACCTCCACCTCTTCGACAGAGGGCATCTGAACCTTCGGGGAAGGCAGCTGCTGCTCAGTTTCACGCTAACATAACTCGCCTGATGGAGGTAAAACCACTTCATGACTAATGGTCGGAAACTTGAGGCTATATCAATCTAGTGACTGTGTTAATTAATCCACTGACGAGATAACAGGTAATTAATAGCATTGTGCTGCAGGATGTTATCACTTACAGTCTGTCGGCCCTGCGAACCAACAGACTGAAGCTCATTAATGTTCTGACAAGTTCGACTGTAAGATGATGAAGGCGGAAAATGACTAATCTTGGAAGAGTTGCAAAAGACCATTGCTCCTTGTGATTCAAACAACAGTGCTTAATTTGAAATTTGTTTACTGGGAAATCTCAGTGAATCATTAGGATGATTTACACCCTGAGGCACAAATAGTTTGTGCGTGCTGTATGAAGCACTCAAACTGAGACTGTGTCATTCAATTGAAGAAACCGCTGCATTGGTAATGTGTCAATAATCTAAGGCGAAAAAAGTTCCCCCCATATTTCTAGGCCAAGTTTGTCTTAACAGGCCTACAAGGTTGGTCATAAATCACATTTTCTTCCAAATAAAGCCAAGAAATGCAGCTGCTTTTCCACCAAATTTGAAGGACACAATCTGTGAATCCTTTGCAGCCCTTAGCATCCTATAATCCATTGTGCGCTGGTCAATCGGTCAATGTAATGGAGCATTCAGGTGTTTCTGGCAAGCTTGTAAAGCAAGACAATGCAATGTGAACATGTTGTATACATCGTGTGTTTTTGTTAGGGGGGGGTCATCAATCACTGGGAAATCTATCACATGAAGTGGACCAATGAAAAAGCCACTGGAGCGTGTAAATAATGGTAGTCAGGCATAAACTCCATCGTTTGTTCCTGTTAGCAGCCTGGAAATGTTGCTGCTGTGACGGTATATGGAAGTTCTACGGATACATTTACAATTACAGTGTTTTCCAGGTGTCATTTGGAGTTTAATTAAAATGTCACAACTCTGTCTGTGACCTCAGTTATGGAACTTGTATTTAGTACAGAACTTGTCCTTTTTTTACCTCTGATATTTACTCAGCCGTTAAAGGTTAATTTCCTGAAATATCTGACTTTGTGATTTGACAGAAAGAACTTGAATGCACCATTAGTTCTGTTCTATGTAAGGCTTGACCCACCTTCATGGGCTGCAACCTTTAAAGGATTTGACATCTGCAAAAAGATTGGCAAGTAGCACATGATTGCCAAAGAAATAACCTTTAAGCTGCTCTAATGAACAGATCATATGCCTGCATGCATGTAAAAGGTGTCTCTCCTAGAGATTAATCCAAGGACATTCATCATCAAGTCATCATTAAATCCACAGACACAAATCCAAATCTGCTCGTATGTGCAAATAAGTCATTTGATCTGTCAGCGCTGTGTTAACAGCTTGTTGCACTGCCTCCAAGTAGCCAAAATTATATTAATTAATGCAGGTTTAAACATAGGAAACACAAATACCTCTCACACCCCCTTCATCACTCATTCCAGCTCCTCCCATCAGGGGGGCTGAAATAAATTCCTCTAAAATCATTAATTCTAACTTCCATTAACTTTATAAACTGGCAGTAAAGGACGCTGAAAGCTAACACTGCACATATTTTGCACTTGGCTACTTCTTGCAAAGCCATGTTAACACTATTTCTACACCAGTTTATCTGTATGTATGTAGTGTGTGTGTGTGTGTGTGTGTGTGTGTGTGTGTGTGTGTGTGTGTGTGTGGCTTTTACTCCACTTCGAACTTTCAATGGCTAAATGTCATGGATAGAGTTATGTTAGACAATGAAGACGGTTTGAATGTTAACTTTGAAACATCATTGTTCAGCAAGCAAAGAAGACACCAGGGACACCATGGGAAATGTAGTTCTTACCAGTTGCTGTCCCTGGGGTCCCCAGCCTGCGTACTGCAGCTGAGCATTTCGCACCTCTGGAGGGTTCAAATTCCACGTCTCCCTGGGGTGCACAGACAGAGGAAACAGTGCTAGCAAAAGTAAGTGCAGACACATACACACAGCGGCTGCTGCATCAGAAGAACAAGTGTAACACATCAGGGAACAAAGGTTTAAGTGTATCCATAAATACCGGCGCTCTATAACAGTGTCACCTCTCCTTATTGAGAAAAGTGCTGCGCAGTGCAGGCTGCAGAATTAGAGGTGCCACTGGCTCTATGTCTTTGTCTGGAGCTGAGGATGAATGAGGTCATCAAGTGAGGTGGCTGTTGGTACACTACCACTGGGTGGCAGCACACAAATAGATTTGACCACAAGAGCTGCTGACAGTGCTGTAACACTGTGACCTGACGTGGAAGTAATTCAAGAGGGAAATAAGTGAGGTGTTCACTTACTGGACTATATGACAATAATATGTCTTGGCAACTCACTCCAGTTAATCAAGAGAAACTTATTAAACTTATCATCTTGAAAATGCATGTTATTCTGTTCATTTCTGTTGTTTGTCAGGACGCAGGACATAACTTCAGGAACTAATGAATGTATTCTGCTACTCTTCCATATTTTTTAACACAAACAAATGAAGATCAGAGAGGTTAAATTGCAGCAGAGAGCGCAGACTTGTCACACCTCACTAATGCTTGTTCCTTTCTTTAGGCATTTTAACAGCTCAGCGTTGAAGGACACAAGAACGACATGAGACAGCAAAAAGCCTCATTCTCAACATAAACGACAAAGCAGCAGCACTGTCATTACAGCATTCTGTGGCCTCTACACAAGACTGGTCTTTCTGACCATAAAGCATAACACTAATAGTTAAAATGTGTCTTCTTTTCAAAGCGTCTTTTGAACACTGACAGCAGTCAGAGGTGCTGCGTAGGAGGGACGGCGAGAACAGGTTGTGAGAATAGGTGGGAATGAGGTGAAAGGTCAGGTGAGATAATACAGGATAAGATAATGAAACACAATATATAGTAAATGGAACAAAGCAGCCCTGTCGCCTACTTACGGAGTCTCCAGGCTGCAGATGATGTAGAAGGCCGTGTATGAATGCTGGTACACCTGGAAGAGGAGGCAGCAGGAGCAGGCTTCGCATCAGTTCAGTTCAAATTAAACAGGTGACATGTTTCACCATCTTCATTCAACATCTTCATCTAAAGTGCTTTTTTAAGTAACAACATCATTTTAAGCACAGTTTAGCAAGACTTAATGAGTTCTTTGAAAAGGAAGAATGGAGAGCAAGAAAAAATGGCATTAGACATTGATATTAACACATTCCTTGAAGTTGACAATGAAAAGAAGAGTTTTTAGTGAATGAAATAGAGAAAAAAAAGTAAAAATACTTTCAAAATCTTTAAAGAGTAACGACCTTGAGTAGTTTAACATCTCTCCTTACTGGGGTGATGTACAAGTGTACTGGGGGGTGTGTCAGTACACAGCGACATCACTGCTGGGTGTGGTTATAGGTGAAACTGCCTTGACAGTGTCTCGTTATGTTACGTTATGTTGTTCTTCTATGTTTTTCATCGGGCTCATTGTGATCTAATGTGGACAAAACATCTTACAACAACTATACATTAAAAAATCTGGAACACTCCACACTACTCATGAACGCTTCTTGACAGATGTTTTCCCACAATAACTGCCTGTGTATGTAGTTTCATCTCGTATATGCTACAAATTCAGTGTTTATGAACAGTGCAGGAATGTATTAAGCCACTGCCCGCTGGAGACACATTTGCATTCAAATGGCGGACGGTTTTATGTGTGTTAGTATGCAAACACTGTGTTTATTATGGACACCCGTGAACCACATAACGTGTTATAGAGATGAAGTGTGAGTGTGAACCTGAGTGTGAGTGTGTGCTGCTACCGTGAGCGTGTCGGAGGAATGGCTGTCATCTATCAAGGTGATGGAGGTTTGGACGGAATAACAAATGCAAACACATGCAGTACAACACACTAGACATCTCCAGCGCGTCGTAATGTTTTCTATTCATCTCAGGCAATAGCATGAGGTTATATCACTGCCAGCATCCTTCACACACCAACAACAGACACAAACTCTCCACAGTGACTCCGTGGTGAAGCAGAATGAAGTATATACACAGACAGCAGCAGCAAAATGATTCTACATTCATTTCATCTACCTACATTAGGCGCTGAAATGCTTTGATGCATATCGAGATGCTAGCACAGCTGACGTAGTCACAGGACGCTTTATTCAGAATTGCAGAGAAATGATGAATTCCCAGCCGGAGCTTCCTGTTCCTTCTGTCGATCTCATGTCCCTCCCTGCGAGCCAGTGCAGCGCCGAGAGGTTTGTTTGTGTTTCTGCCTCCCTCGCTACAGTTCCACTCGGCTGTGCTGGCCCCCGTTGCCATCACTGACTGGCAGCGGTGTGCGACAGGCCTTCACACTCCGCCATGATTACTTTCTCCTCCCTCCCTCTCTCCTGCCTCTCCTCCCTGCCTTCACTGCACTACCAGCCTATACCCCCCCCCCTCCCCAGTGGAGGTGGCTGACATATTTGGCTGTCAGTTTGCTAATTCAAAAAACAAGCAAACAAATGAGAGGCTCACCGGTACAACGTTGTAGGCCAGCAGCACATGCTTCATGTCAGGAGACACCTCATACTTGCTGGCTTTGTACATTTCCTGTGAAGCAAAGTCAGATGTAAGAGGAAAAAAAGACAAAAAGATGAGACCTTTAACCATGCGTGGAATTTTTTCATTAAACTAGTCCTTAAGTGACTGCGTTTGACGGATTGCTCGGCTCCTGAAGCAAATGGGAGTTGCATTAATCTTTGCACTAGGGCTTGGCGATTTGATGGCAGACATAATGTTGTGTGTCGTCACCCAAGCTGCTGCAACGCTGATGCTACATCTCAATCTCAATGTTTCCCCAGAAGTTTTAACTATGCAGTCCACATTTCACAGTAATAATGGATCATTTGATTAAGCCTTATAATAAAAAAGAGCTTTGGGTTCCTTGATTTGCTGACACTATAAGAAAAGTTTTCATTTAATTTGTGGGCAGCCACGGTCAGTTCTCCAGTTCTGTGACAGAAGAGTAGATGACAAAAGACTTACAAACTTCTTGTTATGCACCAAGATGGTCTTTTCATCAGTGTCGACATTGAACTTGACAACATCGCCCTCACGATTTCGGTACAATAGCTCATTACCTGCAAGGACATGGGGAAAGAGAGAAATAGGTTACAGATAGTCCTCAATTCCTTATTTCTTCATGTATCATGTCATGTCATCTGTAAAACTCTACAGGCAATTATCAAATCAGAGAAAAACCTTCGCTCAAAATGAGGCAAAATCCTTCTTGGGGAAAAAAAACAAAACAAAAGGGTCCGTGTGAACCAATATCTTTAGTTTTCTCCTGTGGTTCAGACAAATGGGCCGACGGTCACTGACCTTTTACAGCCTGAACACAAGAAAGCAATAATAAAGCTCCTTGGATCTTAAGCAGCACATTCAACATGCAGAGAACAAATGTAACTCAGTGACAGCAAGAGCAAAAATTCATGACTTTCCCCTGAAAATATTACATAATAGATGCTGGCATGATAGAAAAAGAAAATATTTAATGGTAATGAAGTTAATAGCTGTCTTGAGTACTGACAACATAGTTAAATCCATTTATTACCTTTTTAATATCAAAGGCATATCAAATTTGGCTTGTTCGAGAGTCTAATTAATCTACCAGCAACCAGAGAAGTGAAGCTATTATCAATGCGTGCGACACATATCAACAGGTCACCAGGCGGCACAAGTATGTGTGGTGGATTCTAATATAAAAGCAGGACTTGGGTAGGAGGGCAGCTCAATTAACTGTATAATGATTGTGACCACAATTTTGGCCTCTGCAATTAATCAGACTTTATCGGTTGCAATCCTGCAGCCTTGTTTTGTTTGAAACGCTTTCTCTGATACGTCAAATGGAGTAAACGGCCTTTGTTTCAAGCACAGTGTGATTAAACGTGGTCAACTTCCTAAGACCCTTGTTTGTTGTTGAGTGCTTCTGTGATTTAGAGATTTGCTGATTTAGAATTGTATATTTATCTGTTATCTTTACACAATAGGGATATGTTATTTACAGGCTTATTGTACCAAATTGAAAAGCAATAATACAGAAGCAAAGAACGGCTGTGCTTGCAATTATTTTCTTTAATGCCACTATCTCAAGATTATGGGTTAATTATTTTGTTATCTCAAGAAATGAACTTTGTTGTCACGAGATAACGACATAATCAATCCGTTATCATGAGAAAACAAAAGGTTGTTTCCTCTTATTACTTCTAATGTTTATCAGAGATCAGGAGTGCCATGCCAGCATGCATATGGTGCAGGTCCCGCATGGCAGGACAAGCAGCCAGATAATAATGTCCTGTTTAACAGGAGACGGGATCAGAGAGAATCATTTGTTACTGTTCAGACAGGGCGCTCTCGGCAGAAAGATGAGAAGCTAGCAATCTGGGGAAGGCATTCCCTGAGGCACAAACACTGACCCATTGACAATGGATAAACAGAATATTACTCCCAGAAACATCAGTAAAAGATAGAATAGACAAACAATATGTGATTACATTCTGTGTGGCTCAGACATAGATGGCGTTTGTCAACTGTAGCAACTGATTTAAGGTGAAAATGTCAAACCAAGGAGTATCCATTACTGGGAGAAAGCATCAGACTGTACTTCAATCAAGGTCCAACACTGACTGAAATTGAATTGTGTCTTTCTGTTAGAGATAACGTTCAGATCAGTCCTCATCACTGAAGGAGAGGAATCCCACCAGTCATGACGATGATCTTGAAGGCTGAATTCTGGTGTGATCAAATGAACCAGACACTCATTTTTGAGTTCTCCATAATTACTCTGTGACCCCAAGAAAACAAGTGATTTTCTCATGATAAATGATCTCATTATCACGAGAAATCTGCCTTTTATTTTCTCAAGGTAACAAGATAAATCAACCCATTATCATCTCGAGATGATAAAATAATTATCTTAAAATTGAAGCACAGCCATTCTCGGCTTCCATGTACAATAAAACCTTTAATAGTGAATATATTTAAATGTGTTGGTGCAGATGAAGAAAACAGGTAAAAAAGTAAACTCCACATTTTCAACACCTTACAAAAGTAGTGTTTGACTGAGTCGCATCGATCAACAACCCAATAAACTGTAGCTGAAGTCAGCTATAGCTATAACAGACTATAAAACCTGGTTAAAGTAAAGAAAAAACACCCTTAAGAATTATTCATTAAAGCTTTAAAGGTGCAGTACACAAGCTTTAGTGGCATCTCGTCATGATGTTTCATACTGCATTCAACTGAACAGCTCTTGCCTCACCCCTCCCTCAGGGGGGGAAAAGTATGGTGGCCCTTGTAAATTATAAATATGATCCTCCATCTATCAAAATGTTCAAACTTTTCACAACACAAAATGGCCAGCAACCACTTATTCCTCATGTCCTTCATCTTCCAGCTGGTGCATTCACATTTTCAAGCTTCCACTTCAACATAAAAACACAAAAGGCCCTTAGTTTGTCCGTGCTGGGCTACTGTAGAAACATGGCGGACTGCGTGGAAGAGGACACGCTCCATGTGTAGATATGGGGGGCACGACGATTTCGATATTGTAAAATGTGATTATACACTAATGAAAATATGATTATGAGAAAAGATCCCCCTAAATCCTACACGCTGAACTTTTGATCACATTTGTGCGACAGAAAACAGCCCCAACACTGTCTTCACAATCTAATTTTAATATTGTGAAATACTGAGTGAGGAGAGCTCAGAGAAAAACATGAACACAGAAATCTCAGCTCCAACAGCTCCAACCCTCTCTTCATGTAGGACTCCATTACTCATAATAAGAAGCTAAATGAGGAAATAAGTTTTCATGGCCTTTATTACACCTTTAAGGTCCTTTAGACATACTTTTCAACTAGGTTTAACAAAAGTCCTGACAAATCTGAAGTACTCAGAGTCACAGTAAAAGAACAGCCCAAAATGTGCCTGAACACAAAAGCTTCCAGCACAAACTCAGTGAGTTTGGGCCACGAGAGGAAACTCTTGAAGGGAGCCATTATTTGACAGATGTATGAAAGTTCATACAGCTCCTCATCCATCAGGCCCTTATCAGGGGGGGATAAGTTTAATACAGCAACTGCCCCCTTTCACCTTCAATCTATCTGCGCTCCTCTGTCTTATTGCTTTAGTGATCCATAGGCACACGAGCAACCACGCCATTTGGCAAGGTAATTAGAACCCAGGGATTGTTATGCAGAGCGCTGTCTATCTGCTAGCATATCTAATTGTCCATTAGAGGTGACAAAATTACCATCACAATGGCTTTAATTCAGAACGTGCTTGGGAGAGCAGTTTCAGACATTTTTAGATTGGCATAGCCAAACGCCCACTCAACAGCTTTTGTCTCCTTGTTAAAAACCGTCGGCATACTAACAAGGGTATAAAATGGACTCCTTCATGGACATTGTGGTGATAAATAAAAGAGAGCTGCTTTTTTCCACCATGCTCCATTATTTTAGTTTGACTCTATTTGGTATCTTGATAAGCAGCCTGCTTTTATTTATGAAATGGAAACTGCGCATGGTGGGGCTTGAATGTGCAAAAAGAGAGACAATATGATGAAAAATCAGTGGTCAGAGAGATTGACAGGACTTTATTTTCCTGGGTGACTGTTTTCATAGTCGGGCTTCATTTTAAACTCAGAGACTTGCATTTCTTTAAGGCACCTCTTTCATCTTTATTCCTCACCGAATCACTGATCTCCATCTCCTTTATCCACATGCCCTGAGACATCTGAGACGTACCTCAGATCTCTCAAATCCTTCCCATCACTGCCCTTTTATAAGCCCTCCTGCTGAGTTCATCATTTTAGACCTTATCATCCCTCCTTCACCTTTCCAACTCTTTGTTTTCTGCTCTTTCACAGACCGAGAGCCATCTATTCTTTCACAGTACCGTAGGCATTATGTCTTCCCTTCAATCTATCTCTTTCTAGCTCTCTCTCTTTCTCTTTCCCCTCTACCTTCACTCGCTGTGCATTAGCCCAGGGCGCTGTTTTCTCCTGTGATCTATACCTTTCCACAGCACTATGTCTTATTAATACAGCCTCCTGCCCTGGGCACAGCCCTAACCCAGCCTCACTCCAGGGAGTCACAGATACAAGGCAACACACTCGAGTGAGACAGAGAGAGTAGGTGACAAGGACCAATGTTATGTATTGAGTTCATAAGATTCAACTCTGTGGACCTCCCTTTAAAGAAGCACCCAATCAGATCCGGCAAACATCAAGCAGCAAAGTCAGACGGAGCCTGAAACTTGAGAAATCAGTTGTTAACAAGCCATGTCTGTATTACAAATACCAGTGTCATTAGAAAACAACTGTGGTGTGGGGAAGCAGACTTCTGTACTTCAGCAGTAGAACAGTCAAAGATCTGTGGTAATAGGCTGATTTAGAGGTCACAAAATGTAGTCTGCTATGTGATCAAAGCTGAACTAGGAAGTTGATCTGTACATTTTGAGCAATTTTAAACTTGGGAAATATTCTAGCATTCTGTTAAAGTTTGGCTAACTCTTGTTATGTTGAAAACTTGTATGTTCATAAGTACGCATGACTGTGATCGTGTTTTATTTCTCTCTTTTAGCAACGTGGCTGTGTTCCTAACTCTTACCAGCTGTCTTGGTGAATACAACAATATTACTACGTATAGGTCTGAAGGCCAAAATTACAAAATTAAGACTCTTTCATGTGATCCTCCACTATGTCCTTCTCCTTCTGCCCCCTACTTCACTGGTTTCATTGTCCTGTAGGCTTCATTAATGCTTCAACAGAGCCTAATTGCCTTATGTGCAATATGACAGCTTAATTAGAAAGACAGAATAGTACAGAAAGACTAGTTAAAACTACTTCAAGGAAAATCGACTCTAGTAGTCTCTTAAAGTGAAATTGCCCTCTAATGCACTGTGATTGTTCAAAGATAGATTTTTTAAAATGCTGCTCATTCTGCTGTTTCCTCAATCCTCCTTATTCATTCCCACTCGACCCTTTCTTGAAGCCACGGCTGTAGTCCCACCATTCAGTGTTCTCCTGAGTACGTTTCTGTTGCAGCTGAGGTGGCTAAAAACACTCCAAGAGAGCACGGCGAGAGCCATCAACAGGCACGCTCTGACTCAAGTTGTTGTGACAGGCTGATCACTTGGATTAGTAAGAAGAAAAATGGCTGCTTACAATATAAATGTTTTTTTTCTTCTATTTTTTCTCGCATATATAATTCATCTTAAGCAATCACTAAGCCTAAAATGTAGACCAGTGGAGCAGATTACTTGGAAAAGTCCTCTTGTCTTGACCATGATAATAACAGAAACCAATAAAAGAGAAATAATTTTACAATAAAGGAAAGGAAATACTAACCAAATGATGCTCACTTCAAAAGAAATTGGGTTTTATTATTAGCTGTGTTGTGAGGCAGGGCTGCAATGTTTAATTCTGGATCTTTCTTGTGGGTTCCAGGTCATTTGTCCACACCCAAGGCTGCAGATGATGAGAGGTCTGATAAAAGTGACACAAGATACTGGGGGAGAATTATGGTGTCTGTCTGTGGCTAAATAAAATGAACTCTCCAACGCAGCAGCCTAATACAGTCTTAAATCTATGCCACCCATTGGCTCAGATGTGCTGTGAAATATAGGCTCATAAAAAATTCAAGAGGAGTTTTAATTAAAAATCTCCCCCTTAAATTTCTAATAATTTAGTTTCATTCTTGTTCGGTTGTTGAAAGGGAATTCCACGGAACAGCTGTGTGTGTTTTTCTCCACAGGTGCAAAGCTGATCTGCAACACTGAGGAATATGAATTCTATTTCTGACCTCGTGATAAATGAGCATGCTAACAAATGAATAGCAGAGCAAACAAATGAGCCAAAACCTCAAGTATGAACCTGCCGACAAAACGTCCAACCACCCAGGGCTGCTGCCGACCTGCTGCTGGCCAGTTTTCACAGTAGAAGTCATTCATGTTTATCAGTTTATCAGGAGTGCCAATCAGTCCGTGTCTGCGGGCTTCATCACTTGCTGCCTCCTCTGTGTTTTTTTAAACCATTAAGGTTTAAAAAAGAGGGCACATTGCAGAGTCATTTCTGTTTCATGTAGTTTATCTTCTCAAATACAGATAATGTTTATTTCTGCCTTATTATTAGGTTTACAGAGACCTTGCAAACCTTTCAAAATTCCAACCTCAAAAGAGCAAATTATTATCATACCTCAAACATCCTCACCAGAACTTTAACATCAGGGTCCTGGAAATACCCAGCTCCAAAATCAGATTACCTCTTTAATATGGATGGGACCGACTCAAATACCTTGTTCCAAAGACAGCCACCAAAAACAATTTAGTCCTTACTGTGGACTACAAAGCTTGTTAAAAACCCTTTTGACATTAAGCCACGCACACGAGTCAGCTTGTGTCAGTGTCTATGAATTACGCCTCTTTTAAATTCAAATGTAGGACAACAGAAGCAAAGATGATGACCACTTGAACAGGCATAAACAACACAGAGAGCCAGCGAGTCAGCGCCAAAACAGACGGGCACAGCAGAAAGAGCTGCACAAGGTTATAACAATGATGAACAGCTCCAAGACTTGCTGAGTAAAAACATGCATGTCCCAGTAACACAGGTGTGTTTAAGGAGCACCATAAATACGCCGTGATAACACCGTGGTTATATGCATGACCCAGGACCCCAGAAATATACAGATTGACAAAGACTGAGAACTAATAATTGAATTGGCTACAATGTAAAATGTCTGGTATTTTTCTTCCTCTGTAATCCAAATCAGCTGCCAGATCCTCCTGATTAGTCAGGACACACTGTCTGGTGCCGTCAGACCACCTCCTGACACGTGTATTACCTCTGAAAGCAGTAGAGTGGAGAATCTGCTCCACATTAAATCCTCGAAAACTCATCTACTGCTCGTCTGACTCCATATTCCTGCCGAGATGACCCCCCAGGGAGCACAGAAGTGTTCAGAAACCCTCCATCAACTTGCTAAAACCTGTGTGCTTTTAGTAACCTGTAACCTCAATTTGCAATTAATCCCTCAGTCATTTTGTCATTGATTTGACTCACTGCCTCCGAGGTGACCGCCATATCATCGGTGCGTGCCAACTGTTCATACACTCCTCATACATCCATAACATCTGCTGCTGCTTGATTCACTACCCACAGTCCCCATGTGCTCTTGCTTCCTCTTTTCCTTGTGTGTTCGTGCAGCACTGGTGTGTTATCTTGTGCCTGCAAACCAATCACGGAACTTGAAAAGACCTGCCTCTGCTCATAATAATTAGGATCATTAGGGAGGCCAGCACCCGTAAAATAACAATTATAACAATAATAATAATGACAATAAACATGGCAGCAGTGAGTGGGCTCTCTTGTTTTCCGTAGCAGGAAAGGCTACTTCAGTATTATCATACAAACTCCCCAAGGAGGCACAAGTCAGAAAGTTCCAATTGTGAGTTATTTGCAGTAATTACTCATAATTCCCAAATCAGATCATACAAGAAATCTACAACTACATAATGCTTGCATGCGGATTCTTAAATCTGTTAGTAGAATAGTTACAAAACTACCCAGCAGGCCTCTTGCTGTGAAGGGACTGTGTTTGTGTAACACAGCAGAAAGGCTGTGTTACACAAACACAGTTTAACTACGAATTCTCTGTGATAAGACTGACTAAAGTGAATTCAAAGGATTGTAAGTCCATTTCACGGCTTGGATGTTAATGCCATGTGCAGCAGGCATTACAGGGACGTGGATTGTGGGAGAGCTTGCTGGATATTCAGCTGCAGCAGAAATGTGCCTGTCCGAATACACAATGGTGGCTTTACTGCATTAATGCCTTAACAGCACAAATAAATCTGCATTCAAACGCGTGAAACCATAAGCATGTCACAAACAAGGACCATAGATGAGGCAGTTAGTACTTAGTGTGGCTGCTGATGGGAGGACAAAACACAATTATCCTTAGTGTGTGTGTGTTTGTTTGTCTATGTGCAAGCATAAGTCTGTTTTTCTGTGTGTGTGTGTGTGTGTGTGGCGAGCGGGTAGGAGTCTGTAATTCTGTTGTTAATTAACATCATCCCTGTCTTTTTCCCTCTCTGCACGCAGAAACAGACAATACAATTGATGCTTCATAGGCAGGTTTGCACGCTGCTACCATGTGGGACTGTGGTGCTGTGGCACCAGGCTGTAAATGCATGAAATTACCACCACTGCTGCTGTAATAGTTATAATGGTAGAAATGATTTTAGAGGAGGAAGAGATGAGAGAAGAAGAAAAAAAAAAGTACCATTGGGAAATAATAACATGAAAGTCTTGTCCCTAGAAAATGTGCCACCATCACCCTTGTAAATTACATTTTTAGGGGGTATTGAGAGTTAAAATTTTTTTGTTTTTTGTTTCAAATTTTGTACAACTCATCTAATTTTCAGTTCTAATAACTACTACAAATTTGACCGCACATGTGATTCCAATCTTTGGTACTTGAGGTTTGAGGTTGAATATCCAGTCCTGGAAGTCAAAGCCTACAGGTGTGGCTCGGTGACTCGGTTTTAAGGTGTATTTTAAACTTTAACTCTCACCTAGCCAGTCAAAGACCAGCAGAAAACTTGGGGCATCACCAGCGAGAGCCCTGCAACCTTAAAGTTTAGCTTTTGAAACGGAACAACCCCTGCTGGAGTTCTTGTGACATAATTGGTTCATAATGTTACAGTATAAACATCTGACCTCATCTCCACCATTCATCAGTAAAATCTTGAATTTAAATTTCAAAACTGACAATGAGTGGAATGTTGTTCCTGATTCAAGTCGCAATGAAAAGCTTTTAAGAGAATGTTTCACAATGTGGAGCTGTGTCATCGCTTCTTCATGAAAACACAAAGCCGCACAATACAGCAATCAAGATGAGAATCGTGAAAGCAAGTGTGATTCTCTCTCTGTCGCTGATTCAAGATTCTTCATTTGGACGAAACATAACTGAAATAGTTCTTTTTCAATTTTCGTTGCTCAAAACTTGGATAAAAGATGACATCCAACTCTCAGATGTTGCCTTGACGCTGGCAGTAAAGGAGCTAAGAGACTGCTGAATTTATCATGAGACGCACTGAAGCAAATGCATAATTCCAAAGTCTGCTTTTCCTCTTCAGTTCTGCATCAGATGCTTTTTCCTGTTCCTCCCTGGGTATTAAAACACCGAACATCAGTATTTTGTGACAGCTTGTTTCTGTCAAAAGACTAGAGTCTCACTGCTTCAGCTGCTTTCTGAAATAGACGACAGAATCTGAGTCGGTGCGAAGACGTTCTCTCATATTAAACATCAATCATGCTTGCGGTGAAACTGGGCCATCTCAAATGGGGATATTTGTACCTGCTGCTTCATATAATGTTACCGTTTTATAAAGGCTTATTGTCCGTGACACTGAATGAACACTGGATACTAACAGTGAGTGTATGGGCTAATTTGATATGTCTCATTGGTAAGAAAAAGACCCATTGCCGAACTCCATTAACAAATGACATTCACATCATTACTCATGTTGTGTCATGGGAGCAGAGCTATGAAAAGTCAATAAGGGTGGGAGACAACTGGCTAATCTTCGCCAAAGTGATTGCTTTACATAAACATTAGAGATGAGAGGCTGTGCATCATTCGGGAACAAGGTAATTCTCTGATATGCATGGAAGAGTGTACACACACTGGCAAAGAAAACATCACTATGCTTCCCTCTTATCTAAATCACACTCACAAGTCCCTCTCAAAGTCACAGCGCTAACACTTTTAGGTAGCCCTAATCGGCTGACCGTTTTACAAATGGCTCCCCCTTCACCATATTTAACAAACATCAACAAGACAAGAGGCATGCTGGAGCGACAAACAAGAGGAACGTGGCCATTAAAATGGCAAGCAGCTGCTCGCAGCGCCTGCGTTGTTGTCCCACTGGGTTGGCTTCACCTTGGCCGTGTGAGAATGATGTTGATGCTGCGTCTGTTTGATTCAGATGGAGTGGTAAAAAACAGGCGCGTGTGAGATATCAGCTGTGTTTGCTAAATGTGCAATTACCTAACCTGGGAGACTTATAGCGACGGCTTCAGAAGATGAGCAGAATACTGATGCAGAGTGCGGGGTGAAGTAGTTTGTGCAGCTTAAGTTCGACACATTAAAGAATTAAAGAATAATTTCAGTTAATTACAATGTGGGTTCATTTTATTGCCTTGGCCATCAGTTCTACTGATTATGGCAACATTGTACTGTCTAGTTAATTACCTGACAGATTATAAACCACTTAACTTAAGCAATGCATCCATCCGATATGTATCAGCACTGGTACTGACCTGCTGTAGATCTGATATCAGCCACATTTTTGACTGATGTCATTGTAAAATTCAGTGTTTCCACTATCAGCTCGTATTCCTCCAGTCACAGTGGGTCGTTGGATCTGTTTTTAGAGCAACAGCAGTCTCTGGGCTCCTGTTACCGTACATTAAAATGCTCCAACTGACTTCCACGCAGTGAGTAATACAGATTTAAATGTAGGAGCACTAGTATCTGATCCGCTGCCAGAACTGGCAGGTACTGAATTTGGAGTTGTAGCAGAAGTTGGATCGGTTCATCCCTATTTTATTTTAACAGAAAACTGAAAGTGAACACATCCCATGTGTGTGTAATAATTCCTCACTGCACAGTAAAACTGTGCATCTGGTAAGCATGGCATGTCAGAATCAAAACCACAGTCAGCCTGTTATAGTTCTAAATTAGGTTGGATGAGACAAACATCATCAATGTGGTCAGCCAAGTGCATCTGGCCAGTGGAGGCACCAGTGCAGAGGGCTATGGTGAAAAAATGCAGTTGAACCTGGCTGAGCGCCACTAAATGTCATCCAGGAAGGAGCTGCACCGGCCAGTGAATGTGTACAAGTGTACATTCCTGGTAGATTTCTTTGTCACAACAACAGGATGTTTCTGTTGTAAACCTGTTGATTGCTCCAACAGCAGATAAAAGAACTGTTGCTGGAATAACTTTCCAGGACACCTCAAAGTATTACAGTATTAACCGCTGTTCAGTGTTTTATTGTCTGATAAGCCTTCAAACTAATGGACCTATTACTTGAGCCAGACGTCCTCAATCTTTTTTCATCGTCTCACTTGTTCCTCACAGCTCCTTGGCAACACGAGACTGTTTTCAGTCTGAACGTCCGAAACATGGAGGCTCTAGTATTAATAAACCTGAATCATCCTTTAAAATGATCCATCCCCTGCACAGGCAAGGGTCACAACCTCTGCAACCACTGTGAGGAGCAGATAAAGAGCACTTAATGATACTTAAGTACAGAATATATTTAAGCTAATACTGCTGGACAAGACATGAGGAGGCAATTTTCCCTGGTAAAAATAGCCTAATATATGATCATTAGGGATTCTGGAGGTTATATTCAGTCTGTCTCCAGGGAATTGATTGATAGGTGGGGACAGCCTGGGGTAGGGAAAACATAAAACTGGGCTAAATTAGGTTTTAAAAAAATTCAATTTCAGCCTCCAACCAGGGAGGCCATTATTGCAAATCCTTCAGACAGCCCTGAAAGCATGCAGGTTGGTCGAGCACCGGGTCTAGTAAAAATGACACACTAACGAAGACAAAATAATCAGCTGATAGATTTCTCTCCCTCTTTCTCCCCCGTTTTTCCCTCTGTCTTGTCAGCTGTATCTAATGATACACTAAAAATACTTTGAGATCAAGGATGGTACTGTCAACAGCACAAAAAGGGAGGAGATGAAAGAGTGAGCTGCTTTCTAATGACAAGTCTTGTGTCACGGTGGCTTCCGCTGCACGTATGGATTATTACAAAGCTCCTTTTCTCGACAGAACCTTTTATTTGTGCATCACATATAACAGTCTTGTGTTTAAGGGGCTGTTCTCACCAACCATAATGATATTATATAATGCAACCTCCCTGTTGCTGTTAGAAATGAGCTTGAGTTTTAGCTGAGAAGAACAGATGTTTGCTTCCAGATGTGTACAGTACCACCACAGTTTGTGATGTTCACCGAGGCTCGTTCAAGCGTAATCGATTTGTTTATTATGTTTGTGGGTCACAGCTAGTCGCGACGACAAATCAGCCACATGAGAGATGCCTCATTCTTAAGCACATATGGGGACCTGTAGCTAAAACAAACACTGAAATCAGGCCAGTCTGTTTCCAAGCTCATCATCTGAGATCCAGAGGAACGACATCTTCCTGTCACTGATATAATAAATATGGGTTTTCAGCTTTCTAATTACAACCACTCACAGAGGGGGAGGCTTTGCGATTTCAGGATTTCAGATTTAACAGCTGCGTTGTTTCCACGAGCCATCTTAGATTGGAGGAGACAGCTTCGTTGGGCACGAGAGAAGACAAAATCCACCTCATTAATCCTTCAGCTGTACAGATTCCTCACATCTTGGAGCTGTGATCATTCTCTTCAATGCTGCGCTGAGACTGAGACGTGAGGCTGCATCCAGTCGCTGTTTTACCTTGATGCAAAATAAAGTATATAATTTTCTCTCGTTGGCTCCCTGTGGCACTGTCAGTGTTTATACTGTCACAGTCCTGATATTAAAAAAAACAAGCTTTTGAAACTGCTGGTGATGAATTGTAAGAATAGCAGCATCCACGCGCCGCCATTGATCACAGAAAAATGGGGGTTGTAGTTACAGGTAATTGGGTAGCTATTGAAGCATACGGAATAAATCGTTCAGAGGAATGCCAAACAGCAAGGACACACACACACATGGACACACGGACACACAACTACACACACGCAATGTACAGAAACGCACACTTTCACAAAGGCAGAGGAGGGACAGATGGTGTACAAGAAGATGATGAAAGAACAAACATCATCTTAGTAAATACTACATTTGCCGTTTGATTTGGAGAGTGATACACACTTACACCTATTTTTTTGTCATTCATTATGAAGCTAAAAGCAGAAACATATCATCAGCGGCAAAAATCAAACAGGCCGTTTTCAAACTGCTGACATCAACGGCTTTAACAGAACCAACATTATTACCAATTTATGAAACATCTTTCAGGGGCTTTAAGCTACTTCATGAGCCTTCAGTGGGTGTTGAATGTGAACTCGTGAGGCACTTGAGCTGTGTTATTTGTGTTTGGCCACTATGTATTCATCATGCACCTCTCTTCTCTGTTTGTTGAGGTGTCGGGACACATCGGCTGTGTAGTTTTGTATTTTGCACTCACAACATTTATTCTATAGTAATCCTGCACTTCTGAATCTCAAATACGACAAAATCACTGAGTTCTTTTCTGCCCTCACCCTCTGACTGCCCCTCTTAATTCTGATTAGTAACAAGGATCCTCATTAGCCAACAAGACAACACGAACTTGGCTGTTAAGTTAGTTTTGAGATTCCTCGAGCATATTTAGACAAACAAGTGAATACATTTACCAAAGCCTCCAAATACCTCTTCTTTATGAGATCGTTAGGCCAACAAGTTGGCAAACAGCTGCCTGTTTGTTGTGCTAAGACGGACAGGGGAAAAAAAGTACCAGATGGCCAATATTGACTTCTCTTGCCTTTCCCACATTTGGGATGCCACCGCCTGAGGAAAAACACTGTCTCTTGCTCTTGAAATGAATAAGAACATTTTAAAACAACCTGTCCTCTTTTGCAGTTCCGATGCATATGTTTAAATCCAGTTCTAAATCAAGAAACAGACTTCACTTACTGCTTATCCATTTGGCGTTGGGGTCATGAACCTTGAAGTCTTTCCTGAAGAGGTCTCCAACAGTCACCTTGCCCTTGAGAGCCAGGCGGTCATCCTCACCTGCGAAGGAAACATCCACAACGTTCACGTGAAGAAAACTGAGCAGCTCCTTGTGGATCAATTACAGAAACTCATCTTACACTCGTGGGGGTTTCTTTCAATAACATCCTGGAATGAGTAGAAAAGTAAAATGCTTTATAAAATCGGATGCAACACAGTGACAAGACAATAACGGCTCCTCATATCAGAGGGAGGTTGTAGAAAAACATATTAAAGAGGACAAAAATATTAGTTATTTCTAATATAGAGATTCTTCTGGACTAGAGATTACAGAAATAAAACCAGGTGCTATGGAGACAGGGAAGAAGATAATAATCATTTTCTTGCTACTTCTGACAACAAAAGCCAAGAGAATTTAATGTCCTCTTGACACGTTTTGATCTCCAACGCCATCTTAACTGCTTTCTCCTGCAGGCTGCAACTGTTCACCTTTAAAGGAATAAGGAGCGTAGCAGAGATGAAGTAAAAACACGAGGCATAAAATAACGAAGCAGAGCATCATCTTAACTCCCTGGGGCCTTTGATTAAGCCCATCGTGGCTTCTGATCATCAGTTCAGACATGCGTATTTACAGCAGACGCTTCCTGCAATTCATTTCAGCCTAATTTCATCCATCAATGCTCAGCATATCATCTCCTGCTACATGATATGACTCCTTTCACCTCCATGTATGTGGTGGGAGGATGAAAAGCAAAAGACAACACATCAGGAGCTTTTTTGTCTTTCCTTAGTGCCGTTTATGTCTCCAGTAAAGCACTTTGAATTGCTTTGCTGTTGTCAAGTTGCCATACAAAAATAAAACGTGGCTTGTCTTGGATCTGGAGAGAACATTCTCAGCCTGAAGGTTCATTTTGGTAACTTTCAGCTTAACGTTGACTTCAAAAACGTTTTCAGGGATTTGGTCTCCTACCGAGGAACTCTTTGACACGATTTGGCAGTTGATGGACACATTGGTTGCTATGGGGATCAAAAGCTGTGATATTTTAGGTACAGGACTTTCTTTCTAATGTTGTTTAATCCCTCTGCCAACACCTGTCTGTGTCCATGCTGCAGCTGTCGGTTTGTACGTGAGGGAACTTTTTTTCTTGCTGCAATTGCATCACAGATATTTTTATATATTCTTTCATTCTGTAGACGTACAATTCAGACAAGATTAGAAGGTAAAGGAAAAAATAAAAAAAATAATGACAGGAGCTGCTGAGTTGAAATGGTAGAAATAGTCAATATTAATAATGTTCAGCTGTAGCACACGCTGAGCTAAAAGCCATGGAAGATGCTGTAGACTGTAATAGCAGTGGGCCGCACAGTATACAGGATATAATGACATAATGGTGTGATGAAACTGTGTTTATGGTGCCTGAGTATTCATACTTTATGATTTATACTATTTGTTTTTCTTACCTAGGTCTCTTTCTGGTTAACATAGAAGATGAACTAACGTGCCAATGTTTTCTCAGGCATCACTACTGCAAGAACTATTAATACAATCACTGTTAATTGTAACACTCATCAGGCTTTATACAAGAAATGCCATCAAAATTACTCTATAAAAATGTGAAACAGCAAAAATAAAATACAGAAAAGAAATATGAAAGTTATAGTAGTAAAATAACAAATAGAAGTAGAAAGAAATGTGCATCATATTACTCTGATGTAACAGTAATATGATAAATTACTGGAAGAGGTACAAACTGATTAAGTGATATTTTGCTATATTTTCATTATCTTGTCAACCACTTTTAGTGAAGGAATTTATGCAGCACCGAACAAAAATGGGCAAAAAATGCTCGACTCAAATGCTCGACACCGCTACAGGTTATCTGTCAGCTGCATCTGCTTATAAAACGTGACAATTTCCATGCCAAGGAAATCACCAGCACTAAGTGCATCTTTTGGAAACTTTCCTTTTAGCAGGGTTGAAAGCCGGAGCACCAGCGGGCAGACCATTATGTGATACAGCAGCCGTCTACTGAAACTCAGAATAATGAAAATGCTTTTAGGTGCGTCTGAAGGTCCAAAAGTGGGACGACCCACTGCGCTGGTTTAGTGGTGGAGGAAATGAACAATCAAAAGACCATAATGGTGCTTTGTATGTTTTACCTGCTATTAGAAATATAATGACATACACTTTACGGCACAGCTGACTGTTTTAAGAATCATATTGCGCTATAAGTTCGCAGATTGGTGAAAACATTTGCTACTTTGGAGCCACCAAGTGATTTCACTTCATGTAAGCGGGCCACTGTATCCACTGTAGGTATGTTCAAGCTGCAGAGGCATGAAACTTGTGATATAGCTGCCTGGTGGGGGGGGTGGGGGGGTCTGGCTCTTGCGCGATGCGTTCAAGTGCTTGTGACCAGCTCTGATGGCACCACAGTAAACAGTATAGGGAACAGCTGTAAGAAAATAAAACCTGGAAGACAAGAAACGTGGGATCTGTGAAGTGTATAATGCAACTTTGCTGCAGACTGCAGACTCTTTTATGTAGCAGGAGTCAAGGAAACTCTACTCACAAATGCAAACCACTACGGCTGGAGACACATTACGTCCAATGTCTGATCAAACTAATGCTCCGCATGCTGGACAGAGGGAGAGACGAACCTGTGTTATTAATGGAGAGGTTTTCTAACTGCTAAAGCACGACGGAGCCACAAAGAAGAGCTCCAAATGTTTCCTCTGCAAAGCTGAACTGTGGCCGCATCGCCTAATTTTAATCTGACACATGCTTTGATCCGTGCATCGCAGCTGTCGGAGAAATCATCTTTAAAGAGCAGATGGATGGAAGGAGAGGAGGTTCAGACAGATGCTAACATATAATGACACTAAACATCTTCTCCTTGTCATGTTAACACCATCACATAAGACAGTGTTGAAAAAAAAAAATGCTGTTTAATGTCAGTCCTTTCGGATCAGTGCGAGGTCTCAACAACAGGATGTGATCATAAGAGTTTGAGATCATCCGTCAGGAAAATCACAGCAAAGAGAAATGTTCACACAGCCAAATGTCTCAAAAGTACCTAAGTTATCAACAACAGATCATGAGGAATAAGATCTGCGATCCTTATGTGCTTTCTGACTTCAGCCATTTAACTCGTATACATTTACACAATGTAATGTTCATTTATACAATGAAGAAACGCACTACAGAGAGGAAGTGGTGCAATGAAAATAAGCTCTCCTTGAAGGCGGGGAACACGATGGAGGTCGTCTGTAACTTCCTCTGACCATAAATGGCTCTAAATGGAGTCTGCAGGGTCAAGTTCCTGGGAGCACACACTGCAGATGACCTGACCTGATCCACCAACACCACAGAAGGCCCAGCAATGCCTCCACTTCCCGCGGAGACTTAGGACGGTGGACAACCCCCCGCCCATCTTGACTGCATTCTACAGGGGCCCCACAGAGAACATCTTGATAAACTGTATCACCGCCTGGCGGAGATCCTGCAAAGTTTCACATCGCGGGTCCCTGCAGAGAATAGTGAAAAATGCAGAAAGAATCATACAGGCCTCCGCCACAGCTGACATCCACCAAGCCCTTTGTGCCCGAAAAGCCTCCAACAAATCTACATTGTATGTTCTGTAACCATCCATTTATGATATTCATCCCATTTATTATCTGGTATTACTCTGCCTTTATATAGCTGTTTTTAAAATATCTCTTTATTAATCAGTCTGTTAGATATGCTGCTGTGGAAAACAATATCTGGCTCTCATGTATGCTGCATGTGTCAGGGGGCACTAACAAAAAAGAATCTCGAATTTTGAACAGCAATTAATGAATTAATCATTCATCATACAGTTATACTGCTTGCCTTGTGTTTGACCATCACTATCTGAAGATCTTCAGTTTGTGAATACATAAAATGGAGAAAAAGAACGCGTCTTGACATTTGAGTCATTATTAGCTTTTCAAGCAGTTTCCTTTCAATAACAGTCTGTTTGCACAGCACCTTCCACTTCAAGGCAATTCAAAGTGGTTTACATGAGGCATTAAAAGCCATTACGACAAGATACCAAAGTAACACAAGGCAGAAACAGAGTGGAAAAAAAACTAAATCTGAGTAAAAGACAGAAATCATAGAGCTGGAGGCAAAACTATTTTTCTCAAGAAAAATGAAAAGATGTGCAAACAGTGGACTATTTGATTAATCCCCTTATTGTTTTAGAACTAAGAGCAGGAGAGAATTTTAGCATTGGTACAGTATGGGTGAACAGAATACACTGGCTGGTGTTAGGGTTAGAAAATGGGAGCTTTTCATTCTAAAACAAGGCAAACAGGCACCATTGCCTATTAGAGATGATGGTGACATGTCACATCACCTTGTGGTCTTAATCTAGCCACCCCCCTCCCCATTCAGAACGTGCAACTCATGAGGTCAGTGGTGTCTCAGAAATTATCTTTCACACAAGGATCAAAGAAAACTTTTCTGACCAAATTCAGCAAGTAAGCAAAATCTGAGTTCCCTTTTCTCTTTAATAACCAAAGTATTTTAAATTGCAGGAACGCAACAATGACTTGCATCATTCCCCAAACGTGCGCGTCAGCTGTGTGTGAGCTGTGTGTGGCATATTGTGCCTAACAGATGGATAGACACCGACTGATCCGCAGTTCCACCCCAATTTCATCATGGGGGACTAAAACACCTTTGAAGGCATCTGCTTGGTGCATCACTTGAGTTTTGAGTGTGATTATGAGAGGCACCAGACTGTGTATAGACTGCAGGGAGATGCAATAGTGCACATAAGTTGCAGCCTCCCATCAGATGGCAAGGTTTAAAGGGGATAAATACTGATTTTCTAATCAGTTATGATGAGCCAGATTCATGGATTGGGCACAGAGGCAGTCACTGCAAAAGCTGAACATGTGAGAGTTTACATTTAAAATGACATTTTAATATATATATAGCCCAATCTCTTAAAGGCAAACCCATTTTCTGTAGTTAAGTATGTCTTTATCTCACCCTCACAGAGTGCTGTGATCATAGGCGGAAACTTTGAATTAGCCTGACAAAAGTGAACTGTCAGCCGCAGCAGGGTCAGCTTACTTGAGCAGTTTATATGCTAATGTGGCACGACCTCTTTTCAATACAACGCAAAGGCAAAAGGGCTTTTGATCGAACCCTGAACCAGGCAATTTGAAACATAATTTGAGTGTCTCTGTGTGACTGAGTCACATACAGTAAGTCTACAGTGTTGACTCCAAAAGAAAAGATAATCCCATCTAATCACTGATTCATTCTTTCATTCTAAAATGATATATTCACCATCTTAAGGAAAAACCTAACAAATAACCTTTGACTTCATTTCTGTCATGAGATCTCAGTGTTTTGGTAACCCTGACCATAACTTTATACTCTCACCACTCTCATACTGTTTTTAGCTATAAAAAAAGTAAACAGGAAAAGATAGTGACAAGCTGGTGAACATAGTGGAGCATTCGGCAGCTAAAGAGCCAAACATTGAGACCAAAATTGAGTTAAAAGGAGAGTAAATATTGGAGTTAGATTCATCAAATGAATAGCAACATAACTCTAAATGAATGCTAATATAGCTTTGTGTCTGCTGTTTGCTAATCGTTAGCCATGTCGACATTATGGGGTGATAATATGTCAGTGATGTGTTAACAGCTTGTTTCCTGCTGCTCCTTAGTGTCAAAGATCATGCAAGATGAAATAAAGATCTTTATGCAACATTGAAAGAGAAAGTCTAAAGCCTTTTGTTACTAGTGATACAGTAAAACATGTCAAACCCAGCAGGATGGTTAAAGGGGCAGAGTTCAGGCAGCAAGTGAAGTCATCCTCTAACTGTAGAGGTAACTTGGTTGGCTGGGCTCCAGCTAGTATCGATTTTTTGTGAATTTGGAGTTTTAGCAACCTGCAGGGAGTTTACACACATTTGCACAGTGAGTACTTTTTGAGCAGCTTCCAGCATTTTGAGACTCAATGTGTTTAAATTTCACAACTAACACAACAAGTTTAAATGGCAGCAAAACAAGAAACAAAGGCTTAATTTTCCTCCCAGAATTTTATTTCTGGCACTGAGGAGAAGACTTTGAAACTGCATTTAGACCTCTGTGTTGGAAAATAAAACTAAAAGTTAACAATATAAATATCACACAAAGTAACACACAAGTAATAAATAAAAACTTTAAAACTTAGGCCCTATTTTTACGTATTTTGGGTTCAGGTAGGGATGGAAAATTTTGGAATTGGTCCAGTTGATCGCCTCAGCTGGCTGCCGAGAAGGGGCAGTGAATGAGCTTCAGTAGCTGTAATATAATCCTCTAGGGCAATTGCACCTGACCAAAGTAATATTGTTACCAAAGTAACAACTAAACACCACTAAAAAGGCTCGTTTCTGCCACTGACAGGCTCAGTATGTTATTCAAAGTGTCTGACAACATTACGGAAAGGATCCCTACAGAGAGAGACCTGCAAGATGTAACGATAGTCGTTCTATTGCTCGGTTCAAAGGCAGCAATTTCAGATGTGAGTGGCTCATATACTGGTGTCTCCTTCCACAATATTTGTGTAACACACAATAACAGAAAACAAGCTGACCTATGAAGGCAGCAGCAGACCAGCTTCTCCCCTGTTCTGCAGAAAAAAAACACCGTTTTTGTCAATGGAGTCTGGTGGGTTTGAATAACGTTATAACAGCTATTACTGGTCAAATACAAAGGATTTTTCAGGTCTATCTCTGTAGGGACCCTTCCCACACTTCAAATAACAATCTAAGCCTGTCAGTGGCAAAAACAAGCACTTTTAGTGGACCTACTTTGATCCGGCACAATTGCTCTGAAGGATTACATTACAGCCATTACATTCACTGCCCACTCTGGGCTGCCGGCTGAGGCGATCTACTGGACGAATTCCAAAATTGTTTGTACCCATCAGTCATGTCGACCCAAAACCATGTAAAAATAGGGCTCAGGTTTGAAAATACCAGATATATCCTTTAATGCCACTGAAGTAGCGGTACTAGTAGTAGTAGTTCAGGTTGATCATGAGAGTGATCTAACTTCATGCAATAATCTCGGTGACTGCTGGCATTCAGCTGCACAAATGAATTTAACATGTGATGCTCCCACAGTTTCGGTTAGCTGTCACTCTGTCAGTCAACCTGACATCCTTCAGTCTGAGGAATACCCAGATGCCAACCCTGAGCATCTGACCTAGTTGTATTGATGCAAAGCAACCTCTTAGTAATATGGAGCTATCACTTACAGCAGACAAAGGTTGTCAGAGAAGGAAAAGCAGAAGAAGACCGAAGCTCTGTGTGTGTGTGTGTGTGTGTGAATGCGTGCATGTGTGTGTGAGAACAAAGTGGTTGTCAGGAGCAGTTAGAGACTGGCTGGTGTGTCTGGCAGGGGAACATCCATCAACAAACCGTCCTAACTGAGTGGAAACAACACGCTATCTCATAACTCCTCACATGCGCTGCAGTGCCACAGTTTGCTGCTCAGAGTGAGGCGCCTTTGTTCCCAAAATGCTTCTCCTTGATGTGTAATTACAGCAAAATAAGTTGTGAATGACTGCTGAATTTAATATTTTAATAGGAAAATCCTCCCAAAAGCACTTAAACAGTATTACAAAGTGTGATTTACCTGGGCCCATTTCCACTGCAAAAAATGTCCCTTCTTATCTTAAGTTGTTTTCGTCTGTAATGAAGCCCTTAATGTCTTATTTATGAAAAGCAGTGGGAAAAGTTAAAGGCAAGCTTATTTTATTGATTCTAGTGCAACGATCTACTTTTACTCAAGATCTAAAATATGTTCGTTTATTTTTTAAACAGGATGGCAGACTTTATTGACTTCAAGAAATGAGGTCTCTTGGGCCAAATCAAAAACACACCTGCCTTGTTAAGATGTTTCTGCAGTGTAAATTCAGGCTTTGACTGATTCCCGACAGCTACAGTAGAGGCTTTGATAACTCAACAATTTTCAGCTATTTTTTCAATAACCTACAGTAAATATGTTGTTGTGATATCAGCACACGAGGATCAAGGCCTTCTTGCCACACTTCCTCACACCTCTCCACAGTCAGGAGCCTGAATAGGGCACATCGACACGCAGAAAAGAACGCAATGAAGCTACAGCCTGCATCTGTAGGTGGATAAAACACAATACACTTTTGTTCAATTCACTTTTGTTATTTGTGATTTGAATTGTGATGTTGTTTAGGCAAGCCGCCGCAATGTTGTCTCTCCACTATTTTCTTGACAAAAAGTTTAATGGTGCTCTGTCCTTGTACATGTACAGGGATTTGCTCCCATTCAGCTGCAAGAGCCTCAGAGAGCCCACTGAAGCTGGGCGATGAGGCCTGGCTCGAAGTCAGCATTCCAGTTCACCCCAGAGGTGTGAGATGGAGGCTCAGGTTGGGGCTCAGTCAAGTTCCTCCACATCAAAACCTGTTCTCTATGGACTTCTCTATGGAGTTTGTGCACAGGGCATAGTCCTGTTGTTACCAAGTAGGAAGAATGCTAAAGCACCAAAGCCAGACCATGAAAACAGTCCCAGACTGACAGACTAGTCTTACATACTAATGGTAAGCTCCAACTTCAAAGTTTGTGTTGTAAAACCCAAAGAAAAACTCGCTAAAGTCTGCAAAGTTTTGATTTAGATTGTGTGGGTTGTTTTGTGTGCCGAACACCACGTTCCACATTAAAGATACATAACAAGACACAACATTTAAGGGTAACCTTTTCCTTTAACTTGGAAAGTACAATATAATGTTTTCAACTTAGTAGAATCCAAAGATTCAATTAGCAGTTTCATCCCGACAACGATAACCCCATGAGGGAGTAAATACTAACAAACCACTGTCCTTGAGGAAAGATTTATGGAGCAGCATTATTCTGAAGCTCATCTCACTTGGTCAGAATCCCTAATTAAACCTCACCGACTTTTAAAACTGCATCTGATGAGGCCAGAGCATATTTTAATATCCCCAAAGCCTCCAAAATACCAAATATTCTCTACAAACAGCCGGCTGGAGGCCTCACAGTTGCTGTGGGAACCCAGCATGTGTCGATACTTGGAGCAGAACAGTGGTTCTGCTTGATCACACGAGGTTGACGCAGGGAGGGGACGGATTAGGGCGAGGTACAAGCTGGAGACACCACCTGCCTGGCCTTGACTTTCTGCCTGACTCTCGGTGGTCCTACTTATTTGGAGGTGGCACATAAACAGTTCTGGTCCATAACAAACACCCCGGGACAGGAACAGGCCACAGCCAGGAGGTGACAAGGCGTTTTAGGCCTCGCTGCTTTGACACCTGCCACTGCGCCAACAGCCTACCCCAGCGATGTGTTTGCTCTGACACCTGTCTAGATCTGAGAGGATTACGTAGAAAAACGCAACCTTGAATTTCTTTCATAATTGCTGACCCTGCTTTGCCACCACACCCCCGTCATCCCAGAAAACATTACCTGCAATTGTCTGCGACAGAAAATCGTAAACAAGGGCACAGTGATTGCTGTCTCAGAAACTGCATTATTGTACACACACATTGGCAGTTGTATTGACTGATTTGGTTCTGGCAGCACATAAAACCATATCAAGGAGCTTTATGAGCCTGAACATAAACAGATGGCCTATTGATTAAACTTTCATGTAAATCTGCAAACAGAAAACCTGAAGGTCACTCACAAATTGAAGCTGTGATGCCTTAAAATAAATAAGGAAAAGGTAGAATTCCAAAATGTGGGTGTTGTGTGTGTGCAGAGAAAAGAAGGGCTAAGTGAAGGAGACAGATGGGGGCTGCGCTTATGAACAAAGCAATGTTGCGCAAGCTGACTTCAGTGAGGTTTACTGACCTTCACTAAATGTAGCCGTTACAGCAACAAAGAGCGCCTGTGTGGAAGTTAACTGTGACTTTACAGTGGGTGACACTGCAAATGTTGCAGTGAGAGCAAGGACCACACACAAGGACAGACAAACTGACATACACACACGTTATTCTTTGCATTGCTTGTGGTGAGATTGATTGCAAAACCTAATGGGCATGTCGGTGCATAATAATAGCTGTGTAAACATAGCGATGTGAGGTGTATGCTGTCGTGACCCCCCCCTCCTAGTCCTGCGCCGTGTACCTGGTGTCAACAGGATGACGGAGGTGACGATCAGCGAGCAGATGACCAGAATGACAAGAAGGGCGATCGCTATTCCCTTCCAGTTCCTCTGCGGAGGGTTACTGCCCACCAGCTCCTGCAGAGAGAGACAGCGAGGAGGAGAAAAGACACGGTCAGAAACAGTAAAAGGACTATCGTGGAGGCGAATCATGGTGCGATTTACAAAGAGAGGAAGAGGACAAAATAGAAAAGGAACAACATGTGGGGCATGAAGAAGGGGCAAAAAAAGAGAGAAATGTCTAAAGAGGCTGAAATGTAAAAGAATCAGAGGCAGTATACGTGGCAAAGTCGCAAAAGGGAACAATGTGGGTGTCAAGTCAAGGACGAACGTGAGTCGGAGTCTCAGCCTCTCGGCTCTCAAGGAGACATGCCACCAGCAGCAGCAGCGAGAGGGGGAGGAGGGGGAGAATCCTTAATGAGCCGAGCATCAGCGGCTATCACCCGCAAACGAATGAGACAGATAAAAATGGAGCCCACGACGCGTTGGTGAATTGCATGCTTGACAACAGCTTGGCAACAACAGATTGAAGCTTTGTTGGGAAAACAAGTCTGAGTTATGAGCAACCTTGAGGCGATTTTTATTTTTTAACTGACCGACAAATCCAGAATGAAATGAACTTATTGCAATTTAATATTGTTATAAGTGAAAACTGAATTTTGAAGAATGAATATGGCACTAGACAAAGTACTGCCGCAGGATATTAAGCAAGAACAATGGGTGGAAAGCAGCTCCAGGCTACTTCTTCATGCCCCAATCAAATAATGTGCGATGGAAATGCATTTGACACATGGTGGTGTGCAGCAGGTGGCTAGGTTCAGTGAAGAATTAAAGGAGCACAGTTTTCACAGCACACTTCAGGAACAATAACAGCAGCTATGGGCTGAAATGTATTTTTATAACATTTGTTTTTTAGCAGCTCTCACGTTATTTTTGCTTTGCAAATGTTTTACCAAAAAAATACATTACAAATTAAGTGAAATAAATTGATGACTGAACTTTTAAAAGTAAGCACCCAGCCGGAAAAAAAAAGTGTGGGTCTGTTAAGACAAAGCATCCTTAAAAGTTTTCCTCCTCAGCCCTGATTGGTCTGGCCAGCTCACACATAAACCAGAGCCAAACCCACCACCAAGAGGGATTCTGCAGGAAGGGTCCAAAGCCCAAACTGTTACTAGAGGATTAATAAGTTCCTAATTAGTTTATAGAGGATAAAAAGAGCGAGGCAGAGCCTGGGCTTCGGGGACTTGTGGCTGGGGCGTTATTGAATACACACTGAGGCTTTAATGACGCTGAATGGCTGAGCTATGAAACAAACCCTTTAGTGACCTCGTTCCCACCTTCATTGAAAGGAGCCAAAGACATCATTAGCCAGCAGATAAGACAAATCAGAGCTATTTACCAGACTGCCCATTACCCATATTCATTAAACCAGAGTCGTAAGATGATATGGCCATACTGCAGAGCTGTGACAGCCCCAAGGCACAACAACAAGAACATGTAACATGTCTATTCGCTTTGTTACCTGAGAAGCAAATATTTATTCTGAGTAAGAGGGACTTAAGCTTCTGAGTAAGAGGGATTTAAGCTTATGGACACTGATTTGAGAGGGTAAACATGATGCTGTTGTGAGTTTGGAGGAGCCGCTTTTTTCAAAAGTCATTCTACCACTGTAATGCCCCATTCTTTAAATGTTATCCTCAATGTTCTTCAGCGCAGGAACACAGGGGAATTTAATGATGCTGTGCTATTTATGTCACTGGCATCAGGGATGAAAAGAGATTCTGTTTGAAATTGTGAATGGCTCTAAATACTACAATATCCATCAGCCTCATCTGCTCTGAACAAATGGCCGGTTCGAGGAAAAGATCAGAGCTGTAGAGAATTTAGAGTGTGTTATTCACTGGAGTGAAACTGGAAAGAAAACACACTTCCATAGTTAAAAGTAAACTGATAAATGCGACATGTCATTTGTGCAAAGCCATTAGCAGGTAGTACCACAGAGTTTTAAGATCAGTGATTGGTTGTTTCTTTTAAAAAATTATTCTTTGGATTTGTAGTTGACTTTTTATGGACACAAGCTTGATTTTAACAGTACTTTTAAAAAACTCCACCTTGGAAATAACATCGAACTAATGCCCACAAAGGAAAATAAACTAGTACGACTTAAATGTTGATACATATAGACAGACACGGACTTGAAAGATTTTACAGAGAGCCATAAACTCATAAATCAAAGGCAAACAGACAAAGACTGAGTGACAGCAAATGAGATTTTAAGCTGAAGATCATTAAAGAACAATACGTTTCTTATGGATCCATTTTCAGACTGAGGAACAGGTACGTTCCTAATGTGATGACAGTGATTGGACAGATTATATTAAAATGAGCGGATCTATAAACATTAACAACACTGTGTTCAGTTGTTTCTCTTGAGCGGGGATCATTTCCGAGATCACCTGATAAAACACAATGCTGTGGGTGATGAGCTGACTACGATGTGATTTATTTTCTTTAATTCTACGCTGAGCTATCACTGTGGAAGAACTGAATATCCTGCAGAACTGAATATCCTGCCGAGAGTTTTATGAGAGAGGGGCATCAATTCAACTCCTGATTGCTGTGGTCGTTACTGTATGTGACTGAGTGGGATTTACTGTATGGAAAACGGTGACGAAATTGGAGAAAGTGGCTCTATAGAGAGCAGCTACTTACATGTAATAATGGGATGTAAAGCGAGCACGACAGAGTGCTCAATGTGCGCAATACACAATAGAAGAGAAGACAGAAATCCTCGTGCAATGCTGAGCAATGACTGTTCTATGCAAAATGCTCTGCACTGTAGATAATGCAATCTAAAGCTGGGCATGATTCCATCACAGGGTCTTAAATTTAACAGTCTTATCTGTGGGTGTGTGTTTAGTGAAATGCAGACTGTAGGGCAACTTAAACTGAATGGGAAGAATGCTGTATTTCAAAAGCGACTTTGGTAAAGGTAAGGCTTAGGGGACTGGCTAATCATAGTAAATGCTCAGTTTTACTGTAGAATAAGGCAGCGTAGAAGCAGTCACTCCCCATCAAACACACACAATCACACACACACACACACACACCCACACCCACACACCCATACACCATACAGGTGCTGCAAGTATGAAGCTGAAATTGCTTCTCTTATTTTCTCTCCACATTGCCAAAAGATCTAGTTCCCTGTTACAAGTCTTGTCAGATGGTTCTCTGAAAAGAGTCAAAGTCAAACAGCGTTTCCATATAGATCAGCATCTCTGTGGGAACATATTGATGTTGGAAGCCATCCAAAAATATAAAAAATCCTCTGGAGCTCCCTCTCAGGGAGTGAATGAGCAGCAGTTTTGTGAGGATCCATACCGTACCAGGACTCATACTATTAATTGTACTCCAAACAATTCAGCTAAAAGCAAAGATGGAAAGCTACTGTGTGACTTGTCTTCTATTCCTGGGCTTGGAGGAAACAATGGTAACCACTTCTGCAGTAAGGGTGCAGACACAAGCTCCCCTTCCTGATTATGCCTCTCTGATCTTTAATTATAATAATGATTAGACTAATTAGCTAGACCGTATGCGCTGACGTAATGACAGGGTGATGGCAAACGACTATGGCTGAGGAGAGATGAGGTATAAAACGAGCAGTGGGGAGACACCACAGCTTGCAGGTAAATAAATAATATGGTGGGAGGCTGCAGGAAAATCCCCAACAGGAAAGCCTGAAGTGTGACCAAAACATGGCAGAAAGACACAAAAAAGTACTGGACATGGTCTAAACTAAATAAATGCAGTTTAAATGCAAAGATGCAAGATCCTGGCGTTTTCTTGTCCTCAGCAGTCATCATGTTTACAGCTGCAGAGCATGCACAGGAGTCATCAGTGTTGATTCTGCCACAAGAATGTAAAACACTGTGCCAGTGTCTCTCAAAGTCAACTGCTATGAACGCTAATCCAACAGCTGAAGAGTTTTAAGTACACAGAGTGAATTCATCTCTTTAAAAGGGACAAACAAAAACTGTTCACTCTTCATCATTCTTCATTTTCTTAAACATTTTTAAAAAATCACTGATAGATTTGCTTGTTTTTGGACCAAAGAAAAGGCCCAAAGTGTAGAGACAGATTCTCTGGGACCACTTATTATTAGATAAAGAGTCAATGACTTATTAATAATGCTAAGTGATATTTTTATTATCTTAGATGAAGCCTCTCACAAACGGAGCCCTCCATCATCTGAGGAATATTTCAAACAATGTAAAGATTTCTATCCCTGTGAGGCTTAGAAACATTTGTCCTCCAGGCTATTACTGCAACATAAAAGCCATTCAGCAGCATCAGCTCACTCAAAATGTAGCTGCCTACATCTTGGGCATAGGTGCTTTCCATAATATAGAAAGTAACATTACAGTCCTTTACTGCATTATCTTTGACTGGTGTTGAATTCAATTGATGTTGGAGTCTTTTTATGAGAATATTAACTGTATAATGTAAAGGAAAAATACAGATAAAATCATCAATCAATTCTTTTTACCCAAAAATAACATGTAGATAGAGTGGAAGTACTTTTTCAGCTGAGTAGCGTGCTGCATACAGACCCAACAACCTTAGCCAATATGGTAGGACAGCCTGACTTTAGCCTGAGAGCTGAAAAGGTCTGAAAAGCACTTGCTGCACATTAAATATCTGTCATGCTTCCAGCTTATCATCCTGAATAATCTTCCTGCATCAAAAGACTGCCGTCTACTTCAGATTCTCAAAGCCCATTCTAAATATGACAAAAGAGGCATGAAACAGCCAACCTGCCGATTTAAGGTTTGCATCAACACTATGTTTCTTTAAGAATAAATACCAGACTTTGTGTCTTTGTATCTTAACCACATGGTTTTGTCACTCTGTAAAGAACTTTGAATTGATCTCGTACACTTCACTATGATCTGAATTAAAAAGACACGGCAAACAATAAAGATCGAAGAAAGAAACAAGTGGCATTTTGAGTAGGAACGAGCCACGAGAAAGGCTGTATAGAGTGAGTTACTGCATTTGTGCAAGCTTTATGGGATGCTAAACTGGGAATGAAAGCTGAGCCCATATTCTATTGCCACTTTAATAGCTCAAACTAAAAACTGTGCGTGTGTGTGTGTGTGTGTGTGTGTGTGTGTAGGCTACATGCGTTCTCCCTGAGGATGAAATCATAATGCCTATGGGCTCCAGCATTAGTGGCGGTACAGGTCATTAATTCTGATTCTCAATGAATATGTTAAAGCAATGGCATGGCATTGCATCTGTTATCTAATGGCCTTTGTGCAAATTCACGTGTGTGTCTGCATATTTTCTACACTTTCATGCATATTTACATTGGTTTAATTATGCAACATGGAAAGTTAATTGTGTTGCCCAAAATACCACATTGTCATTAGGCATGCATCATAATGCACTGATAGCAAGACTACAGGAAAAGTAGGGGGAAAGAGCTACTGGGCACCTATAGAAGGCATCAAAACATCATGCAGATTGACAACAGACTGCAGCAAAGAACAGTGTATGTATCTGCTAAAATCAAACAGACTACAGCAACAGAATGTAATGAGTCAGCTTTTAATGTGTGCACTTATCCAGAGAGGCCTAGACAAGCAGCCAGGGGTTCAGCAGTTTGCTCACTGAAACTCTGACAGACACAAGATGGCACATGCTGTTAACAGAAACAAGTTGGCAACTAAGTGGATCAAACCTGTAACCTGAGGTTGGGTGAAGACTCCGAACCAACAGATGCAAATCATGAAATAATTAGAGCGTCATCTCTCAGCATGACAGGTCTGATGCTGTCTGATACAGGGAGTAGCAACAGAAGCTGGTGCGAGCGGCTGCTGGGACAGATTTATCATTAAGCATTTAGTTAACGCTTTCATCCATAAAGACTTCAGATGTGAGAGCAGCGAGGGGCTCGATGATGTGACATGGGTTTTGACAGAAACACTAGAAATTAAAGTTGCATTAAATTGAGACTGTTTGTGGTTTGAATCAACTCAGAAACCTGCAACAACATTAAAAGTTATCGGGCGGAACAGAACATTCAATTCAGTAGGTTTAATTTACATTACATAGATGCACACAGTATAAGTGGAGCAGACACATAGTGTGAATGTGTAGAGTGAAGGTAATATGATTGAGCAAAACAATTGGGGTTCTAATTTAATTATTCAAACTGATGCAAAGCTTCAATTCAAAAAGCAAAGCATGAAAAACATTAGGTTGAATGAAGATTAAAATTAAGCTAAATTTTCATCCCTTTCAGCGTGAAAATCTCTGTTTTTCATAATCTTAGTTTTTGTAATCTTAGTTTAATGTTTTGGCTAAACAATTATATAAATACATTTCACAATAGTGGTTTTAACTACTGCGTTGACCTTCCTATCACATTTTACTAAACTTCTCCATAAGAACAAACAGTTGTGAAGTCACTTCAGCCAATTTTTACAGTGCAGACATGAGATTCTAATCCTCAAATAGAGGGATTTGGAATCTCTGCTTCTTTCATCCGCCTCAAATAGACTCAATTTTTGCAAAAATATGATCAGATAAACCTCAAACCCAAATCCTCTCCTATTGTTTAAGTGGTTTAAAGCATAGATGGATTTTCTCATACACCCTTCTCAATCTGACTTTTAGTCTTCGAATAAAAGATTCCAAAATCACGCACCTCCTCCAGCTCTGCACTTCACAGGTCAAAGAACATCCCAGCTGTACTGTGATTGCATCCAAACCCATTTGGACAGTCTTGTTATGGTTATATGACGGGCGGGCTGTACGTAACAAGTTGTCTTGTTTGTTACTCACAGCGGGAGCACTCATTTTCTAACCAGCCAGCGCGCGTGCGTGTGTGTGTGTGTGTGCGTGCGTGTGTGTGTGTGTGTGTTGTTCTTGAGATCCTTCTGCCTGGTTTGTTTGATTTGCGAGTGAATCTCTTCCAGTCCATTAGAGAGATGCTGGGAGGGCGACACCTCCAGCTGACCTCTCTGAGTAGAGTTTGCACTAAATCACATCTCTGTGAAATACCATATAACACCCACGGCCACAGGATGAGTCAGTGTCTGTGGCACAGAGCTGCTGTAACAGTGTGGAAACAAACCTATGGGAATGTTTTTTGTAATACAGAGGACACTTTGACATGATTTGCATATGATGAAATGTCATCATGAACTGGAACCTGATTCACTACAATCAGCAAAAGGCAGGTACTCATCTCCAACTGATTATATATGTACTTTACATATGGCCTCTGATGCAGCTATAGCCAAAATGTCCATTTACATGCACATTCATGTTCTGTCACTGCAATCACATTTATCCCATAATGTATTCCCTTGCCACTATGGAAACAGAGTAAGAATGATTAGGGTTGTTAATGGTGAGCGTTCCCTATAGCTGCAGCACCAACATGCATCATGAGATGGCTAAACAAGTGATGGGGCACACACATGAGGGGAAAGTGTTTCCTGCCCCGCTCTCATGTATAATGTATGAAGGCAACTGTTTTTTTTGTCTCTCTCAAATCATAAGTCTTTGGAAAACAGGAACAATACAGAATACAGCCGGAGTTTCTCCTCGTTTCATCACTTTTCATGTGGCAGTGTGTGTCTACACATCTGTCAAGGGAGGCAGAATGTATCCACAAATGTTACGGTGGCTCCACAGAATCAAAGATTTACCTTCATATCTTCATCTCGGCAGCGCAACAAATACATTCCAAAGGTAAATGGCTGCTAAAAGAGGAAGAGATCTGCTTAGAATACTGTGCTGGTAGAAATCAATGACCTGTGCGGTCGTCCTTCTGACTGTTGTGTGCTAGCGTTCCTTTTAATGACACATGTCTATTCAAAGGCAGCACTGGGAAATGTTCCAGCATTTCATTAGCCAAGAATCTGATGCCATACCCTTGTGTGCAAATGTGTGATGTGCTGACTCCGTAAGGCACTGGCAAGTTCCACAACTCAAACTTAAATTAGATCTGTATGGATTGTCAGTGACAAACTCTAAAATAAACTGTGTAGCTGAAGTCAATTGCATTGCCTTCACAGTCTTTTCATTCTCAGTACACTTTAGAAATCAGATCTCAAGTATTAAATTAAAGTAAATGTCTGCAAAATAATCAATTTTAGGCAATTATCTGCACATGGCAACACTGTAGAAATAGTTCTTTCTTCGGTTTGATTGAGCTACCTTCTACAAGTTAGGTATTTGTTCATTTCTATTGACAAAGAATTTGGACATAATTGAATGTTCTGGATGTGATTAGTAATAATAATTCTAATAATTCTGTCATTCTCAGCTACATTGTACAAGAGTGCGCTACCTAATCGGTTGAATAGGTGCTTAAGTCACAAAGAACTAAATGTGAAAAGTAACTTGCCAACACTAAATGACTTTATGGCTTTACAGAAAGGATACAAGATTTAAAAAACACTAGCTGCTTATACTGCACACAGTTATCATCAACTAGACATACGTGACCAGCACAACCAACAGAAATGTCTAAATGAAAGTGCACACACAGGTACACGGTCCGTGTGTGTCCTTGTGGTCAAAAGGTGCATACCATTTAATTATCCAATTATCTACCACTTCTCTCAAGGTTTGATTAAGTTTAGAAAACTAAAGCTGGAATTAATAGGTATTGAGGTTACAGATTGTGGCCAAGAGTAGATCAATAAACCACTGCTTTATGATACGGGCTGTTGTCAACATGGCTGATGCTTTTTATTTACAATCCAAAGTATTGCTGGGCGCAAAATTAAACATTTGACCTGTAATGATCTGTTATTCGAAAGTGTCATTGTATGAGCACAGCGGTCCCAACCTTGGACTCCATCAGGGGGCTTTCCAAAAACGCATTGTCCATCTGGCTCATGCTGACCCACGATGCTCTCAGCACTCTACTGGGCTATTGTTGTCCTCTTTGCTTACGGAAAATGGAAAAATCTAGCGGACTGTGCTGAATGGGTTATTACAGATTTGGAAATTTGGATAGATAAAGGCTGTTTGCAAGCCGTAAAGCAACATTAGCTTGTCACTCAAGTGGGGCAGCAGGGCACCACAAATGAACACTTTGAAAAAGTGCACAGTGTTAAGAGACGGAAAGTACGTGCACCAAAACATCCGTCCTAACCCATAAGAAGTTTTACGGCTTTTTAGAAAACTGTTACGCTCCTTATTCCTCTGAGAGCTGAAGGTATGTGAGAGGGAAGGATTGTTCGCCCAACCACAAGAAGACGCCTGTCAGGAAAAACGATTTTATTTACATCCTGCATAACCTGCTATGTCTCAGTTTTATTTTATATTGCTATGTTTTGTGCTTCTATCCGCCACTCTAGTTTTCTCTTCAAGAAAGTAAAATATCACAAAATGAGTGCTATTCAAAGATCACATAACAATCTGTGGGTTACTTGAGTTGCGTCTTAGCTGCTCAGTCTGACTTGACGATGTCAAACAGCCTGAAAAGTGTTTTGCATGGGAATTTTCCAGGTGCTAACTAACTAGAACGTGAGCTGCTGAGCTGCTGTGGAGGAAGAGAGCTGGGGAGAATACAGAAAACCAGAGAGAGGGAAGCAGAGAGAACGTCTGGCAGGAAGATTTCACTGCAGAGCACTGCATGTCCCTCGGCCCACACCCAGAGCGATTGGTATTCACTGCAGCCAGGCAGCAGTGCCAGAGAGAGCTGCATCTCTCAGGAACATTAAGAATCGAAAAGTATCTTTCCCACTGTTCTTATCTATCAGCCTTCATTCCATAACACACACTTGTCGTGCCACTCTGGCAAAATAAATTGCCGTCATGGAAACAATATGCACCGGCAGACGCGGCCGCTTCCTGGAAATGAAATGCCCCACAACCCACTGCTTCCAGGCACAGGGGTCTAATAAAAAGAGGCTGCTGCTCCTGTTGATGTTTACCCAGGCTAATGTATTCTGGCCTGCTGTTTTTTATCGCTTTCTCTGACGAAATATGAACATTCATGTGGAATGAATAGACTACCAGCCTCTTATCATTGTCATAATGTTTGGCTGAAGTGCTTTCACGATGAGAAATGTCTAATAGTTTAAAGTAGTGTGTTCTTTTTCCAAAAATAAAATTACCTGGTTTTACTTCTCCTGCTATGAGAAAAAAAAAAAAAAAAAATCAACTGCTTGGGGCAGCTACTTCACTTGCAAACACAGTCGCTGTTGCTCTGTGTGAGATAGAAGAAGCAGGACATTGATGGGTACCTTCATGTATTATGAACGGTACAGCACCCCAGTGACTGCCCAGTGGAGGTTCAAACACTCCGCCACTTCTCCATAGAGGCCCCGAGCACGTCAAAACATTCCTTCAGAATAAAATATCAAAATCTGTGATAGATTCCTCGGGCATGTCAGAGTGTACACAGGGCATTTCCATCAATCCATGATATTTTTGTTTTGTTTGTGACGTTTCCATGGCAACCCTGTCAAATGCGCAAACATAATTCACCGCTTCGCCTTTATCTGGCCACCTGTTGTTGCTGCCTCAACCCCATTGTTCATGCTGTTCATCTGAAAATGGGGAAGTGCTTTGTGGCCGCTGAATAATTTAACAGGTTTGTAAATACTATATTTATTTAGTAATTGGTTAAGGCTTTTATGCTTAACATTCACTTCAATGTACAGCTGCATATTACATGAGTCTTTATTCAGTACTCCACTAAGAGCTGGCTGAAGTATGCGTGTAGTGCATTTGTGACCGAGATGCTGTTTGGTTTTTCCATTACAAGCTACAGCTGGACTGTTACCTGTGATTAAAGCTCTCAACTCAACACAGCTTTCTGTAACAGTATGTCTATACAATGCCCTGTTTTACGCTGAGGTCATCTACTCTGAGTATTTGAGTCTTTCATATGTTTCTTCATCAATGTCAGAAATGGCAAATTCCTTTAAGTTTGTTATTCCTTAAGTTAAAATATGCAGGCTTTGCACTGAATCACCAATTGCCTAGCAACTGCATCTAATGCCATAATGACTCAGTGAGCAATTACAGTAACAGTGTACAAATAATAGCAGTACAAGGTCGGTGTAATTCAGGCCAGTTGTGAGACATTGTGTGTTCACAAACAAAATCAACTATTCAAGGCTGCTGTTGAGATGTCCATTTAGTTTCTATGTAACCAGAAAAGGGTTTGTAGTTCATGGATGATTACAGCTACTGCACATACAGGACGTGTGTGTGTTTACTTTAGGGCTATTTACTGGTTAAAAATTCAACAGTTATGTTTCATAAGGAACTTTGTCCCCATTACTCTGGGTAATTCACAGTCCTCACCGTGTTATCCCTGGGAAAAAAATAGTCCCTATGGAAAATGTTGTGTAGATAATGCCACGTTTCAATTCTGCGGGCACCACAAAGGAAATATTCAGCTTTGCCATATTAGGGTGGAGCCAGAAACGTCAGATATCCATCTCAAAACTTCATCAGAAAATCAAAGCTAGCCACAAGGCTGGATTATCAGGCAAAAGGGAAAATATTTTTGGGTAATTTGGGTGAACTAACCCTTATAATGCTGCACCTGGCGCAAGTCCATTTCCACCCAACACAACAAAAGAAGGATCTGTCTGCAGTGCTCGTGGATGCTGGTTCGCTCCATCTCAGGTATTCTGAGATACGAGATACTGAGATACTGTTTGAAGGCAGACAGCTCATCAAGCTTTCGTAGCATGAACTCAACCAACTGAGGGGGAGACGGCCTACAGATGCATTTACTGCTGCCATAAGGTGAACAGTGGTATAGTGTGATTCTAAATCTACAAAAATATCTGTTTCTGCCACATACAATATTCTACGAAAGCTTTTTTTTTCCCCGATAAGGCTCGTTTGATCTTCTAAGAACATTAACACACAACACAAAAGGCAGTTGTTTTTTTTTTTTCTTACTGGAAAGATATCCCCGCTATGTGTGGGAATCACTCGCCCCCTGCAGACTTGAAAGGTCGCTCTACAAAGTTTGTAGCTTGCTTCATCAGAGAGAACACACGCTGCAGTCAGTTTGGATTCACACCGCTTAGAAAGGATTGCAATCATGATAAGTGTTTTCATGGAGGGAAAAAAAACAAACTTGTCTTGTTGGTTTTCAATAACTGGGCGAAGACTGTGAATTAAATGTGACCTTCTAACCTTCAAGAACTACAGAAAACAAAGCGAAAGACAAGGCACTTAACCCCTGATAGCTCTGACTGCTCAGTGCAGTACAGCCTCAGACTGTAGAGCTGCACTGGGCAGCTCCCAGGTGTAAAATGTGTGCAACTGTGTGAATGTGAAGTACAGCCTGGCTAAAGAGCAGGAGTCAGTGTCTAACGTCTGTGGTTATACAAAGATTTAAAAAAAAATAAAGTATGGCTACAACGATATAGAGTGGAAAACAGTAGCTAAATGAACAGCTTTTGGTGTTCAGGAGTGGACTGTGATTAAGAAACAAGAACAATACGTATACAAGTTTGCAATTCATGAAACAGGTCGGCTAAATTCATCCAAATGAAATAACATTTTCGATTCTTCTACGTCACATTGAAAAGCGGCCAATCAAGCCTATCAGATGAGATCTTCTGTGTTTTTGTGTTTTGGTTATTCATTATGTAAATTATATGTTTACGCACCTTGCTGCAAGCTGCTTTTCTCCATGTGTCACAAGAAGGTGGGCACGCACTAAGAAAGGTGCATACAATAGAATACAATTGTGACGGTAAAGGAGGCAAATAATATGCAGATAAGCTTCTTCGCCAAGTATTAAATCAGTATGTTGAATCTCCAAATTTGAATGCATACTTAGAAGACAGTGGTAGACGTGTCGTATGACAAACAACCAGAAGACCATTTCCTTTGCCCGTTGCATGCTCACCATTCTCCAGTCTAATATACTGCTGATGATAACAACAAGCAGTCATAACACGATACAGTTTCAACAGCTCGACCACTCCCACAAATGCAGCTTAACCGTCCTCCACAGAGTCTCTTCACGTTGCCTTTCCAGATACAAAGCCTGACATTTCAATTCGAGCCAGGCACTTCAACTGCCGAGCACACAATTACTGGCAAGGAGAATGCACTGAAATATGGATAATTCACAAACAACAGCCACCAATGGATCAGTCTGTGATCCTGAACGAATTCTCAGGTGCGGCAAAACAGTTGCGGCAATCGATGGGGACGGAGCAGGCAGTCGGCTCTGACGGACATGCTTAGCGGGCCACGGCTAATGAGCCCTGATGCTGAGGCTGGAGGGTTGTCAGTGAGACAGTAGAGCTGACCAGATGTAGACTGATTACACAGAGAGTTATAAAAGGTAGCACACGGACACACACATGCACGTGTGCCTCAATTACCAGCTTCACTCTGATTTTGTTCTCACGGAAATTACATTTATAGAGAAGCATCATCAGTATAATTACCCATGAGACGACATGTACGGCAACATAAACACACACAAGCACGAGACGTGAATAAAGCACTAATAAATCCCCACAATAAAGTGTTTCATAGGTCTGATGCAGTGTTTATTAAATTCAACATCATGAGGAATCAGGTGGAAACAGTGCCAAAGCAGAATTGATTTTTCAATAAAGAAAAACATGCATGCACTGCCATCCTTTCTTTTCTTTCCCCCCATGTTCCGCCCTCCCTCTACCTTGCTGCTGCCTCCACCTGAAAATAGCCCAGAGAAAGTGCTCTCTTCTCTGACAAGCGAGGAGCAGTTTGCTCTCCTGTCAAGCTACAGTGGAAAGAAAGGTCGATGGTGTGTCTCCTGTGAGGGTGTCGGAGAGAAGAGAAATGTGTGCATTAGTCTCCACGGGTGCATCAAATGTGAACACAGAGACAGCAATGGTGGTCAATCTCCTTATAATAAGGATAATGTGTCCATCAATAAGTAAGAGTTCGCTCACAGTGTAAAGAGCTGCCTTAACATTTGATTATTTGTTTAAACGCCAACTTAAATAGTTACAATTATGGGAAGATGACATTGGTACCACTCTCATTACTGTGCTTTACATACAGTGCTTGAGACAAGGGCCGATTAGCCTAGCTTAGCATCACACTTGAACCTGTCGGGAGCACTTATGTGCTGTGACAAGCAGTTTGTCCATCAACCAGCACTTTTGTACATAGTGTCTCCAGCTACAATGGCAGTTGCCTGGCAACCTCAAGACTCCTGGAAGTCAATACACCTGGCTATTGTTAACCAAGGCATAGTTACAGCATGTAATTCCCCCTTAAATCAATAACTTTCAATGTTAGATTCCTGTGTGAACAGGAAAAGATAGAGTTTGGTATTAAGTCAGCTTTAGAGGTGTTGGTAGGTATATTTATGAACTTCAGACAGCCAAGATGACTATTGCCGCCTGCAGCTAGTTATTATGCTAGGCTTTATGCAGAGCTAATTGCCTCGAGGCTCCAGCTCCATTCTCAATACACATTCATGAGTGTGGTCTGGATTCTCTCAAGGAATAAGCATATTTTATGAAGGTTCAACCAACAGTTTACATTTCCCTGCTGAGTAACCTCTAGCAGTAGTGGAAAGTGCAGTGAGATATTGGTTAACTATTATCCTCCTGAAAAAACCTTTGGTGAGAGTTTATAGAAAAAAGTTTAACAGAGACTAGTTCGTGTCCTTTTTCACAGTGAAAACTGTGAATTTGATCAGTGATACACTAATAAAAAGCACCATGTGTACAATAGCATAAAATACAATGGTAAAGAACCATTTCTTACAAGGGTTGCTTGCTATTGGATTATGGTGTGTGGCTCTTCTCATCTCCTTCACCACAATGAAGCGAGTAGAAGAGGGTAAGAGGAGAATTGTGCAGGAGGTCATGAATTGAAGATGTTGGGTGGGAGAGAGCAAAGCTCAATTACACTGAAGCCAATGGGGATTGTATGCACCCATGAGTATGCTCATGTCAATATGCACTGAAAAAAAATGGTTAACAAGGTTTTTATTCATGCGGAATGCCTCCTGCACCGGAGTCAATACTGTATGTCAAATACTAGAGGGCAAACCTATCGATGTTACTTTGTCAATTTGTCAACTAATTATGCCAGACTCCAAAGTTCAAAACTCATGGCGGAGAAGCTATAAGTGAGTAATATGAGTAAATACATATCTAAAACTGTAATTTCATTATATTCACCTTTAGTCATCCCTAATTGTGTTACTTTTCTTTGTTTCTAAGTTTTGTTTGACATCTACAGTTGCTGAAGTACTAATTAACCTACTAGTTCCGATTAGGGTTGGGTACTGTTCACATTTGATTCAGTACCAGTACCTGTAATTTGGTACCCAGCGGTTCCTTTTTTCAGTAATATAGTGTAAAAAAATAAGTCCAGACTTCAAGTTCAAACTCAATTTCAACATTGTTATTCATTTAGAACATTTCACTCCTACAGCCATCTCCCCTTCCAAACCTGTCACTACATTTGCCAGCCTGTCGCAGTCCATCACCATAACATCAGAGCACTGTCGTGTGTCTCAGAGGAAGCACATGTGATATCCTCCATAACAGCACTGGCTGCAACTGTGCTATTGTTAGCTGCAGCTTGTGCAGGGGACTGACTTTCAGGCTATCAAACACGGTGCACTCCTCAGATTTTAGATATGTTTTGTGTTTGACGCAGTGTCTCCTCCGGTTAAACGTCTCGCCTCGGTCAGCTTTGAATTCCACATTTAAAAATATTGCAGCAAGCGTTGTCTGTATCAAGTTTTGAAAACCGTGACCACACTTGCGACCACTTTAGACTCGCCATCGCTCTGACTGTGTTGGATTTAACAAGCTGCAGGGGTGACGTAGCCTTGCTCTTTGTCTTTCTCTCTAATGTACACTCTAGCCTACTCTCTCACCCAGATGTGCTCAGGTACTGAAATATGGCACAGATCTTTTTTAACATGAATCAGTACTCATCAGTAGTGTCACCGCAATTCAGTGTGTTCAGTACCCAACCCTGGTTCAGGTCTTTACTGAAAATAAACTTCCATAGTTCTTTAAGCAATGGCTGCAATATTGGTTATGGCACTATGTGACAATCTGACTTGATTCAAATTCATGTTTAAGTTTTCTCAATATGAAAACATTTTATTTCATTTCATTAAACCGAAGACCTGCTGTCAAACATGATGAACCTGATTAGCAGGCAGCTATAAAGGAATGAAGCGTATGCCACTTTTAAGCAGTGCTGTGACACCGGCATCAGAATATAACATATGCTATTAGTGCTGAAGTGATTACATGAACTTTAAAATCTATTCGACTGTTCTTGTGGGTGAGAAGACAAGCCGTCTACTTATTGGAAAGTTGTCGAGCAATTGTCATATTGCCTGAGAGGAACAACTTCTCTACACACAAAAAAAACATTGATCTTATAAAGATGGATTATGCCTTTGCAAGATAGCTGTTGGCTGGATTTAGAAACTGCAGGAAGTGACGAGGTACACACTGAACATTGAAGGGTACTGATACAGAAATGCACCTTAAACTAAATAATGCATCATTGTTATGTAGAAAAAGAAGTTCCACGCTCTGTGGGCTCTTAAGATTACATTCGGAAAAAACCTGCACTCAAGTAAGACCGCTGGTCACCAGTGTAAAGATTGTGTTGCCATCTGACATATCCTTGGATTAAGTGCAGTACTTCTTCTGTTTAGTCAAGTACAAATTTAGTTTGGTCATGACCTTGAATGAAAAGGTTTGCACTAAACTCCAATAGCTTGTTCAACCAACCAGCCCACAAACCATTCTCTCAAAATCAATGTTGCCCCTGCAATAGGAGGGGAAGGTGCATTACATCCAGCTCGGAATCACACACGTCGTGATGTGTTCAGGCGGCCAATGAGATGTATCTTTACTGTCCACTCTAGATAATACCATCTGGATGCTGTCTGTATTCAGAAAACACTCGCGATGAAATTACAGATAATAAAGTGGGAGCCTGTCACGTTGTCATGCTCCTCATAATGGCAGTGAGAACATTTCCCTCACAGTGCAAATTTAGTTCCAGAATCACAGCTGATGTTGTTTTATGTTTCGTAGCATGCATGTGCGTTCAGTTTTGGAAAATATTCTTAAACACAGCCAAACAATGATTTTGAGAGCCGATGTCTGCCACTAGAGATCCCATCATCTACTTTCAAGATCGATTTTAAGTGTGAACTTGAGGATCTCTTTTGAACACAACAAGAATGTTTGAGGTGTTGTATGATAAAAACTTTGAAGTTTTAGAAGCACCTTTTGCAGTCGTCCAACAAAACTCCTGTAAAAACATATTGCTTTAAAATTAGACATTCAAATTGGATCCTTATATCAAAACTGAGTTTGTTTAGATAAAAAAAAATCATTTCACAAGCCAACACGCTGCATGCATTGGATTATGAGGGTATTCTGGATGCCCCAACTGCTGCTTTCACCCTTAAACCACCACAGTACCATTTGATTCATTGCACAACATTGCTATCATGGATGGTCATCACCTGCACCTAGAAGGCATCAGCATGCCTGCATTTTCATCTATAAAGGTCTTGTTACTGAAGCTGCAGAGATATTAAGTTGAGTTGATTAGTTGAGTTGCGAGCTAATGACAGCGACACCCACACACAAGGACGGCTTAAAACTAAAGACTGAACTGGGAAAGGCTGCTTTCTAGGTACTATGCACCTCATTACTGGAATGAGCTACAGTACAGCTTAAAGGAAGAGATACTCAGTGCTCTGAGAGACTTTACTAGCTTACATTTCTCATAATGGCTGTGATTGTTTTAATTAGCGTGGCTGCATGTGTGTATGATGGTTGTTCTGAGGATATTCTTTTTCTTTCTTTCGATCTTGTATATATGTAATTTGGTCTCAGGTCTCTCTTTCAAAATAAAGCTTAGCTAACTAACCAAAAGGCTTAAATACTCCTACCAAAGACTAGAAATTGTACTCTTTTATGTGAGCTAAGAAAAGGAGGGCCGCATGACTCCCACGGCGCCTGAAATAAAATTTGGTAACTTAATCTCAAAGACGTACTGAGGGAATGAGGGTGCCTTGAAATCTGATCTTCTCCTGGAGGGCTGGCGGCCGGAGACCAAATATAGGCCCGGTGCTTCGGTCGTAATTGGGAACTTTATTGATTTCCGGGCCTGTCGTCACGCCTGAGGTGACCTTTTGTTTGAGAATAATTGCTCTATTAGAGGGTTTATTCAGGCACCTGCTGGGTATCTCAGACACTATTACTGTCCAATAAGAATCCCCAGGCAGTAAAGCAGTGACCCTGTTCTGATATGTGGGGTGGACAGAGAGACCCTGACTTTGTGCACTGCAGGAGCTTATCATCAAATGAGAACAGAGGCTCAGCACATTCACGGGTTAACTTGAGCTTTAATACTGCTGGGAAGCTTGATAAGGTTATAACATCTATTGCTTTCATTGTTTTATCTCAAAGAAGCAGAAAAAAATTATTCACTGTTCTGTTCGACACAAATTCATAGAATGAAATGCTCGTACATGTAGGAAGCACATGTGAAATAACTAATGTGTTGTTGTGATGCGTTTTAGGAAATACTTGATACAGTGCCGTAAAACACTGAATAGAAAAGGCTGGTTTTCTACAACTATACTCATAGAAGTGGAGACCCATTAAAATGTAGCACAGGTTCCATGTGGGCTCATCCCAAGTGTGATCAGCACACAGTCAACTGGAGTGTTTGAGAGGTTTACCAAGGAAACTTTCTCAGGCTGTGGTTGAGCGTTTGGATGGTTTTGGCTGATGTGCACTGGCTTGTCGACCTGGAGAGGTCTCAGAGAATTGTAAGCCAACCGGAAGTCAATAAAGAGAGCCAAAGAAAACTGTTTCTCTCAACAAAACTATTCTTTATTTATACTATTGAGTTGTTCCAAAAAGGGCAAATGTCAAAAAATTTCAAAATGCATGTTTGTCTGCAAGAGTATGATTTGAAATAAAACGTGTTTTTGGCAGACCCAAAGAAAGCTGGCGCCAGTACAAGAAATAAATGAGAACAAGTCATATGTTGAAACTCTAAGGTCTCCGGTCATGGATGCATATTGTTTTTTGCAGATAGATATTCATATAAATATGAAAAGAAACTTTGACTTACCTTACACGTGTATTACAAATGTAAGGTGGAAGGGCATTTCAGTTCAGCCTTCAAGGAGACATCAATAAAGATTTCAATATGCCTGCTATCCTTTCACACTTCCTAATTAGTTCTTAGTGTAGGTGTGGTGAAAAGCCATCCTGCAAATCATATTATTAATATCTGTGGCATGTGAAAACATGAGGACAAAAGGTATGCACACTGTATTATAAAAAGAGAGATGAAAGCGCTCAAATCAAACTTGGGACCTGGTTGTCACAGATAGCTTTGAAGCCATGCTGGCGGCACCCGGGGAAAAAGACTGATGTACAGGAAGGTGAATGTTTGTCATTGCGGTCCCTGAGTTTCCGTTGTGAAAGTGTACCGCATCACGCTCCAAGTTCCCTCTGGCACCGAAACACAACGTATTCATTAAGTCTGGGCATAAACAGTTATGACTCACACTAGGCTGTTTGTTGTCATGCCATCACTCTTGTTGCCCCTTTATTTAGTGCACAGCCATAAACAGCTAGCTCGGGTCACACATATAACACATAAATACTCATTCAAACTGAAGCACTATAAGAAACAAGAATTAAAATCCGTGTTTTAAAGTCCCGTTGAAAATCCCTGGCATGACCTCTTTGTGCATCCTGTCTGTGTGAACACATAGGGAAAGCTTCTGTTCAATGGTCTTAATGCACTAATGGTCTCTAATGCGTTATGTTGCCACAAAGAGGACGTTGGCACACACTTTCTCAGCGTGATGAAATTGATTTCAACATGTTCTTTGTTCGCTATTGGCAAAAACACTCTAAGATGCTGTTCATTTATTGAAGCCAATTATTCTATCTTGCAGGGGCATATCCCCTGATCCAAAGCTGTAGTCTTATGTTACCTCCAAAGCTGTGTCATGAGACTAAAGACTATTTCACAGTAGAAATGAGATACTGCGAAATAACGGTCCATGGTTATGCCCATTTGTGGCAGAGCAGGAGGATTTCTTTCCCTGTTGTGTGTCAGTTCTGCTTCTCTGTGTCTGGCATAGGCTCCTTTGTATTAATATCTTAATTAACACTTTAAGATTTCTGGTCCTTTTTCAAAGGTCTTCTCCAAATTAAACATCTTTGTGTATATCTGATAATCGTAATTTAATCTTCCCACGTCTTTAAAATAAAGATAATAGCTTTAAAAGGTACAAATGGATGAATACTGTGAGGTCTGCTGAGGTCTACTCATAGTTGAATTACTCAAGTATAACAATTGCTGTTAATTTCTATACCTTTCTGGCCTGAAGCAACTCCAGGGTCAGTGACAACTGATAATAAATGTGATAATAAAAAGAAGAAGAAAAAAATCTCTAAGCTTCAATCTGACCCAGAGGTTACCCAGGAGTGCAGGTTTTTCTTCTTCTTCTGAGAACAGATAGCAAATGACTGAGTGGGAGAGAACTTGTATTTCACCGATATAAGTAGGGGTAGGGCATATAATTCAGTGGCAATTTAAAGCACCCCGAGGATCCCTGAGATGAGATAATAAAATCCAGGGTGCACACCAAGGGACTGTGTGGACTTCTAATCTTTAAAATGATAAAGAAGGAAGATTCAATCATGCCATGTTACTGCCACTTACTGCAGAATCACTCTTTCAGTGTCTTTGCTTGGTCGTATAATGTAAATCATTGATTACTTAAGTAGGCTATTGTTCTTTAGAATATTTTCATTATCAAACGACAAACTTTAGGGAATAGCACCCAGTTCTCTAATTTGTAATCAACTTGCATATTCCATTAGGCTATGAACTGCAGCATTTCCAGGGAATGAATAGATTATGAAAGTACTTTTAAGTGTGTGTGGGGCTGACTTTCTGTAGTAATTAGCACCCTGCATGGAATGCCAATTCCAGCAAAGTGCCAATGTACCACATTTTCATATCAGCGGAACAATAGCCAAATCAGAAAGCCCCAATCAAGCTTCCTGTGGTGTTTGATGTTCGAACAAAGTCGGACGCTCATTTGCTGGAACACTCTGAAATTAGAGCTGCATGCTCATTTGCCAGAATGAGATGCACATTAACTCAGCATTTGATTAAATTTCAGTCGCTAGTTAACAAAGGGAAAACATAAACAAGATGGTGACACAATTATTGAATTAATATTATTTTCCCCCACTCACTCCCTCTGTTTTAACGTGTGTGTGTTTTCTTTGTATACCAAGCTACAGCATCTCCATAGAAACTGGCCTGCCGCCGGGCGTTTGGAGTGTGCCCAGCAAATGTCATGATGAAAGTCAGTATTTCAGGGATGGGCACTAAACACCACTGAAGAGACATGTAATGGCTGCCAATATTTTGAGCGTGGCAAATCAGCAGGGGGTTGACATTGTCGCCTCTGACCAATTTCCTTCCACCCAGACTTATTTTTTATAGCTGGAGGAAGCAGGAGTGGGATGAGTGCCAGCAGATAGGCAGTCCAAGACAGAGCTGACAACATGACTGTCAGACAGACGACAGGGACGCATGCTTTTCAAGTAGAGAAAGATGATGTTGCAGCGGGCCGCCTACTTTCACGCTCCCATCACCATAATGTGACGGGCTGTCACATTAAAATCCTCCAGTTGGTCAATTTGGAGCCCCATCAGTATTCCACACTGGTGAAAATTATTGCAGCCATAACAATAACACTAAAGGTTCGAGGCTATAAATGTCATCAGGAACACTGGTTGGAAGACTAGGCCTGGCTTTGAAAAGCAAGCTCATTCCTCTAGGCCAGTGCCAGGCTGAGCAGCCAGATGCCAAGATCTGGGCAAAGCCTTTAGCGCCCTGCAGGCTGCTGAGAGCCTCTATGTGCTGCCTCATCGAGCAATTTGCGTCACTGCAGAAAGTGCGGAGGAATTTGCGGATAATTTGTATCTGTTTTTAAGGAAAAGTTACAACTCCAGCGAAGATTTTAACAACCTATACCCGAAGCTAAGGACAAAGTCTGAAGCTTAAATAAGACAAAGCTAATGACATTCCAAGCTCACCTCAGCTGTGTGTATCTCTGTGCGCTGTCACACTTCCCAGACACTGGCACAAACACCCCCTAGCAGCATGTCCAATGAAGCTGGAGCACCAGCTTCTCCTAACTCACATCTGAGCCTACAGGCAATTACCCGCTTATCGTTCGTGACTAGCACTCGCTCTTCTGAATGTTTGTCACAGGCGCGGAGGTGGTGCCGAGACGACAGCGGGACCCGAGGGGAGCCGACGGTGAACCTGGCAACGCTCAACGTTTCAATTAGAGGCTCGGCGGAACATGGCGGCTCCTGATCGCCTTCCTGCTCCGCGGCTCTGGGCTCCTAATTACAGCAGGTCGATAAGGCCAGAAAACACAGCTCGAACGGACTGAGGCGAGGCACAGATAAACACACGCAAACGAAGACAAGAATACAAAGACATTAACTTACACACAGATCCACTATATATGGTGCACAGACGCAGATACAGGCTGACACATCCCTGACAGTCTGAAGCATGATTAATCTTTCTCCCCATTTTCACTCAGCTTACAAAATGTACCAGCAAACCTTAGCTGAAAAATCCATTGTAGGTTATCTATAAAATCATGCAGTAAATTCTTCAACATAAATTATTCTACATGCGTTTAGCTTATTTACCACCTTGTGCTTTTCACCTAAATAGGAAGAGAGGAGAGAAAACTTCACAATACTTGGCGAGTTGCTTAATTTATGGAAATATGACCACTCAGGTTGATGTAGAAAAAGCTGAAGAGAGTTTAATGGGATCTATATTCTGTGCAGATTTCCATAGCTTAGAGACACAATTAGAATACAACAAAGGAAGATACCTGACAGAAAAAATGCTGACCTTTTCCTCCATGAGGCAGTTTTACACACTGGGTTGAAACTCCTCCTGAGGTGTTTTCACTCAGCCTCTGACACACACAAACAGACAAACACACACTCCTGGTGTCCACACTGACTATTAGCAAGATGGAGGATTGTCATGACATTTAGTTTGACCGTTGCTCCAAACGCTGAATATTTATTGCTTTATTAAAGCAACCCCTCCCACGTGTTATAAGCCATTTCGGCAAAAGAACATTTAAATCATGACAACAATCATGATGAATCGCTGCGGTGGCTGCCTGGCAATCTCGCCTCTAATCTCCACTTCAGACCTCAACATCACGGCTCGATTGTTAATAATTGCCCTTAAGATGAACTATGGCAAAAACATTAGGAGCATCCAATTCTCCTTTAAATCAATCTCCCATTCCCTCTTATCAGTCAAGGGCACTCTGCAAACAGGAAGAATTGGCCTATTATCTATTTGTATTCCAAAAATGAAGCATCTCATCATCCTTTGCTATTCCAAACCCATTGGCCACGTTGCTTATATCTCATTAAGAAGAGGCCGAAAAGGTGCTGCACAGTGAGAGGGGAAACAGACGAGTAAATCATAATAGTGCACGGCCTAATAACACACACACACACACTACTGACTCACCACAGGAGAAATCTATTTTTTGCACTTTACATTTTCAGCATTTTTCAGCGCTGATTTAGCAGGTGCTGCTCCAGTCTCTTCCTTAAAGCTTGGTGACTCAGGAACCACTCGCAGGGCTGGATGGTAAACTAATGTGCCTGGTGAGCTGACAGCTAAAAAGCTAACCAGCTGGGAACGTCTTAATGTGAGTCACTGTAGCTCTCTAAGCTTCTTTCTCAGGGCCAGTCACTCCTCCTGGCATTTTGTTCTCAGGGCTGTACATCATTTCGTTCAGCAAGGGGTTAGTTACTGAACGAAACAATGAGGAAAAAAACCCTCTCTGAGGTAGCAAGCTGGTTAGCTGGGTTGCCTACGGGAAAATACACTCACACTCTTTATTCAAAAGCCATAGTTGTGCCATTGACTCCCGTTGAGCCGTTTATTCTGCAACCCAGGAGGTTTCATAAAAATGGAAGGTTCAGCACAGCTAATAAGCTGCATTAGTTTCTTCCATTTTGGCCTCTCAAGCTGTACTAAAAGGTTAGAAATACCAAGGCAGTGTTCTGTTGGTCAACAGAACTAATTTGCTATTAAAGATTAGCAAAATTGAAATCTATAAGCAAAACTTTGTTAAATATGCGACTGGTTCTACTGATGTGCACGCCGACCAGCCGCTGCAGCGAGCGTGCGTCCTCATCTGTGGCAACATGGGACACACAGTGTGAGCTGAAGTGGATAGTAAAGATCATGAAACACATGGAAGAAAGCTGGCGTCGCTATATTAACATAACGGGGGAGGAGCTCCTAGCCTACTTAAAATACTACAACAACAACAACAACAACAACAACAACAACAACAAAAAGTCTGGTGTATCTATTAAAAACGGTGTCATCTTTTCTCATTCAAAAAGCAACAATATTCCTTTACCCTTTAACCTCCTCACCAAGAAAAAAGCAATGAAAAAATTTATTCTTTATATATTTTATTTCCTTGGGGCACTAATTACAAAAATCAATGTTTTCTTATGAACAGACCCCACATTTTTTTAAATATTGGCCTCTACCAAACAGTTGAGATGTCGTAAGTAAAACATGTTTTCAATAAGATATAGTGAGTCAAAATGTGCTCAACCATATGGTTGAGCAGAAGGTTAAAGGGTTAACAGCCAAAGAATAAAGATCATTTACACAGCACTAAAATTAAAATACTAAAAATCATTTGCACAAACAAACAAATAACTATAATACCACATTTCACGCATTTGAGATGCTCTAAAGCAGAGCAAGGGGAATTCAGATCGAGCCTTTACATGCTACACAGGCAAAGCAAATCTGGTTTGACTGCGGTTTAATCGGTGACCATCCCACTATAGGGCGCCACTTTTCACATTCAAAGTGAACTGGCTTGTGAAAAGTGGATATTAATGACATTAGACAAGTTGATGAACAGAGGCAGTTCTGGCCCAACAGTTACTAATGTGTAAAGAGGAGGAATCTATAGGGCACTGAACAGTGCTGCTACATAACACACACTGCAGGCAGGTTCACGCCAAAACAAAAAAAAGCCATAGCAGGTGCTGTGCAGATGATTCCTCGCTGTCCCACTGTGTTTTGTGTGCAAGTTGCTACTTTAATTAACATCTGTTTAAGCACTTATCACTTGAGCTATTCATCAGCAGACCACTGAGGCAGCAGCTCCACCACAGTGAGTTGAATGAAACAAAACATGGCTGATTAAAACCACACTTGTTTTCTCAGTGCAAGACGACACACAACCAAAAAAAATAAATCCACTGAAATGTTCAAGTCAAATATAATCAATTTTACAATATTTAAACCTTTCACCACCTTGAGAGAGCATGTTCCCGACTGGTTTTTGCCTCTTGTCGATATTTTGGTTTGACTTTCAAGTGAGCGTCTTCACATTTTATGCTTGAATTTATCATAGCAGACAGACACCATTTCAAATAAACAGCATTTTATCAATATTTGACAAGAGCACATCCACAGACACCTTACTTAAGATTTATATGACATTGAGCATATTGAGGTTACTAAGTAGGGATCATAGTATCTGGGAACAAATATGCACAAGTTGTACAAGCATATAAGGAAAATGAGGACTAAACAAATAGGCTACTAGTAACTCCTGCACTGTTCGGAGTTGGAAGGGATTACATCAGCAAATCCCCTTTGGTCCTGTCACTTTTAACTCCACTGTTGCCCTGGTGAGCTTGTAGACAGCCATATGCTTTCTCTGGTACATATAATGATGCTTCTAGTACCTGCCAGCAAGGAGTCCAACTGGGAGAGAAACAGCATTTTGGGCTTTCATTTATCACAAAAGCTATGCAAATGAGAAAATATGACTTATATTAGGAAGCAACTAAAAACTATAAAACAAGCAAGATAGCATCCTACCCCTGTCTATGATTCACTTCCTTCTTTGCCCCTTTAGTGTCAATTCTCTTCAGGAACAACCACAGGTTGCTCCTCTCAGCTGCTTCTCAAGCTGCCTCCATGACCTAATCTGAGGTTTTGGCTTCGAATCCCCCAAAGTCCTTCACTGCTCTGCTAGTCTGAGATGCTCCAGAATCAACGTTAACTGTGCAGACATGCCGCCTCAGCTCAGCTCTCACAGTCTCAAGTCTTTAGCATGCATTACCCACCAAGACTTCCCAAGTTCGTGAGTCACATTAATGTGAAAAAGCAGTAAAAAGGACGGCAGAGGGGTCTCTGCTCAAGTCTCCTCGATTAAATACTGGGTGCTGTGATCCCACTTTAAAAGGGATCCAAATGGCTTTGTGACGATACGGAGAAATTTTAACTTGGAAAATCTCAATAACTTATAATATGATATCGATACACAGCTTAGAGCACCCAAACCGTTCACAAGTCAGCAGGTTTATGACTAAAAGCACAAATAAAGAAAACAGAAGCATCTAATTAGAGATTATTGTGCATGTTTTTATCCGTGGATGCAGGACTTTCTCATTTTTTTGGCGAAGAAGTGTCCGTATCAAGCACCAGAATTTAATTTGAGCATGTGCGAGATTTACAGGTTTCCAATCACAGCGCACTCCGTCACAGCTCTCTTTCTAATTAGTCAAAGATGAGAGTGTTTTGTCGCCAAAACTAGTGTTACTTTAGCTTTAAATTAGTCCAAAGTGTCTCTCCTCTGTAAGTGCATTACAGCACCGTGCCTTGACTCGACCTTTCACACCTTGAAAACCTCCACCCTGTTGCAGTAATGAGGGTTAGTGGTGTGACTCTCTCTCCACTGCGTCTTGCTGATTACTGGATGGCTGTGGCTGCTCTTGCTATCTCTGGTGAGCTGCCCTCTATCTCCATCCTCTGTCCCTGGACCATAAGCCCCGCCAGCAGACCATCAATCAGGAGACCACAACAGGACCTCACGTAATCACAGTGGCTGAGTTTGTGTGTGTGTGTGTGTGTGTGTGTGTGTGTGTGTCTGCCTACACCAGATGTAATGTGTGTGCCTGTGTGCATGCATGCATGTCTATGTTACATTGCTGATTTTACAACCTAATATGCTTGAAGCAATTTTTCACTTTGCTGGAGTTTCACGCCTCAGGAAAACCCACTGACAGCCACTATTTACTATTTATTGGAGTTCCAGCATCACTAGCTCTCTAATCTTGTTGGTAATTACAAAAAAAGGTCTGTTTCTGCAGGTGTTAACTATATTATTGCACTAAATCCTCCAAATAAAGTGATTCAATGAAGACAACGAATACCTAATGCAGCCAATAATGTTAACCAACTTTTCATCGAACTATAAAAATGTATCTGAGCTAATGAGTCAAATTTCTATCAGAAGATGTAACATTCGGGCTGCAGCACATTTGACGAATGTTCTTTGGTTCCAGCTTCTCAAATGTGAGGTTTTCTCTCTGTTGTGCTATTACACATGAAAATATCCTGAGGTGTGACACAGTTGGTTGGACAAAACAAGTACTTTTGAAAGACGTCTTATTGGCATCTGGGAAACTGTGACAGCCATTTTTCACTGTTTTCTGATGTTTTGTAGGCTAACGATGCATTGATTAGTTGGAAAAGATTCAATAAATTAATTGAGAATGAAAATAATGAAATATTTCAGCCCAGTCTCAACAGTCTCAGCCCAAAGATATTTGATTTATAAATATATTCAATAGCAAAAAGCAGCAAATCTTCACACTTGAGAGGCTGAAATGAGCAAATGTTTTGTGATTTTTTTTGCTTAATGAATGACAAAAGATGCGTCATTTAGCTAAACTGTTGTTTCCTTTTGTTGCTTATGCTGTTGCCTGTGCCTACACAGACAGTACTGTATGTGCAGAATATGCAGGGTGGGACTGGCAGACCTTTGGCTGCCTCCGAGGGCGTGACTGACAGTCTGCAGCTAAATCACAGCAGGGGAAGATTGTCTGCTTGGCAGGATAAAGCCAAGTGTCCCTCTCACCTTTTCTGTCATCTTCAGACAGGTGCAGCGCACAGGTGGAGGCCAGCAGTGACAGACATCGTCTAAAGTTACAGTCTGTGTCGATAGACTGGCTCGAAACAAGGAAAACAAGGTAAAACCATATTCTTGCATGTGACTGTAAGCAGCAGACTGAACGTGTAAAAAGAGTTACCACACATGCAAATTCACATACACACACTTTCAGGGTCTTTTTGCAGTGAACCTGTAACGCAAACATCAGTCAAAGTATTTTCCTTGTGGTGATGCATCGAATAAGAGTGCTTGAGTTAATTGTTGTAGGTGGTATATTGCTACATATTAAAGAATAAACATGCAGTTTCCAAAGGTTACATTTATTTTTCATCTAATCCACAAACTTTAAAAGATTTCAAGCACCTGTGTGTAAAAGGTATCAGTCGGTACAAAACTGCATTACTGTTCAAATGTAGCGTGTGTTGGGGAGGAGGTTTGTCATTTCTCAGCCCTGACATTAACAGAGCACAATAGAAAATGTGTAATCTTTTATTTTTTCAGATCCTGAAATATTGATTCTCAAAAAATAAGCTCCATCCTTTCCTCCATTATTCAGGCAGGTGCAGGCTCTTGCACCTCTATGGAGGTGCTCCATCATCACTGACTTGACTGATGGAGGTGGAAAAGAAAACAGAGCGGAGCTACCCTGCACCACACCGACATGCAACAGTGTTGTCAGCCTTTAGACAGGAGACACAGTTTATCGTGAGCCTTTCTGAAGAGGTCAGACGCTTTAAGGAAATTGCATTATATAGGAAGAAAAGCCTTGAACTGTTGATTTGGACAGCAGTCTTACACTCCCAGGCCTTCACACATGCACACACTGATTCAAGTTGGGCTAATTGAGCCGATTTGCGTGCCCTGCTGCAAGGTGAGGCGCACTGGGTGTGATGGAAAACACGCACTGCTCCTCGTCTCCCGTGCGTAAAGTCACTGAATTATGATCACTGCTTAATGAAGATGATCACAATCGAGCACGAGGATGTTAAATCATCCAGTCGTGATAAACTGATGCAGAGCACCGGCTATCACTTCCAAGTGACTCAGAGTGCAAACGGCTGTTGGAGGCGTAGGTTACCAAAAATGTTTCCCCCATTACAAGCGGTCAGGAAAAGTCACCGCAGCGCTGCATGCGAATACAGTTGAGGGTCGGCCACCCTAAGCACGAGGACTCGGGTTAATGTTGGTGTTAGTGCGCGAGGGAAAGATAAGTGAGACGAGAGCTCGTCGGTACCTGGTCTTGCTGCTGAGCCGCTTTCGACGGTGCATTGCCTTCCTTCGCCGTGGTCATGGTTCCCTGCAGCCGGGAGAAAGTGTTTCCCCGGCAGGAGGAAAAAAATGCAAATACAGAAAGACACACCGGTGCAGCAGAGAACCAGCGGGCACGAGGAGGAGGAGGAAGAGGAGGAGGAGGAGGAGGAGGAGACGGTGTGTTCACGGAGCCTACGGGCTGCGTTTGCAGCGGCCAAGGTGTGAAATAACAAGTGGTGGAAGGACGCGCTGCTCAGGGTGAGAAAAGGCAAAAGATCCTCAGTGGAAGCGAAAGAGGAGAGGAGGAGGAGACAGCTAGGAGAGAGAGAGAAGGAGAGAGAGAGGGAGAGAGAGAGAGAGAGAGAGAGAGAGCATCTCTTCTCTAAACGCCTGATGCGGGACTGTGCGCGAGCCATTCAATATTCCAGAAGCGCGTGCGCTCACTCATACACATGCTTGGCTTGCAAGTCAGCCAAAAAAAAAAAAGGGGGGTGGGGGGGTGGGAGGTGTGACTGGGTATCAATTAAAGATGCACATTAAAATTAAGCGCTGAAACTTTAATGCTGAATTCATGAGGAATATAAACTCGTTAATTATTCATTTGCAACCACAAGGACATTCCAGCACTCCTATTCCAATCACACAATGTCAAATAGCAATGATTCCCATTGTTTATTCATATTTACTACAAAATAAATGCACATACATCAGCTTCATTCATTTTTCAGAGACAATGCTGTGGCGAAGCTGCTGGTAGAAATGAAAGCAGCTAATGTTTCTTTCTTAATGGTACTGAAACACTGAGTGGATTGAATGCAACATAACAGGACTAAATATTATACTGGAGCAGCAGAAGTCGTAGCAATAATAAGTCAGTGATGAGAACATTTGAACTTATGCCTAAGACGTGAGTGGCTGTAAAAAGTTATGATCCAAGGCATGAAGAAGTTGCAATAAAGTGGAACTTGTAGGCAAAAACTGCTTCCAATAAAGTTCAGTCAGTCTGAGTTTTTAACTAAAACTTTGAGACTGAAATATAATTAGAATATTCATTTTACTGCAGCAGTACTTAAAAGGAGCATCTCGTGTTGTCTATGCGATTTCACGATCAGAACTAGACTTCATTTCATGGGCTTGTTCCATTAATAACATTTACAAAAGGTGTTGCTCAATCTCCATTAAACACGGCGAGGAAATGACTTTCTTTGATTGGCCCTGAGATGTACTTAATGTTAATTAATACCTCAGTCTCCAGTTTGACTCTTTATATTGCAGGTTTTGCAACTGAATGTGCTGCGCTGTTAATTAAAATCAGGTGGTAACTCGGTCAAGTCAATTACCCTGAAATCCCCCGTGAATGTGAGCAGTGTTGATTCATGTGACCTGCGGGCAGGAAAAGGTCCGTCCTTCAAAAGGGCCACCTCAAAGGACAAATCTACAGACGGAAACCTTTTGATGGTATAACACTACATAGTTTCTATATTCAATTCTGTTAGTGGTTTCTTTACATTTCCATGAACCACTTTAATGGAAAGGTTTCTCTGTGTCGCAAACGTGTAGGTGCAGTGGGCCATATCAACACCCTCAGTATAGTTAGTTTGTCTACTCAAGAAAAGTCAGCGCTGAGTTGGAGCATTGCATTGAGTCTGTGTCCACATACCAGAGAAACTACAGCCACGCTAGCACCTCTGTGAGGACGTCCTTAGACACAGTGGGGTTTTGAGCTAAATGCAAACATCAGCATGCTAACACCCTCAGAATGACAATGTTAAAAAGCTGATGTTAAGCAGGTATATTTCTGCTATATTTGCCGATGTCAACACGAAAATTCATCTTGATAATGGCACTAGATGAGATGTGTTAAGGGTGACCAAAGTTCATCCTGAGGAGAACGTGAATGTTGGGGCCAAGTTTCAGGTCAATTCACCAAATAATTGTTGAGAAAGTCACACAAAAAACAAAAAGAAACCAACTTCATGGTGGCTTTTAATCACTAAAGTCGAGAGGCTTCATACCCAGGGGACCATATATGAACTTAAAAGCATTGTAATGCATCCAGTAATTGTTGAGATCTTTCAGTCTAGATCAAAATGGTGGACTTACAAACCACCCAAAAGACAGACCAACATTCCTCAAGCAACTAGAAGCCAGTGAAAAGGGTCTTTTAGTCCACAAACTATTGCACTGATAACAGATCCATTAGAAATGGGGGCTACCCCACATTATGGTGTGGCTGTGATTAATGTTCCCCAACAAAACTGGCTTCTGTGGTTCTGAAAATGACAGAAGTTTAAAATGTTAGAGAAAAACTTTGGATTCTTGACAAATAAAGCCACCAAACCTAATGGTTATGTTGCCATTTGTGACGTGAAGAAGAATGAAAGCCCACCGTGTTCACAGCACCATCCACTTGTGGCACAAAACTACATTAGCAGCCTTCTCCAACAACTCAGGCTGTGTTTGCCATCAAGAGGATGAAGCATGACACTGAAACAACTTCTCAACAGCCAATCAATCAGCCCCAAACTAATGGCGGCCACTCTGGGCCAAAGCCCTATTGGCTGATGACGGATGCTGTGTGGTCGGTGCACGGCAGCCGAGAACACAACCACCACCTTATTGTGGCTGTTTTACAGAGTGAGCGTACAAACCTCACGTCTCTGATGTTGACAAATGGACAAGAGATGGCAGTGATGAATGCTCCTTGGGGTGGCTCTGTTTAAATACACATTCCTGGAAAGTCAGGAATTAAGTGACTGACAGTGCCAACCTGCCCGAACAGATCGGGCCATCCGCTCACTTCTGCCTCATCATTTCACTGCTAACATCAAGCTAGCAGCCAACCCAATGAACTGGAAACGCTTTTACCTAATTAAAACTTCAGCGTAATCAATACATGCCATAATCTTAAAATACTGAACACTGACGTATTATTTTGGCACAGATTATAGTTCTGTAATTACTGGAAACAAAATCATGGCTGCCAGCTGATGATTGTGTAGATAAAAATAATTGCTATTGTTAAAGAGGCATCTCCAATTAACCCGGCAAATTTTACATCTGAGATTTATTTTCATGTCGTTCAATGTAGCCAAGAGGTGGACCGGCTGAATCAGAAATGGCTCCGATACTTACTTACATGTGTGTTATTCTAAAAGAGTTCCCATAGGCTAAGAAGATGGAGAAATAAAAAAGCAAATGAAGTGTAAGTTCTGAACTGATACTTCTTTCATCGTTCAAACTGAGAGGATGAGCGGAAAAGAGAAGGAACGCTGGTCGCTAGAAAGCTACGAAAAAAAGAAAGTTCCACAGATTGAATTCTGTTTTCTTTACCTAATTTAATTGTAAACTTGCAAATCAAAGCCAAGTATGTCCAAGGCTTTTAGTTTACGTAAAGCAAACAGTTGTTTCTTTGAGTGCTCTGGCTGTACAGCTTTTTAATTGAGATATTTGGAGAACTAAAGCGTTAAATCCCTGTTAACACCACTGGGTACGAGAGGGATCATGCACATTACATGGAAATCTGGTGTGTTTTTGATTAAGTCTCTCGATGAAACTCAAAGAAGTTAGAAATCACAACCAGACAGAGCGGAACGGTGCAGTATGTTCCCAGAAAAGACTTTAAAAGCTCAAATAACAACCTTGGCATTTTATGATTATTCAAACAAAGTTTATTGTGGTGTTTTTTTTTTTCCAGTGTCTGCACCCTCATGTATAAAATAGGGTCCCTGTTCGGCTTTAAGCTTGTGCATGCACACATCCACAACCATAAAATGTGTCCCAACACGGCTATTTGTGGGGAGAATGGAATCTAAAATATTTTATTTGCTGAGTTATAACCAGCTCCACTCTCCCAGAACATATTCTGTCATTGCATATGGCCAAAGCCATCTATCAGTGTTACATTAATTCCTATATCAAACCCTTCAATGCAGCAAGCCCCCAGTGTGTAGAACAGCCAGGGGAACAAGTGTAATGGGATGTTTCAAAAACAAAAGTTGTTCCGTGCTATAACACCCCATGACTTGTTTTGATTAAATACTCTAAGGAGGTATCCACTTCCGTAAATTTTGATAGGGACAAATCTCATATAGTGCACGATGGAAGAAGCTTGCTCACAAAATAAGACCAATATCATCCCGGAGAGAGGTAGAGGATGGATAAGTCATTACACCAGCGTTGACACAGAGCAAGACCAAAGGTCTGGGATTCACACTCTGAGCCTCTGCTTCCCAGCCGGTGGTACGTCGCAGGATTGTGTGCCTCAATTTTTCCACTCTTGTTTGTCTGACACATGATGGCAAGCATCAGGATATTGGAAAAAAAGTAATTGCTTTTCCATCTCTCCCTCCTACTCCCTCTCTCTGTGAATACTCTTATGTGAGGTCCTTACATAAATACAGCACAGACCCATCACCCTGACAGAGAGTGGATGCATCAGGATGCAGTTTCTCCTCTTTCTGGCATACAGCACTTTATGCCAGGTGTGACTCATCAGCCTTCACACCACTCAGCCGTGAAATGTCAACAGAGCCAGATTCCACAACCACGCCTGTGTTTCTAGCACCGGGGCTGATGAGCATGTCTGTGGTTGTGAATGAGTTTTCAGCCTTTTCCCTATTAGCATACTCTCTGTGTGCAGTATGTCCTCCCTGCTGGAGAGTAAGTTAGAGACAGAGAAGAAAACACAGGCCAGTCAGGTATTGCAAAAGTACCATCTTGAGTACTGAGGTTTAAAAAACTTAAAATGTTTAGAAACTGCATACCTGCATCCAAAGTGTGCACAGTGAAAAGCTGGAAGCGTGAATTCTGTGTATGTTTTTATTTTTAGGAGTTTAACTCAATGCTCACTTCACAGTACTATTCTTATCCCGGAGTTCATAAACACTAAAGACATATTCATAACAGGTGTCGCATGGACATCATCTTCTTTTCAAATGGCTCCGTTGTCATGACAACAGCGGTTGCTTCATGCATTAAATGGGGTTTGTTCAGTTTTGGTTTAAGTTTCGGTGCTTTGTGTTTTCTATCACATAACATCCTCCGAAAAGCTGAGCTGACTAATAATAATAATTTCAAGCACATTAGAATAAAAAAAAAAGTGGATACATCATTTTGATGGAACATATCAGTGGCTTAGTATGCAGCACATTTCTCACACAAGTTTTCAAAAAAGCAAAGCAATCAAGGTAACCATGACAAATGCTACTATCTTTCATGCTCTTTGAGGAGATGACAAGTGCTGATAACACTTCCTGCTGCACCTAGAATAATAGCACACTTCTAAACAGCATCTGCTAACACATTTAGGGCCCTGCTAAAAGACCAGCGTACGATAACACATTTCAGCACCAGGAAAAGGACAGCTCCCGATACTGATCCAGGCACTGTCAAAAGCCTCACTGTGCTGAAATAGATTTCAGCACCACTTAACGGACAGCTCCAACGGTGCATTTCACCGCCACATCCAGGACTCCTTTCACCAAGAAGAGAGAACCTGGAGAGAAAAATACCAGCACAATGGGCTTTTTTTCCCCCTTTGCAGAAGATGGTGAGTGGTGACGCCATGCCAACATGTACTTGAATAGGTATCGAATGTCATTATGATCTCGCCATTATTACAAATTGATATGGCTGGAGAGGATTCTTTCTTGTATGACTGTTTGTTAATAATAACACATCATTATTCTTTTGCAGTGTTGCAGAACTATTTTGTTCTTCTCAGTCTGACAGTTTTACTGAAGGAGAAGAATGTAGCTAGTAGGGTAAAATATGTATTTCACCTTCCCTTAATGTTTCTTCACTTTGTATTCGCTATAATTTACATCACACCACCCAACTTTTATTGTAGACAAGAAGCCTCAAACTGAGCAATAGCTGATACGAACACAACAGATCTATACAGACAATATACAGCAGAGTGTATGTTTCATGTGCATGACGGTTTTGTTTTGATGAATTCTAAAGTGGAAACCACTGTTAACTCAGGAGTCTGAGCCAATTAATAGAAATAACAGCAATAACAATAACTAAAAATGCAAGCAAATATAATCTGCTTCTGTATTTTAGTCTGTTTCTGCACTTCAAGCCATTCGTTTTTCGTCTTTTAGCACAATATGAACTGTAAGTATGAGAAAATGCTTAACTTGCTTATTGTTTGAGGTATCTAAAGCAAACATGTTATTACACTTACATACATTGGATATACTCAAGTAAAGTACAAGTACCACAAACATTTACATTAGTGCAATGTTTGATTAAGTCTACTTTGTTGCTTTCTACCCCTACTACCTCTATTCAATAACTGGGTTGACTAGAAAAGTGTTAAGGGCAGAAAAGAAATGACAGTCATGAGCAACAACTTAAATATCCCCTGTAATTTTCTGTGGTGTCAAGAGGGAACATCTTGTTCCCATTGATGCAGTAATTGAGCAAGAGGCTCTTTCAGAAAAGCTAATTTCAAGTCTGTAACTACGGTTGATTACAAAGTAGTACTTTTTGTGCTAAAAAACATCATTATTACCACAAATGGCATTTAATCACGAATGGACGTGCTTCTGATAACGAACCCTGATGATGATCAACCTTCAAACTTTCCAAAACTAACTACATGCGGGCTAGAGTCTGACATTCACTGTCTCAGGCAGAGGTGGGGGTCGGGACCCTCACAAAGGGTCTCAAGACTAATCTAAAGGTCATGAGATGATTAACTGAATAGGAGAGTGGAAAAAACATGTGTCCTGACCTGTTTTTAACGCTTTCCTTTAATGTTAGCCGCCCCCCCCTTCTGAATATTTGGATAGTATTAGCTTTAAAACTTTAAATCTGGAAAAAAAATCACTTTATAGTTTAACTGGTAATAACACACAGCCTTATGAAACCAGTGACGAGGGGTCACAAATCAAAACTTCATTTCTTCACAATTCGCTGTTCAGAAAAACCAGTTTAGGATTCTAGCAGAGCGAAATGGGGTTCAGAGAAAGTGTAAACAAAGAAAACACACAACCTTCCTCTTAATTATATGCAACTGGTCCACTGTTATGGCAGTGTGCTCCATTAATGCCCATTCTATAAACAGTAAGCCACCAAACTATGTGGTTCAGCAGTTTTGTTGTTCTGCCTGAATGAGATATAGAACTGTGACTCCAAATGGTGTAAGCATCTCTTGTGTTCTTGTATTCCACAGGGGCATTAAGATAATGCCCGGTTTCTCCAAAGTGACTGATGGGCTTAGCGGTTAATAGTGACCAATGCTAAACTGCAGTCATGTAAATTGCAGTGTGTGAAGTTGGGACTCAAGCAAATCAATGAATACGTAACAATAGCACCCAAAAAAAAACCCTGCACTGGTTGAGCTGGAGCTGCAGCATGTGTTCCTCTCTCAGTCTCTAGACCGTGATAAATCACAAGTCGGGGGAGAGCATTTGTCACAGTGGGCCACATGTCCTTTCATCACACCAGGTCTCTCTCTCTCTCTCTCACGCTCCCCCCACACCTCCCCCCTACCCACTCCCAGTCTCACTCTCCCACTCGCTTCTCATTCCTTCAACCTCCATGGTAGTTTCATTCCTCACAGAAAAGCTTTGTTGTGAATTTGTCACTGCCCGAGCCTCTGTGCTGTGTTAGCCATGCCCTTGGGTTTCTGATAGGGCCGGCAGTGCATGCTGGCGCCGAGATAGAGGTGGAGCTCAGTGGAGGCGCTCTCTCACCCAGCAATGGGAAGAATAGACGGTTATGCATCAAGGTTTCTGACAGGTAGAACTCTGGTGCCACAGGGGAAATTTGAATACAGAAACTTTACGGACATATGCCACACTGAAGTGGTGTTTGACGTATGTATGGTGTGCGCCCGCACTGTAGAGAGACGAATAAAAAGTGTACTACAATGGCTCTTGAAGATGAGGAGGACCTGGTGATGCCCATAGTGGGAAGCACTGTAACTGGATCTTCTTTTATAGGCGCTTGTACCCATATTGCACTTGGCTCAGAGGAGCACAACGAACACAAGCCACCCTCACCGTGATATACCGTGTGTGTCTTGTTATTTCACTTCAAAATAAAGCAGCAGAGCAACATAGGGAAGGAAGTGCAGATCAGAAAGGTAAACCAGGCTTCTGTCAGCATCCCAAAGGCAAGAGTCAAAACAGATCTATACTATTAAATTTAAAAGTCAATGACTTTGTCTGGAGCTTTGAAGATGGGACAAATCAGCCTAGTTCACAAGCTGATTTAAGAGGTAATTATAGAAGTAAAAGTATTCCAGATATACGGCTTATACCCGTGGAGTATTCTTTTGTATGAGGATGAGGTGAGGAAGGTTTGAAATATTAAAGGTGAGATTGCTAGCAGGGGGATACTTGCTCGAAGCGGGCAATAAAATAAAACTCATTAAAACTTCTCGTCTCCAAAGACAGAAGATAAGCAACTGGGTAAGCTGGAGGATTCTGACAAAGACAAACCAAATAACCTCGACAGCGGTGATTCATTATCAAAATCGCCCCTTTTATCGAGCTTTTCTGATTCAATGTCAAAGCCCCCGCATATTAGCAATGACGTGGATTTCAATAACATGGATTTTTCCTGAATGGAGAAAGTGCATATGGTAAGGAGTTTGTGTGCGCAGGCATATTCAAAAGAACATCTTCTATTGAGCCCCGTGGTGTATCAACGATACGCACTGGGAACCGAGCTGTTAACACAGAGTATTGACCCTGAACTGAACATCAGTAAAGACCAACGCACAGTGAGGTATATTCAAACACACAGCAAACAATGGTTGCCCATGGATTTTCAAGATCTCATTATCTTTTTTCTTTTGACTGAGAACATGGCCTCTAAACCTCTGTAAACTTGACAAGACAAAAGTATGGTTGAGGTGTAAGGTGTTGAATTGAAATCTTTATATATGTATATATATATATGTTAGTGTTTTGACCATAATTGGGGACCATAGGGTCTAAAAATTGAAGCCAATGTTGAAGTGCCTTAAACCTGCAGACTTCCGAAGGGGCAAAACAACTGGCTCCAAAAAAAAAGCTCAGATTGTATGGAAGTTTATGAGAAAATGACCTTACTTCTCACTGGATTTATTACCACAGTAAATGCTTTCCAGGCAAGATTATGGCTTCAACTGCTAGTTTAAGTCTTCTTCAATACAGTATGATGTTTATTCATTTTGTAAATTATGGTCTCATTTAGAGGTAAGAGGTAAGAAGCAGGGTATGCTTTAGAGCCGGACTACCTTGTAACTAACCAATCAGAGGCTAGTCATACCTCGACCTAACCAATCAGAGTAGAGGGAAAAAACCTTGCTTCTGGCTCCAAAATCAAGATGAAAAAACCAAAATGGCAAATTTGAAAATTCCAAAATCGAGGCTTCAGAACTGCAGCTCTGATATTATCTGTATTATTTTTCCAAGAAACAGAAACAAAATCTCCGTGTCAAACCGTTTAATGGGTTATTACACCCAAAATTATGACTTCACACACTTAGCTGGTGCTACGAACTGCTGGATAAGATCTGTGTGATGTCACATTTGCTCTGATGATTAATTACTGTATAGTTACCCAGTACAATTGAACATAATGACCTGCTTTGTTTGCAGCAGGAGAGAACACAGAGGAGGTGGTAAAAGAGATAGGAACTCTGACTGCCAGGAGCCAGTTCTCCCTCTCTTGCAGTACTCATCCTCCTATCAAGCAGCAGACCAGCTGCTGGCTTGCCTGGGGTGGGTGACTTGACCTTCCACTGTTCCCCAGCAAGGGACATGAGCTGGCTGGGATAAAACCTGCCTAACTAATTTACTTGAAACGGATTCTTGTTCTGAGACAACAATCAGGCCTGGCAGGCATGGCTCTGCAGACCAGGGGTGAGTCTGTTAAGGACAGGAACAAAGCCTGACATCAGCAGCCAGAGGAAGGAATGAAAGACAGATAATAAGAGAGGAAAAAAGAAAGAACGCTTACTGTAGTCAATGTACTGTTGTCTTATAAACTAATGACAATGACAGTGAATTCATGGGCACACTTTTCAGTAAGGATAAGGGTAGTTTATGGTGACACGTACACATTACAACAAGACAACTTGACAACATTACACCCCTATGTGATTGTTAAAAGTTTTATTGAGAGGCTACTGGCATCAGCATTCTTCCAGAGCAGCTCTGCTCTTCTAGGAAGACTTTCCACAAGATTTTGGAACTGCAGGGATTTTTCACAAGAGCATGATGTCAGCCATTGGCAATCAAGCCTGCCGCTCAGTCAGTGTTCCAGTTCTTCCCAAAGGTGTTGGATGGGGTTAAGGTCAGGTATCTGGATGGACCAGCTCTGTTCTTCCACACCAAAACCACTGGGAAAACCATTTCTTTATGGGCTGCATTTGCAGCTTGGAAGATGGAACAACGATATTTTGTCTTCTTACTACACTTGCTATGAATTGGTGCTATATAAGTAAAGACTGATTGATTGATTAATTAAACAGAATCGTATGCTTTAAGATTTCCCTTAATTGGTACTAAGGATCCTAGCTCAGACCATGAAAACAACCCTAAAAGATGTGGACCAATAATAATAAGTCCACATATTCTGCTCATGATAATAGTTGACAGTGGTATGGAATATAAAACCTACAAAAAAGAAAGATTCAAAGCTTTCAAGGGTCAGAAACCAGGATTATAAAGTTGAATGAAAACTCAAAAAGCACAAGAATAACTAGCCAAGATTGACCTTCCAAGGGTAAGAGCGAAGGTTAACCTGTTTCATCGCTGACTGTAATTTTTTGCGCTTCTATTGTTAAAGCCTGTCACTACTAGAATACAAGTAACTGCTCAAAACCACCATCTTGTGCAACAGGAACCATTTAAAATGAGCAGATTCTTTGAGAGAACCAGAAGTAAGCCTGGAAAAAATACTGCATCTACGGCAAATCAACTGCCGATCAAACTCTTAATTATTCTCTCTTTACAGATTTGAGTGTAAATACACATTACCGTTCTTAGCAAGGAAAATACAAGATAAATAACCTGGGTACCTTTGTGGCAGTTCTTCCGTTCAGTAGAGCAGGTCCAAGCGAATAATTTTTTTTTAGGCAAATAATGGTAGAAAAGAGTAAAAAAAAAAATCAGCCAGTTCTTTCTGTGTGTGTCTGGGCTGCTGTTGACAAAATGACACAGTGCGGTTCACACATCACAGTCTGGCAGGTCTGAGCTTCCAGAGGGGAAAAAAAATGATGGTCATAAATCAGAAACTAGTATTTGAAACTAAAATGACAACTTCAGCTGCATTTGGACAGGTCTGCCAGCCGTCGTCCGAGAATGACAGCCTGGAAATACCAATGCACAGCTCGTGTCACCGAGCAAGGTGTGCTTCTTGGGGAGAAACAGTGCTCTCGGACTGTCAAATCAAAGGGAAATCAAAACAGTGCATGGTCGGTTGATCAAAGTGTCAATGAGGACCTGTGAGACTCCACCGCTTCTTGTTGAGCAGAAATACAAGCTATTGGAGGGAAGCTGCAGGCATCTGGGGAGAGCAGACAAGCCTTCAGATAAATACTTTCTACCAACAATACAGAGGAGTGGCTGGGGAGGAGATCAAAAAGATTAGGCTGTTCTTGTATATTATTTATCACATGAAGGGGTTCAGATTTGATGCTGCTGTATTTTCGTTGCATTGTACTCTTACACTGAACAAGCTATTGCTTTCTCTCCTCAGCAGAATAATTTGGTCTGAAATAAGTGAAATATGAACTTCTGCATCTGGTTTTAGCATCAGTTCCTGCAGTGAAATTAACATTCATATAAATCCTGATGCAACGCCTCACCTGATACCCTATCTTTCAAATCCAAATGGACTGCAGCTAGTGGGATATAAGCTGCTTTTGTGCCGCAGACAGGCACATGTGACAAGTAGCACCTGGTCTGAAATAGTGAAACATGCATGGGTACATTACTTAACGGGCCTACTGGGTGTAGGCCCAAGGGCCCAAGGGGTCAGGTGGTCCCTGGGCGAGAGCCTCCCTATGACGGGGCAGTTAGCATGTCATCAAATGTCAAACAAATGACAACAAAGAGAATCAAAATGACTACAGAGAGACTCAAACCACAAAAAGACAAACTTGAAAGTGACATAAAACGACAACAGACAGATACAAAATGACTATAAAGACTATAAATGACTAAAAAGGGACACAAAATAGCTATCAACAAGTCTGGGAGCTCTTGTTCACCTCCAAATTGTTACTGAAAGAGACACAAATCAACAGCTTTCAGTTTGCTCCTATGTAGGAGGCATGGGGAGCGTTGTACATGTCTCTGCCCAGGGACCCACTGTCTCATAATCTGTCCATGAAAGTATGGCATCAATTCACATCACAGAGAAAGATATACCTCCGTGTTCGACAAACAAGCTAAACAAACTACTCTCCCGGAGTCTCGCTGGAAACACTTCTACCTTGATTGCCCTTACAATGGCAACTTATCATTGATGTAATTATGAAAATGCCATTAGGCAGCTGTGATACTGTAATCAAGAAAAAAACTCTTTGCAACTGAAGCCAAGTGCAGGTTTGTAGAGGAATTAATCTGCCGGAGTTTGCGGGTTGATTCAGTGACATCGCTGAGGCAGGAAGTCCACCTCCCACTCCCTCTCTAACCCTTTTCATCAAATGGATGCAAAGCTACAACAGGAGAGCAATAATTAGTAGCCATCGGTGCCAAAAAGAGAGTGCATAATGGCATTGCTGGGAGGCTTGGGTCCAATTGTACATATTATACCCTAGCTGCTCAGGCTGCAGCTGCGCTAGAGGATCATAGGGGAAATAGATTCCCAGTGCAAAGAGAGGTGGTGGATTAGCTCTCAGATGACAACTGATGCTTCATGTTCACAGTTCTCAGTACAGAGCGGAGGTAAAAATACCATCCTTGTTGCCAGTGCAATGAAGTGACAACATATGGATTCAGGCGTCAAGAAAAAGATAACGTCGAAATAAATAAATAAATAAAAAACACGTACACAAAATCTTTCCATCATACGTCCTTCATTTCTGTTGAGACAGCATGATTAACATGACAGAGATCATCAAATCTGTGTGCTACGCTCATCTTTCCATTTACCGCAGAAGCATTTAACTATAATTTGTGCATCCTGTTATTGTCAGGGGAGCGTTCAGGATCGAAAACCCTCTCCCTGCAGTCTATCTGTATGATTCGACCCATCTGAGGTCACCGTCTTATCACTTCTTGGCAGTTTCATCAACAACCCTTTACAGCTGTCGGCCTTCACTAATTCTGCTGTTATCTGCTACAGCACAGTGAGCAGTCAGGACCTAACACCTTTAGTATCTGCGTGTGCACACACACGCTCACATTGGGTGTAAAGCTGCTATAGCAGTTTGCCAAAATAATATCTATCAGGCAGATAATAGGCTTTTATTAAATATAAATTAATAGGGGATGATGGGAGGTTGTCCCAGCAACATTAAAACAGTCATTTTTAACTGTTCAACTGATTGTGTGTTATTTCAAATTGTTTCTTATTAAAAAGGTTTCATCACAAACTTTGTCTAAGTCAACTAACCTCTCCTAAAGACACTGAAGGCACATCAGCTGCCTACCTTCTGCAAAGGGGTCCTGCATAAACAAAGTTTCTGCCAAAGTTAGAACAGTTTTGGTTCCTTGATATAAGGGCTTTCTGTATTTTGTGTTTATTTTGTGTACTTTGGGCTCTTCTCACTGTTTAGAAGTGGGCAGGTCAATAGGGAAAAAGCAATATCGCATAATAATGTGAACCAATTAGCATTTAGCAACATTTGAATCAAAATCAGATGGCAATTGTTTGTGCGTGTTACTAAACCAGAATCAAATCTGATCAAACAACACCCACACAGCCCTGATGAAGGAGATTAACTGAGTTTCTGTTTGTTTTTCAAAATGCTGACTTTGATTGTTTTTTCTTTTTGTCGTCATGATTAATTCAACATTAATGTATGATCTAAAATCAGGTTTTAAGGGGCTTAAAGGATTGAATTTTCCATACTGTTCAAAATGCAATATATAGGGATATCTACAAAGATGTCCCCACATATTTCTTGCGGAATTATGAAAATCAGCATCTAGTGTTGTCATTGAGCAAATTCAATATATAAAATGTTTAAATAATCATGTGAAACATCTAGAAAAGCTGCTTAAACAACCTTACAACGTAACCATCCACTGATCCATACATTCAATAACATATACCGATTTCTCACCAGCGCCTATTCACAGATTGGCGCCGATGTTCCATCCGATGATGTCTCTTTAGAGCCTTTTCTGACAAAATGGCCATGGAGACTCATCTGGAGAGATGATTCAGGAGTAGTTGATAAGCTTCTACGGATGTGGAAACTGGAATCTATTGTAACTGTGTGAATCAAAGCTGACTGCAGCTGCTGTCCTCCAAGAAAGGTGAGCTACAAACTTTTCTAAACCCGTTTTCAAGCCAACTAGGGGTAGTAAAGACATAGTTTTCAGTGAATTGCTCATTTAAGTGAAGCCAATTATGCAGTGACATAAAAACACTCGCGCACATATTTCAATCAGAGATAGATGCACTCAGAAGTACCTCTCAGTGAGACCAAATTAGTAAAAAAAAAAAAAAAGCCCCTACAGAGCTTCAATCTGTGCCAAACGCCCACTTCACTACAGAGGGTGCTGACAATTGATGACAGAGCTTTGACATGGACATGGGGAGCTAGCGGAGTTTCATTCTAAGCCACAGCCGTCTACACCACGTACTTGTGGTTTTGTAGAGACCACGGCAGGCAGTTTTGTTTACCAAGCTCTGCTGAAGCCCCTTTCACAATATTGTCCCATCAAAGCACCATGTTGCCGTTGTAAACCAGACAGTCTGGAGTGTCATCCCCCTGTCTCACAAAATGTTCTTTACCTTTCTACAGCTCGTCTAATTTTCATACAACAGAGGCTGGGGAGCAGACAAATGTACCATTAACATTGCAGAGAGAAAGAGGCTTTGTCATCCAAACCATTATAACATAAATATTTGATTGCAACATAAAAGGTCTCTCTTGTAAGTTGGCCTGGTGATGCGTACAAAGAGAAGATTTAAGCCTTAGTGTGGCAGTACACCACAGTGGGTCAAACAATTTTAGATCTGCATAAAACCAATGTGTTCTTTGGTGCTCATTAAATATTAACAATGGTGTTGCTAAATCTTCTAATCTACACTCATTACTGCTGTGTAGAACCTTGAAATCTGAGAGCACAATGCCTAATGAGAGCATAACAGCAGAGTTGGGAAGTATCCATCAATTTCTGATGTCCACATCGTTTGCTGCTCCTGCTGTGTGTGTGTGTGTGTGTGTGTGTGTGTGTGTGCGTGCGTGATGAATGCACAATGAAACACAATACACACTGACAGAGAACATCTCGCATCTCAGAAGTACACTCAAATTTCATTTTTAGAAATAAACCACGCAAGGATCAACACACAGCGATCAAAGGCGGTGATTAGTAGACGCAGGGAGAATGAAACTCACACTCATTGGCGTGTTCACAAAGAATCTCATTAGTGCTTTAACAAAAAGGAGAATATACCATTTGGGTGTAGAAAACCTCAAAGGAAATTTCATTTCTTTAACAACTTGCATCTTATTTTCACAGCTTTGCGCACCGTTCCTTTTAGTTATAATCACATTCAACTCGCCCACATCATTACTCACATATGCAGACATGACAGCTCCTGCAAAACTTAGTAACATATTACCTCACCCTTTTCAGGTGTGAAAATGATGGTGAAGATAAAAGTTCCTACCTAAATTTTCCATTAAAGGTGGTTCAACTCCATACTTTGATTTGGAGAATGTGATGGATGATATGTATTTATAACAATCACTTTTCCTCACGCAGAGAAAAGACACGGACTAGTAATAAGCAAAATTTCTTCAAGAAAAAAAACCATTGAAGCAACAACATCAAAATGAAAGGAGTCCTGAGGAGGATATGATGGACATTTAAATGAATAATGGAAGAAAAACAACCGTAGTGCCCTAATAAAACTCGAGTGAAGTAGTATGTTCCACGCAAATGAACAGAGAGCAGTATGGGGGTGGGGGTGGGGGTATGCCAGTGCTCTAAAAACAACAGTAAGTCATATGTTGCTGCTCGGCCTGTTTATCATGATCAGCTGATGGAAGGTATAAAAGTGCCTGAAAACCCATCGCACCCAATTACTGTAATTTATGTCAAGAATCTGGTTTCTTCTCAGGGTCATAACTCTGGAAACACAAACAGGCTACACACAAACAGGCTACACACACATGCTGATTAGATTTGACTTGCACCTTGTGAGGATATCATGTCACAGATGTCCATTGCGAATACGTGTTGATAAATCAGGTTAGGTATAATATAAGAGAGAGCATTCTTTTAATGTTCCCAATTTCCCAACTTGGAACTTTTAAGTGTAAAAAAGGGCTCACTAAACAACAAGTGTAATCAATGTAGCTTTCTGACATTTTGACACTAAGGTGGGGTTGTCTTGATTTTATCAGTGGAGAGGCCAGTGTGCCCCCGGGTGAAAACCGTGTAGAAGACTAAACAACTAATTCATTATACATTAAGATAATAGACAAATATAGTTATAATGAGCATAGTCACTGGTTGCAGCCCTACAGCTATGCTCACAGCTGTGTTTCTTCAGATCTAAGCAACCAAAAGGTTGTTTGTGTTCATGTCAGATAGGGATGATGACCAATACTGCAAAAGACAAATCTTATTTTCATCATCAAAATCATCATTTTGCTTTAGCAATGGTATAAAAGAAAGGTCTGCCATCAGAAACAAAACAAACAAACATTGGCTTGGAGGTAACACCGCAGCTACCGGTCTATAAATACACTGAACTATGCAAACACACAATGGCTAAAGAAGAATCCCAGCCTGAGTGACTCTTGCCTGCTCTGCTAAAGGCTGGAAGAGTTGCCCTTAATAAATTTCTTTGCAGTGACCGGAGTCTCCTGCTCATGAATAATAAAGGGGTTGCACTGATCCTATTCTTCACTCTGACATCTACCTCATCTAACATTTTACACTACAACATCACTCTCAACAGAGCAACAGAGCACCAGCAGTCTCTGACCTGCACACATTAAAGTTAGTTTTCATTATGGTGTCACTTACAGGCTAAGTGATTGTAAATTCATTTACTTTTGAGAAGTGAGTCTACTTGTCTGGCAGCTTTATAAGGTTACACACATAAGAACAGAAACCTACAAGGAAGGGAGGAAAGGAAGTCCGTCACCCCAGTAATGGGTGAGGCCTTTATTCACCTCTCCTGCAAAGAGACCAATGCCTTTATATGACGTATATTTAAGCATAATTTAGTATCACTTAAAGTTGGGGTAGGCAGTTTTCTAGAAATTTGAAAAACACAATCCTCCTCCTGCAACTTTCCCTTCTCCCTTCTCTGTCATAGGCCCTTCCCACCAAATCAGCATGGACATATGTGAACATGTAAATGCTTCCATCATCCTGATCATGATTGTGACCCCAATACTAACTTTACTAACTATAAGAATTACCCTCCCATATTCTTGGCAGACTTGTAGCCCTGTAAAGCCCTTTGAGATGAGATACTGTGATTTAAGGCTCCACCTTCAGCCAGCTACATAAACATCAACCTGAAGGACTTCGGCTACTGTTACAGTTAGCAGAAAAGGCTGAACTATTAGCAGCATTTAACATTGCCACGCATAGCTTGCTTTCATGATAAAGCTACATAAAAAAACACAACAAATACAAACCACCATCACACATTTGAATATTTCAGAAAAAAATCAAGTTTTGCAGTGTCAGCAGTTGTTGCCAAAGCATGAACAACAATGGTTTTTGCACACTTTTCTACTGTTGAATCAGGCTGTCACTGGCATCTGAAGGAACATGCACACACATCTACATTTGTAGACCAACCATCCTATTGGCTGTTCACCCGCTCGCTAAGAGGACCTGTGATTGGCCAAAGTCTCTTGTCACAGGCTAGATTTTCTAAAGTCTGAAAACAGAGCCAGGAGGTGTTGCAGTTTTGCTCAGACCACTTGAATTACTATGTGCCGAAAGATTATTATAGAATTGTTGTCCAATGATGCTAAAAATAAATTGCCTACCCTTGCTATTTTTTTCTGATCTGCTCTCATTTTAATTAGCTGTTGATGCAAACTCAGCACTACTTCTATGTGTACCTCTTGCCTCGCTAAATTCACAGTGATGTACTTTTCCACAGTTTTTTTTTACATCAGTACAGCATCATAGTTATGTCAAACTAATCACTCTGTTGCTTTGGGTTCCTCTCCAGCACCCTATTTTTTAAGCCTTAAAATGGCAAACCCAACCTAAAAAGGTTATTGTTCTTGAACCCTTTTGATTACAGTCATGATCCCGTTCTCTTCTAAAAAACAACTCTGATGGGTTTACAGTCAAAGAGTCACAATAACCCAAAATGATACAAAAGAGTTGACTTTTTTTCCCCTTTAACTTTCATAGCACTCATACTATTGCTAACAAATCTACTGCAGATCTACTTTGCTGTTTTTTTTGTTCAATATTAGGCTAATGTCAATTAAACTCAATACTTCCTGCATAGATGTTTCACATTAAAAGCCTTGTCGCATCTTGAAAAGGCACAACCACTTCCTTTCCTTGTATGCTTTTAGTTTGAAACATCTGCAGGAAGTGTTGATTTTTATGGACACTATCCCAACGATGAACAAAAAAAATGGCAAAGTAGAAAAGATTGGAAGTAATAGCTGAAAGACATCGAATGTTCTCGTCTCCAGGGAATGTACAATATGCTCAAATCATCATGTGACTAATTCTCATAATTATAGCTCTGTAAAGGCTTTTTACAACTTTATAAGAAACTGGCTTGTATTTCTTAGAGCTGGACATATTTGAGACTTGTTCCTTATTTAAACACCAGCTAAAATATGAGAATTTCCTGGAATTCACATTTTGTTAAACTCCACCACAATAACTCCTTTGCTCCTCTCTTCTGCATTCCTCCATTAGTTGACTGTTTATGGCCTTGAAAAAAAAAAAAACATGTTACAATTAATGAATTCAGTTCGTGGAGAATAGTAAAACCAGATGTAGTACAAGTACACTTTAAGAGCAGAGTCTGAGTCAAGACACTTACATGGATAGAAAGACCAATTCAAATGATGCAGCCAGAGGTGAAATCTTAAAAGGTCTGCCTCCTCATTATAGCGCCATCGATACCCACAGACACTGTCAAAAGGGTTGGGTTTTCTTTTCTGAGCATATCCTCAGAGTGAGGTTAAATATACAGAATATATAAATATTGTATGAGGCTATAAAGCACCTTGTCTAAGGGGTCATAAATTACCTGTACACATTAATTCTCAGACCACACCAGCTGAGTTACGGCCTCTAGTTCAAAACAGGAGAAAGGACAACAGCCTACAAATCTTCCATCTAAAACATGATGGATGTTTTAGTTGTAATGGTGGTGAAGGATATGTATACAGTAATGTTGTGTAGCATAACACCAACTTGGTGGGGTCATTTTGAGTCACAGGGAAGTTTAGATGAAATGGATATTATGTGTGATGTCACTGAATTGAAGCTTAAAAGTTGATTATATTCATTCATTAAAGCTGAAACTGATTCTTTCCATTCTGGATTAATCTATCAGGGCTGGGCAATAATTAATTATCATCATTATCTACTCTCAAGTGTTTTGCTTCTTAGCAAATGTTGGCAAGCTGACATGTAAATCTACAGAAGGATGGTGAACATGGTAAACATTATATCTGGTTAACATCAGCATGTTATTGTCTTGCTGCTTGATTGATGCCTGTAATGGGAACTCTACTGATGGAGTATTACACTCCTATAAAGTTAGGGAACCTGCCAGAAGCAGTTTTAACAAAGAATGGTCACAATGGAAACAGCACGGATATTCTGACTTTTAGTAGCAATCAACCTCAGGTCAATTATTATTATTATTACAATTATCATTACAATTATTATTACATTGTTTTCTGGTACATCCCATAATCTGCACACTGATTTTCAAGTGTAACATCTATGAAGTGCTCCATTAAATGATTAGTCAATTTGGCAATTAAACAGCTGTTACTTTTCTGCTGATTGACTACTCAATGAATTGACTAATTGTTGCAGCAGTGTTATTTATTCAAGTGAGTTTTATGAGGAACCGATGATATACTTGGCTGCTGTTTGAACAACCATTAGCTTGTTCTCCTGCTCAGAAAAAAAAAGGAAGAAACCAAAGTCATACTGAAATGGCATTTGCCGCAGATTCTCTGCAATCAGACACACAATACCTTCCTGTCAGCTCCACAGCTCCAACAAAAGATGGAGAGAGTTATGAAGAGAGAGAGAGAGAGAGAGAGAGGAAAGGAGGGGAGTGGAGGGTGTGGGGAGGAATTGATAAATGAGGAAAAGTGTATTGTTCCTGTTGCGTGAGCTGATGAAAAAAGACAAGACAAGGTACAAGGTAGATTGCTCGCCACTCTGCTACAGTCAAATTACAGAGAGCAGCCATGCATAAAAAGCATACATCTGGGGAGAAAAATGGTGAAAAACAAGTTGGAATTGCAAATCAGTATATGTTGGATCACCTACTGAATACAATGTTTATCTGTGGGAATATTAGTCTCTGCAGACTGATAACAACTAGCCCTAAAACTACAGTATGTCTAGAGCTACAGTATATCTCAAAGCATTATATTTTGGAAAAGGGTGGTTCAGAAGACTGCTAATCTTCCCTGTTAAACAGCCCAGATATTCTGATCCAAAGTCACGCTATGATTTCTAATGTGCCTCACAGTCACTGTGCTCTGAAAAACTAGTGTTGTAGTCTGAGCTGGTCAGTGTCCTGTAAGAGATTGAGAGTGGTGGGGTGGATCCGAGCTTTGATGCTACATTTAACTGAGTTATATGCCGGCATTTATTCTGGTTTCTCTGTCACTTTCCTCTGCCAAAACTTTTCAGTGATTTAGCTTACACTCACATTCTACACCAAACTCAGGCAAGTTGTACAGCATTCAGCAAGTTCAGACTGGACTCTTTGAACTCTGGAGTGTTTTTGCTCCTGTACTTCAGTTCATCCAGGTAGGAAGGAACAATGCCAGCTGAATTCACACTGCTCACACAAAATAACTGCAACAAAACAATGACAATTTTAGCTCTTGCTTCTCTTCCAAGGTAACTGCAGTTTCTTTGGTTTGAAAACACAACAAAACTTAAATATACAGTAGGAACCCAGCTTGGATGTCGACTTTTGATATGCAGTAAGGACTTGGGGCTGGACAAAGCATGCCAAGGACAAGCAAAATTCAATGGAGTTTCCTGATAAAATAAAAATGTCCTGATGAGAAGCTACCAAATCTGTTTAATACATGAGATATTCAGTAGTCCAACTGAGTTCTGTTAGGAAGAGCTTGATCATTTCTAACTGGACAATGTGATACTAAATCCAAAAATATATTTAAACTTGTGAAACAAGTGAAAAGGTTAATTATTTCAAGAGTTCTTCAACAAGTATCCAGCTCTAGATCGACCCAAATTGGCTGCTGGAGGACTGAACTTCTAACCTTTCTGTCTTGGAACAGTGCATCTAATCACATGGCCTCCCTGCAGCCATACACAGATAACATATCACCACTATTTTTCATGTAGTGTGCTGACATGTCAAGGCCACAGCGATGATGATAAAAGACACAGAAATCTGATATATTGGATAGAATGAACATTTCTGTTGTATTTTCCACAGGAATCCAGAAATACTTCAAACTGCACACGTAAATAAATTGCTTTTGACTAGTTTGATGCAATGATAGGGAGAGGCTGCTTCAAATGCTAACTTCAGTATATGAGGACAAGCAAACTTAGATCACCCTGGAGTGACTTGTGCATTGCTTTATGTTATGAATATAACCAGAGGTAACAGCAGATTGTCTTCATACAGTAAGCAAAATTGCCTTGGTAACAGAGGAAGCAGTGGGGTGGGGGGATAATAATCGCTCTAAGCGATGAAGTGCAGAAAGCTCGACTGACCCTGAAATGACTTGCATTCTACCTCACTGACTTTATGAACAGCCAACGACAAAGACACTTACTGGATCAGCAAGATGCAAGATTCCTGTCTAAATCCATGCAGGCATATCAGACTCACCTCGTGAGATGATACTTGATCTGACAACAACAGAGAGGCCTCTGCTAATCACTGACTAATGCAGCCTCTGCTTCTGAAGAGGATGACAGTGAGACGCTAATGTTTCATGATAAGAAGAGGGCGATGTGGTGGATTGGCTGAGATGGGCGGAGGAGTTATAGCTTCAAATAAGGAACAGATGACAAGGGAGGGAGTGTGAGCATCTCAGACAGTTTGAAGTCTTTTTTTTTCCTCCTAGTCTTAGTCACCTCTATTAGAAATATGGATTTCCACAGTATTCTGACTGCTGACTGCTAGTGGGAGCAGCCATGTGATGGATTTGGCTTGTGTTGTCAAAAATAATGCGTAGCCAGGTGGAAATTTGTGGCTTGAAGAATGTAGTATACCAACAAGAAGTCAGAAGGTACAATTAATAAAAAAAAAGGTAAATACACATTTTACCCTCCTATTAAACATGTCGAAATAAAGAATCATGAACAATACAACCATTTTACTGTTCTGAGGATAATTAAATGTTCACAAGAAAAACCCATTTGTTGAAATAGACGGCATCGAAATTGACAAACGGATACTGTGAAATTGCTAAATTGAAAAACCTTGAAATGGAAAAATCTAAAAGTCTAACTGGAAATGTTCAGATTGCAGCAGCAAATGAAAAATATCAATTTGTAATTTGTTATGAAAAAATTATAATAAAAATAAAATGAACCAACATTTTATAAAAGTATAAGTCTTATGGTATATATTATTTATGGTGCGTTGTGTTTCTCTGTTTTTGTCCATTGTAACTTGGGAAATAAAGCAAAATGTTTCAATATTTCGATATTTGCCAAGGCAATAACAGAAGCTAGACACCAACATCAAGGTCAAGAGCAGACTGAAATGCAGATAAACATCCACAGAGTAGATCGCTCTACAACATTAAATGTGCCCTTAAACAGTTGTGGGGTTTCCACAAGTAAACAACTAGCTTTTTGGTGAAGCTCAAAGCAGGAACCCACACATATACTCCTTTGCGAGCAAGACACAAAAAAAAAAATCAGACCTGCGTGGTATTGATCCTTCAGTTCAACACCTGTAGATAGAGCTTTTATTTTTCACAAAAAGAAACATTTTCAGCCCTTGAAGAAGAGCAAAAATCAAAAAGGATTCATTTGGTTTCGGTGAAGAGGGAAAGTTTCCTTCGCACATAAACAGTTGTAGGCCAGGGAGGGTATATGTGTCCTTTTATGAACTTGAAAACAGCATCTTCAGAGTTGGAAAATGCACAGACGTTGATGATGAACGTCTAAAATGTGGTAAAGAGGTCCGAGCTGAGAGCGGAGCCAGCTGTCCGTGTAGACCTGTCCTGATTGACACTCAACAGAGTGGAGTCAAGTGGGGTGGAGCGGTACATAGTGCAGACCAAATAGTGGAGAGTAAAGGTCGACAGTATGAGACGGGGAGAGTTTAGCCTGCGCACACATGATGAGTGATAGAGATTAAAGCGAAGGGAAAGCTCCTGGGCATTGGAAAGAGGCAAGATTGATGTAGGCTGGAAGAAAAGAAAACAAAGCTACGGAGACGACTGAGATCAAAACACGCTCCTGATTTAACTCCAGATTTCATTCTCCGGAGCCATCCAGACAAGTTAGCTAAACCACATGCATCTGTATTCAGCGCTCGACTTTGTGCAGACAGAGAGTCTTTACCCTTTTAAAAGCCATCGTCCTGAGTGACTGGCTCCAGTGGGAGCTCCAAGGACCCTCTCTAGCGTTTTGGTCCTACCTCCCAACAGCGTGGGTTTCATTCGGTCCTCACCTCTCCTGGGATAAACGAACGTTAGATTAAAGATCCAACAAACTTTGAGGCTGGCTTCTCTTCGCAGCGAGCTTGATCTGAGGGATACTTTACTTTTTCGAAGGACTGCACCAGGAGTTGTTCTTTTACAGACTCATTACACTGATTTGCTAGGAGTGATAAAGGCAACTCTTTATCAGCAAGATATGAAAGCTTCCTCACCAGAGAGAAGCTTTTGAACGTGATTTTAAAGATATTTAAGGAACACATTCTGCAGTAATCTTTCCTTTCAGTTGATGTGAAAAAGACCTGCATGTAAACCAAGGACAAACCTGTCTTCTCTTTTAAACTCATCCATTGCTCCATAATGCATAATGGGTGTTATGATAGTATGCTACGTATGTGGATGTCCAGTTGTTACCAAGCCAGAGGAGCTGTGAATCTACAAATCAATCTCACAAAGCTCTTTAACAGTGATGCACTTTATATTCTTTAACCGGCTACATGTTATTCACACTGCATACAAAATGTCTGAAGCTTTTTCCACTCGCTGCTTCACACACACACACCCAGCTGCACATACACACACTGGCAGAAGCTCCTTTCCATCACTTAAAATCAGACTCACCCTCCAGAATTTCTTGGCCGTCTCCACCCTGGAGGGTTTCCTGTGAAGGCCCAGCGGTGTCCCTAGCTGATGATCGAATATCATTGTGAAGCAGCTTGTGGCACCTTGTTAGGCTTCTCGCTGCCTGCTAAGCATGCCCCTTGCTGTCCTGGAGACGGTATAGCCTCTCCGCCAATGAGCCACTGTCTGCTTTGACAGCGCAGGCCTTTCCCATTTAAGAGGCAGCTGCCACACCCAGAGCCATTACACTGTGTATTTCCCAGCAACTGCATGCAAACAAAAACAACCGCCAGTCCCTCTGTCTCCAAACACTGCTGCAGGGCCCACACATTAACAGGCCCTAATGGAGGCCGGAAACTGTCACTGCCAAGATTGGCTTTCTCTTTCTGCTCAAAAGCAAACATTGCCAGGAGAGTCCTCATGAACAGCAACTTAACTTATTCAAATTGCATGATGCTTACGCTTATCAGCGTAACAACATGATTAGAGGGCTTAAGCTAATGAGCGAGAGGAGTTTGGAGATTCAGATACAGCAGGAGTGTAGAGGGGTGATGGAGGGTGAACAGATGTAACTCAACACCTCCGTACGAGATGCCACTGAGGGAACAATCAGTGCTAAACTGTTTATTCAGCCATTAGAGCCACCGCACGGTGGGGTGTACCGACAGGTAAATGGCTGATTTGAGATCATATGCCTGCAGCTGGAAGTGTAGGCGTGTGCAGAGTGACGGCAGTGAACATGTACAGCTGTGCAGAGTGAGAAACAGTCCTACAGTATTTATCTGGATTTTATTTTTAGGATTCTTATTAATTTCAGTCGCTGTAGTAGATTATCTAGCAAATTAACCAAAACCAGGCCTGCTGTAAATCAAAGACATATTAACATAGATAAATGAGCAATTTCAGACAGAAACAGAGGAGCACTTGCAACAAGTACCTATAAAATTGCACACACTATTTAACAAATGTACACACAAAGTAAATTGTAAACTATTAAATACAAACGATGAAACATTTCACCACAACTAGACTTCAGAATCATTATCACCAAAGCTCTGGTCAGCTCAAATGATGGATAAAATCATCATAAAAAGCTTTCACTATCAAATCTTGTTTTTCTTCTGTCCAGATGCAGCAGAAATGACTCATCTCAGCAGAAGCCTAATAACAACAATTTCCGCCTCGTCTGGAACTGATCTCCTACCATGGCAGAGCCAAGAAAATATGACAAACCTGCTTTTGATGTCCACAGCAATCATCATTAAATTGCCCACATGAGTAAGAGATGAGGCTCTTCACATTTTCCAAGAGCTTCGAGGGCACTTTCACTCAAATGTCTGCATGTGCTGTACACCTGTGTTAAGTAATTGTTTGTGTGCATTTTCGCGGCCGTGCACACAATTGCAATACTTGCGCACTTGGGGACTACTTGATCATAGTTAATAACGAAACCCCACGCATTCACCGGCTGCGGTCTGATTTGCATCAGCTGCCCACACATGCACATGTTTAAAACAATACTGCTTATCATTAAAGCTTAAACTGCCAATTCTGAAGAGCCTGAAAACTATTAATCTAGTGCAACCTTATTGATGTGTAAACACTGCCGATTTTGATTAGATTTTTTTGAATATTTCATCAGGGACTCTTCTGGCTTAGAGGCTACTTGTGACAACAATGAAATACACTAATCAGTTTGCAATAATTATGAAAACCCTTTTCACAACAGTAAACACAATTACAAATATCCTGCCCAAATGCAATGATAGTCACAGCCCAGCAGTCTCTGAACAGCACAGCCGCCTTGAAACTCTGTCACTAAACAACTTGTAGTATGTAAAATGTGCTCCTTATAGATTAGTGGTGCAATAAATGTATTACATTAGCAAATATATGACAAAATGTCAATCCTCTTCAAACAGCAGCCTGTAATTCAACATAAGCTTTGTGCTAAACTGACTCAGGAGCATCAGGATTACAACCTGGAATCTCAAGCTTCACAAACCTCTTTTTTCCAACCAAGCTAAACTGTTGCAGCTGCAGAATGAGTTGGCATATACAGTAGAAGCTAAATTACAATTAACAATGCTTGTTTTGGCAGGAAAAAAATGTATCTTGAAACCTTTTTTTTAGAGAATATAGTTGAGACTAGACCTGAGTAGCAGTCAGTGTGGCCACGAGTGGTAACTGCAGGATAATGGCACTTAAGATTCACTCTTATTCAGTTGCTTCAAATGCCATTGAGTTTACCCTCAACACGCTGAAATGTAGAGTAACAGAGGAACACAGAGAAAACAGAGCAAAACTGGCTCTATATAAAAATCTTAGCTACCATTAGCCACCATATGCTAGTGGCCAACTAACGGTGTAGCAGCAATACAAAATGAATGCACTGGATTGAGAAATGGTGAAACGCACCACATTCTTATGAATTTAAGTTGTGAGGGTAGAGCGGTATTATTTTTCTTTTTTTCAGACAGAGGCAAGTCTTGTCAGCTTGTGACAGGAAATGCAGGTGTGAGAGAGGGGGATGATATGCACCAAAGGACCACAGGCTGGATTTAAACCCAGGCTGCTGCAGTAAGGTCAAAGCCTTAATGGTGCAGGCTCTACCAAGTGAGCCACCACAGTGCCCAATTTGAAATTTCTTAAAGGCATTGCCAACATTGTATAAGCACCTTCAGGATCTTTTCCACACTCCAAACCCTAACAGAAACCCTCTTTAACTTTTCTACTTTGACACACAGGACATTACTGTATTTATCAGTGGTATGTATAATTCAGGCTGTGTCCAACTACCTTGGATTGCAGTCCAATCCAAGCCCTTCACCAGTCAGTGCAAGGCTGACAAACAGTGACAGATATGCATTCTGCAGCGGCTGTATGGCTGAGAGCCCCTGAAATGAATTACTAATGGATCAGATGGGGCAAAAAAGACAAACTACCACAGGGGGTGGGGGGGGATATGGGGAGGACTACAACTGTGAGGAAGAGAGAGAGGAAGAGAGAGGAGAAATAAGGATGGGGGCTTAGTGAGAGTGAGCAAACAGGACACAGTAAGAGGTGGGGAGGAGCGGCAATGAGAGAAGAGAGAAAGAGTGGGGGAAGAGGAGGGGAAATTAATGGGAAACCATGAGAAAGTGACACTTTTGAGAGACTCAGAGGCACTTTGGAGGAACGGTCCAGTGAACGCTCAGCTTGGTGGCCCTTGGGAAGAAAAATCCACAGGGATGGAGAGGAGCAGTCGGGTGTATTTTCCCCAAATCTGCCCATCAAGACAGACAAGACAGCAAAAAGGTCGATGCTTCTGAGGTATTGCCAGCACAGCAAGCACAGACACTGCGGCACTCGAAAAGTGTCATTAGTGTCTTGTCTGCGCTTTATTTCCTGTCAGATCAAAGGTGACAAGGGAACTGCATCCTTGAGGCCAAACACGGATTTAAAGCACGTTAGGGTTTGAAAGGCAGAGAATGCTTCTAAGCAACAGTAAGTTAACGTTTGATATACACACACACACCCATCTCTGTGTCCCTGTGTGTTTCACGCTGGGTTGCTTTGTAGATTGTGCTGACACAAGCCAAACGCCCATCACACAGGAGCATCGGCACTGTTAACGATCTGACTCCTGCAGACCTAAGATGCAGAGAGCAACTCATTTACAAATCTTCATCCCCTGGTGCCCCTGGTACCACAAAGACAGGACGCAATAACCGGTTAATAACTGTCTCATCTGTGGGCTTTAAGTCCTCCAAGGCAAAGGATTTAAAGGCAATATCTCACAACTAATTTGACCTTTTCCAAGCACTACTCCTAGAGGCACAAGAGAATAGCATGCCTCCTCCCCTTAATGTCACTCATATGTCCAGATCAATTCCTGGATATGCTTTGCATTTAAGGAGCAAAGTGTCAGATGAAACCAAAATACTCAGGAAATATCTAAAAATATCACCAGGATGTGTAAAAATATCAGTATTGACATAATGTCAAAGATGTCCATGTACTGTGCTGCAGGGATATCTACTAAAGTATGCATGCTAACCAGCTAGCCCAGCCCATACTCTGGCGTAATAGCACTGGGTGATAATAAGTCATTGTGATGTCCAGTCTGCCCTCAGTCCTATAGGAGACGAAGAAGTAACATTGGATATTTAGTTCCACAACATTCCAGATGCAGAAGCCACAGCTCCTCCAAACATTGAAAACATTCATTGGAAATGAAGTGTGAGGTTTGGACTAAGAGCAGTGCACTTGGCAGTCACCGCCCACAGCATCTCACAACCACCGGCAACGTCAAACGCTGCAGCCCCAGCGGTGCAACCATCCCAGAGGAGAGGGCCGAGAGCCGGTAGTGTCTGCGATAAGAGCTAACTTTAAGGTCAACTTGACTTTAAGGTCAAAAGTGTTATCTGTTATGGTTTGGACAATGGTCTGCAGACATGTTACGTGCCTTATCTTCTTTTTTATTTGCCTTACACTGAATTCTGAAATATTTCTTTTATTCCTTTCAGAAACAAATACAAATCAATTTCTTTCAAGAATTTTCTAAAACGAAGCGTCTTTCTCAGATTCTTTTGCAGCAGCTGGCCTCATACTCCCTCCCTCCTTTTCCTCACAATCATTTGTAGAACAACCATCAAAAATGGATTTTGTCAAAATTATCTTTCTGGCACAAGCAGATATTTGTGACTCAATAAAATGAAAAATTAAGCAAAGTGCAGATTCTTTGCAGAGTAGCAGAAAGCGTACTTTCTTAGAAGCGTTCTTTAATTCTCTCTTTTAAACTGTGGTATCTCCTATACATGTGCAGTAGATGTCGACAGTCCTTCTGTTGGATTTCACATAAACTCAGTGAACCTTTATGACCTACATGACCTATCTTCACCCCTTCAGTTGTCACAAACTGCATCCAGGAGTCCTTTTCAGTGGATGAACTCATTTCACAATACGGCCAACCATTCTATCAAATTATTTTCTATTTCTATTGTTCAAATAAAGGTCTTTTTTTTTTCCAGGCAGCTCCGCTCTAAGCACATACATCTCCGCAGCCACAGAGAAGCAATATTCTGGGTTGAAAATATAAACGAACATTTTTTCCATTCCCTTCGGTTCATATCTGGGAGTAATTCTTCACACACATACAGGGAGGTGCATTTGTCAAGAGCCCAGTCGCGGCCTCACAATGTCATGTAATGGCTATATGGATTCAAAACAAATAAAAAGAACAGAAGTCCTCTGTTGGCGGCTCTAACTCACTATGTGTGTCCTTGCCCTCTATGTGACATGTACAGTATGTGACATGTAAGGGTTAAAGTGAGAGACAGCTCAACGTAATGTTATATGAACAGCTGGTGAACATCCAGAGAGATGAACCAAGGGGGGAAAAATCTGTTTTTGATAACATTGTGATCGATGACTGGGGGGAAATGTAAAAGTAATACAATATTATTGATTTGCCATTTATTTTTGTGCGAGAAAGGTCCAACGACTGGCTGCATTTGATAAACTGAAGTTTAAGGCTGTAAAACACAGCTAAAACATGTTTTTACTTTACTAAGACATGTGGGTCTTATTCAGACTCCATCAGAATTAATTCAAAAGCATTTAATCCACTTTCTATTTAGACCTTGCACCCTTGGATTCTGCTGTCTCCATTTCAGTGGACATTTTAAATGCTGGCCTGTGTGAGGTAACAGCATGCTAACAGAGAGAGAACATTCAAACCCCATCCAAACAGCTGAGAGCTGAATGTGCTTCCCTCTTGCTGTACTGTGCCAGGACTGGGGGATTAGTATTTGGTGCTATTGTCTGTTAAATATGATTTCTTGCTGGCAATTTTTACAAAAATTGGACGGATGATGCGGTTCGTCCCGCTTGCCAGACGCAACATTGATAGTGGACAATTTGTTCTACGTTCCTTGTTCTGTGACAATGTTTTTCAATATTACATGCCAAAATATCAGTCCCATAACATCTGCACATGGCAACTACAGTATGGGTGAGGTTTGTATTAAGGGTAAAGTAATGGACTTTATTATTGATTAGGACATACAGATGAAGTAAAAGTTAGACTGGAATCTCAAGGTTGGAGAAAGTGGTCACAGTAGAAGTAAAAGTTAGACAATCAACTATAGGTCTGGACTTTACAAAACCTCCAGTCTCCAATATCAAAAAGTACACAATATATATGTGTAGAAATCAAATCCGCTATCGCCCACATTCTCACAATGTTCCCTGAGTTAGGACATTGGTAAATACTGTATAACGCCTCTGACAACAATTTACCAAAGGGCTTTAAATTCTCAGAGTCCATTACTATGGTGAATTTCAGTTCTTCTGTAAAAATGTGCCCCATGCAGCTCTCATGGCCAGACCTCTGCTGAAAATCAAACTTTTTACTTGGCTACCAAAGGAAAACAAAATCAAAAGAAAGCTGGATGTTGGAGACTTCTCACCCTTACACTTCCCTTTGCTGAATAAAGAATAAACAACTTTGTGGCATCATGTGTGCTGCAGAATCAATCAAGGAATTTGAGGGGGGTACAAGGATGGTGTGCCTTCATGCTCACTGCACATTTTAAGTGCCACCCTTGGCTGGATGGCAACACTACAGTTACATTTCAAGCCTTAAACAGAATAAGACCTCCAAGTGATGTGACACAGGGTGTCTGCCAAAGCACCTGCTGGTAAACTGAAATATAGCAGCCAAGCTTCACATCTCAGCCAGTATAACAAGGTTTAGACATAGACATTCTACCCAAAGCAACTCATTTCAGCTGAGACACACAGACGTGTAAGCTCGGTCCACACGGCCGCGACCCGAGCCGGCGCCGGGGACAAGAGACGAGGTTGCTGATGTAATGTTACGCTTCAGTGGGCCGATGCCGTTCAACAGGACACCGGGTCAAAAAGGCAAGCAATGAGGAGGAAAAAAAAAAAAGGAAATAGATCGGAGGAGCAAGGAAGGGGTGGCGGTGGTGATCGAGGGCTCAGTTCTATTCAGGAGCTCTCAACAGGTCAGTGGCATGGAAAGGAAGGCAATTCCAGTTTGTGAAGAGTTCTGGAAACAACCACGGACTTAGTAATGGATCAAAGGATAAATGTAGACCAACCAACACTGAAGCTCTACAGCAACAAAATTCAATTTGTCAACCGACGCTATACGTCAGTAAGAGCTATTATATGCGGCTTACTTCTGTAGTCGAGTATCATTTCACCAGGAGCAGAACGAGAGATGCTTCTGTAAAATCTAACTGAATGATTGCAGGATTATTTCTGAGCTCAAGTGGACACTTACCTCCAGGGCGTTGGCTATGATTTCATGTACTCACTAGCAATGTGTGCTCAGAAACATATGTAGGTCTGCTAAAACCATCAGGGGCACCAAGCAGAGAGGCAGAGGAGTCTAATTTAGAGGTTTATCATATGTAATTGCTAAAATATGCCTTTGTTAGACAACAAAAGGAGGAGTGGAAGGAATAATTCTGCTTTAAAAATAACACTGCAGCCTAGGGGAGGCTGAATGCAGTAACCCTGTTTATCAGTGAACAAATAGAGAGGAGAGTAAAGAGGGAGTAAAAACATATTGATTCAAAGCAAGAAATTTGAAAAACCCAACAGGAAATTTGGATCACAGGGAACAAATTTCTGCAGTGCACAACTCTGCTACAAGATTGTAGACATCCTGTATTTTACCTCTCACATGCTCCACAAGCTCTCCGCTTTGACACTCAGAACCCTTTCTTGCCTGTGTATGATCTCGACATTTTGTTTCCTCAGACGGCCCACATTAATAATGCACGCTCACACGCCTCTCTATCACAGATGAATACAGAACCGCCGTGTTCACGTCTGAGTATCCTGACAATCAGATACATGCCATTTCCGATTCCTAACCCACCTCTGAACTGCAGGGGTAAACTGCAGCCCTTCTCCGTTTCTACATCAAAAAAACACAGCTTGTCAGAGCACTTCTGAGATTGCAGCGTTTTGAGGTGGGGGGGCGGTTGAAAGCGTTTCAGCCGGAGAGACACCTGGCAGAACTGATCCACCTGAAAAAGCAAAGTTTGGAAGAGACAACAGAAAAGTGCTTTTTTTGTTCAGAGAGTGCAGAAATAACAGCACCAAGACACACTTTGTTCTGATGTGGGTTATTGTGTGTTGATGTGTAAACCTGTGTATCTGTCACCAGTTATTACCTGCAAGGAAACTCTGCCCTCTATAGTGAGTCTTGAGGAACACTGATCAGTTTCTTTATGTTCTGCAATGAATCCACTGGTCATTTTAAACATGGTTACCTGATGTTTAAAATCTAGGCATTCACCATCCTGCATAGACTATGTATGTATACATTTCCTGCCACCTCCTCCACGTGCCCAGACTCAGCAGCTGTTGAGGAGTCGTGTTGCAGGAAGACGTGCAGACAGATGAGCGGTCTGAGTGTCTGTAAATGGGTTAGTCTGATCTGAAAACTTTGCAAGATGAGCCACTCATGAGCCATTCAGTTGCATTAGGGGCCTATGACACACAGTAATAATATCCACTGCATTCCATATTTTGTTGCACTGGTAGTCAAACTTATTTATTTGTCTTATTTACCCCTACATTTTCCCAATTTAATGTTTTGTCTGTAAAATCGTAAAAATGTCCAGCGTACTGTGACAATTCCTTGTTTTATCTGCCAAACAGTCGAAAACCCGAGGAGGTTCAGTTTACTTTAAAAAATGACAAAGAAAAGCAACACAAGCTCACATTTCAGAAGCTGGAGGACAGAAGGGCGGCTTTAAAACAGAAAAATACTCTAGTGCAAAATAGTTGCCATTTATGGTGGTTTTAACTTAACAGGACATTCTATTAGGGGGTTTCCTACATTTCCCAGAATACCTTTCAGCAACTCACAGCAGAGGTCATCAGATGCCACAGCTGTCAATCATTTAATGTTACTATTAAAGTGTTGCTGGAGAAAACTAGTTCCCACTGCTAGTAGCCATCTTTGTAGGTTGTTACTAAATTAACTCTCTCTCTCACACACACACACACACACACACACTCTCTGAACTGATGGTTCAGCACTACCAAGCACTGGCCTCACCATCAGGAGACTTGCTCATGTACAGGAGCAGCCAGAGATCGAACTGTCAAAACTGCAATTAGTGGACGCCCTGCTGAGCGACAACCGCCCAGAGTAGTTCAAAGGCTGTTAGGATACTGATACATTCCCCACATGTACTCTGAAGAGGGACATTTAGAAAGTCTAAAAACAGTTGAGTCTGAGTGCTGTTCAAGATTTTTACTCAATCACATGGAGTGTGAGTCAGGTAAATTACATTACAAGGAGACAGGTGGAATTATTGTGCTAGCAATGAAACTTTACCACCCACATGTAGTCAAAACATCTTTTGGCTGCAAATTCTCTTCTGCAGAACTTGTTTTTCACCACCAGTCATTTTGAGTGGATGTGTGAGACAGAGTGCTGTTTGTTCACACAGAGCTGATGTGGCTCTGGGACAGGTGTCCAAATCTGCCTTTAAGTGTTAAAATGATTCTACAGCAATGTGGACTGGGTGTATTCTTCACTCTTTAGATCTTAGACAACTGAGCCCCGTGCCAGTGGGGTATCACTGCTCATTTTCAGGTTCAAACTCATACTGGAGTCTTCCTACGATATGTTTCCATGTCGTTATGTTCAAAAACACAAAACATACACTCCATTTTAGCTCCTGTCTCTGTAGGATGGAGGATGGTCTTTTCTCATAGTTTAAGGGTCTGTAGACACACTAGGGACACAAAAGACTTTTCTTTATATCAGCTGACAGGTGGGGAGATTGTAGGAGTCTTTGCCCTACTCACAATAAAAAGGTGGTTCATCACTAATGCTAATCCCTCACTGACTTTGACTACAAAATTATTGAACGTATTAAACTACATAGTCTATTTTCCTAGCAAAGATTCAACATGTCATGTTAAAGTACCTTAATACTCCAATGAATAAATGAGTAAAAATAAGTGCCTATGCTACTGCAGTTTTCTAGTGTGTTTCAGTGGATTTTCCCTTTAATCCAAAGATTTTAGGACTCCTTGTCAGCGTCACTACAATTCCCTTATTTGACTTGGTGACCACATGGCAGGCAGTCAGGTGATGTACTTCCATGTACCAATCAGGCCTCTGCTGTGATCCTCCAGTCTGAGCAGGCTGGGTTACATCCTCTCTTTATTGTCTTTCAGATACACTTATCATCTTTTATTATGTAATATAGATAATATTCAATTATCTGGCTCTGGTTTTGATCAAGAGTCTTTCTCTGTTGGCCTCTTTGCCTTTAAGGCAAATGCTTTATCTTGTCCGTCGCTGTCCCTCCCTCCCTTCGTCCCTCTGCTTCTGTACTTCCCTTTCATCGTCCCTCATCCCCTCTGTCATTGATTTAACCCCACTTTGTATGACTGGCCCTGAGTCCCCGCAGACCCTGCCTCCAGGACGACACTTTTCAGGCTTCTCACTGGCACCTTGGAAACGATACACCTCACTCTGAGAAAGCAACAGGACAGCCTCTAGTGGTGCACCAGCAGCACTTCAAGCAATGCTGTTTTTTGCCTCAACCCTCTGATGGAGCTGAAAGACGTCAATAGTCCTATAACAAAATGCAAAATCCGATATGCAAGTGATTTCAAAAGGTATATCAACATTTAAGGACTGCCACGTGCCAAAAACTATAAGAAATCTATTTTTTGGTTTCCTGGAGCTCAATATACTTGGCAGATTACCTTTGATTCACTGAGACATGCTGATGACTGTATTTAATCACATGACCCCGACTTCTAAATCAATTTCTAAAGTTTCAGACAACACATCAGTACATAAAAGGAGCAGATCTAAAGTTTGATCCAAACCTGCACAACTGAACATGCCTCCCACAGAGCAAACAACAGCTTTGCTAAAAATCCTCCCAGGGGAGTCAAGTCGGCTTCTTTATGAGTTTGCAAATAAGGATGGCTAAATTGTACGATATAACAGTCACCTCCCTTGTTAAGAATTTGATAGCCGCCATCAATCAAAGGTTCATGTAAATCACATTCTTGTTATATACCAGTAGGAATGCTTCAGTTATTTTACAGTTATTTGCCTCTCTGCTGTTTCCTCCCTAATCTTAGAAATACTGCGTCCAGTCATAAATAATGACTAAATCAGCGCTCCGGTTTTCTGACCCATATAAGTGAAATGCAGCGCAGCTCTTAAGGCCAGTGCTTGTGTGTTTGTGTGTGTGCATTTGAGTACAGTTGTGTGCAAAGTGTCAGAGAGATGGATAAAACCCAGTAGAGGAGCATTTTGGTGACTACCTCCCTGTCGTGCTCCTCTGTTGCCTGCCTCTCTCCCCACGGTGAAAATGTCTTGTGAAGAGGCCGGATATGAATTCATTTTACGCTGAGATGAAGTTATTAATGCCCACCATCTGTTATCGTCAGCTAGCTGCCAGACAAGCAGCGGCAACACAAAGAGGAATGCAGCAGCAGTTGGAGAGTTGCAGACGTCAACACTGAGACACATGATGCCACCTTGGTATTGATGCATAGCACTTTTCAGAGTCATCTATAACCTCGACTCCTTTTCCTGAACGGTTTTTCTCCATTTCGGCAAGACACAACTTCCAAGAGACATGATAAAAAATAATCTAATAGTGCAGAAGTGTCGCTTTGGTTCAACAATTGTTCGTATTTTTGTTTGTTAGCCTTCGGAAAAGGACAAATTTGATTCAAACTGCCATTATTCTGCAAATCCCTTTAGGGAGTGGTGCAGGATTATCTCATGTTGCTAACCCTCCCTCCGTGCATATTCAATCACTGCTAAACAGATTTAAAGAGGAAGGCAACAAGGAATATGTTAATGTGATCTTTTAAAGACTGATTTTATTACAAAACTGTTTTTGAACTTTTCTATCCATTATACATAGATGCATACACACAGCTTTATATATAGAACAAGTTTGACATGAACGCATTAAGATCAACTCCCATCCCTGTTCCATCTAAATCATGTGACCTCCTTTTGCAGGCTGTGATTGGACTTCTCGTGAGGATGCCAACTTAGCCACATACAGTTTCCCCCCCTTAATGTGCACCTGATTTGGTTAGCAAGAGCTTCCTGGTGATAAATAAAGCATACTGCCGTTTTACACCCCGCTGGCTGCATAATTCATCGCAGGGGAAAATGGTGCTCATGCGAGCGTGTCATGTTTGATCAACCTGAAGTGTTTGAGGATTTGTTGATGAAGGAGAAATTAGCTAGATGAGAAAACAGAGCTGGAGGTCAAAGGGGCTTGTCACTGAAGATTTTGACTCCGACAGTAATCAAGTGAAAGCTCAATGCTGTTATTGTTGACTGGAGACAAGAGGAAACAATTAAATTTGCCGTTCTGTGATTGGACAAGTCTTTGCGGCAGTTATTCCCACGGCCCTCATTCAGTGTTTTCCCCTTTTTTTTTTCTTTGTGAGGAGATACTGCAGGAATCTGACAAGCACTCACAATGCACACACACACTCTCACTCACATTACAAACACAGAGATCTCCAGTTGCCACCCAGAATCGAACGTGTAGATTGATGACTCTATCCTTCAAGTGCCATTATTGATCACTCACTTACTATTTACTAAGCAACGCAAATTGACGCAAAACCTGGCAAACACTGATTCTGTAATCAAACAGAATTAGACAAGTAGCAGTTCATTATTCTAAAGTGATTAAGCCCCGTTGGCTGGGGTTAGAAGTCAGACAGTGGCTACCTTTGTATGCATCAAGCTGCTGGTTATTAGCCATATTCTGGTTAGAGCTGCTTACGTGACCTATTTGCTTCACTCACTGTGAAGAACATTGGAGCCTCTGGCTCATGTGTCACAATCGCAGGTACAAAGTGTATGAAAATATTCTGTAGGCTCTCTCTGGATGACCTTGAAATGAACTTCCAGTGTACAAACTGCTGAGTTTCCCGCAGTGTACAATGAAGTGTAGCAACGGTAGACCACTCAGCCTGAAACAAAGGCCTTCTCCACCTCCGCTAGAATCACTGACACATTTTTATGAAACATAGCATCTACCTTCAGGGAGCCAAAATGGGCAAAGATGCTATTTCAGATAGCAAACCACACGTGGTTATTAGGTCTTTATCTACTAACTAAGCTGATCACAAGATGCATCAGGATTTGGGTAACCAACAGTGGGTAGCATGTACTTAGAGCAGTGCTCTCAGCTAAATGCTCATGTAAATATAGTCACAATGACGTGCTAACATGCTGACATTTACCAGGTTTAATAGTCGTGAACCCAAAATCTAAATATTGAACACATGTGTGACAAAGTCGCTAAAAACCTGGAATGTCGACTTCATGGTGCCGCTAGAAGAAACATCACATGATCACTCAATGTCAGTAGGATCCATTTTCTGGGGAACATGAATATCTGCAGAGACTTCAGTCTGAACCATCAGCGTCTAACTGGGTTACCACATTTACTTCTAACATCAAACAGGATACGTTGTGGTGCCCTGTACTATTTTTTCCTAACACTTAGTGCCAAGTAAAGCATTAAGTGGATCATCAACACTGAGCACTTACTAAATTAGTCATTCATGCTGTCAGTATAATATCATGGCATTAAAAACTCACACAAACGCATGTATAACTTATAGTATATCTACACACACAGCAGGCTACCTAATCACATGGTTAAAACAACGCAATGCCAGTGGTGCACAATAACCGATGCAAAATGAAGTGATTAGATCTGACAGAGAACAATAAATCACTCTGTGTAGCAAAGTGCTTAAAGTTAATGAAAAGCAAACTGGGTTGTTGAAGAAGGGAGAAAAAGTAAATACAGCACCTTGGTATGAAATCAGCTTATGGAGTCGCACTTCATCTAGATTGGCCACAATAATACACATTAATACACTGTAGTGTGAATTGTGTTAGAGATCAAAATGAAAACGGAGAAATTGGATTAAATGATGCAGATTGTCTAAACCCTTAATGTAATATGTCTGACAAACATAGTACTGTGTGTAGTGTTAAGAAAAGTCAATACAATTAAAAATAAATCTCTCAATGCAAATAGTAGGTCTGGCAGTTTTCCCGTTAATGGCAGCACTGTGAGAAAAGAACACTCATTACACTATGTTTTGAGAGCAATACAGAAAAAAAAACATTAAAACTATGAGCATAAGACAATAAAACATACTGCACAAAAACAGTATTTTTTTTATCTACCCACTGAGGAAAAAAAATGATTCCCATGACTTATTCAAAGCCCTATTACACCGCAAAATAACCTCTGGATCTGCTGACAGTGAAAATAGATATAAAAGTATATTCTACAATATGCTGTATATTTACCACTTCCCCTTCTCTGTTCTTCATCATTATCATATGTGTTATAATAAAACCCAAATCTGATACTGGCCAGCTTATTAAAAGGGCATTTCAGAGCTGGGCTGTCTCATAATCTATGCCCAGAGAAATGTCCTCTTTTTGTCTGCGCTAGCATTTATGTGTGTGTGTGTGTGTGTGTGTGTGTGTGTGTGTGTGTGTGTGTGTGTGTGTGTGTGTGTGTGTGTGACAGAGAGATAAAGCAAAAAGGAGAAAGGGTGCGTGTGCATTAATGCGCAGCGGTGAATTTATCCTTTTTTTTTTTTCCTCCTTCATCCTTCTTAATGCAAAGTGCAGGCGCAAAGCCATTAGACGGCAGAGGAAGTGAGATGAGTTGGAAGGGTGTAAAAAAAGTAGAACTGTGGTGAATACATGATTCAAACCCAACAAACGCACACACCACACCGAGAACAAACACATTCACCTCTCTGTGCGTCAGAGGTATGAATCTCAGTATTTGTAGCCAGATATCTCCAGCGGCTCATTACGACCGAACTGATCGAGCCGGACAGAGACAGACCAAACAGAGATGTTTACTCTTTTAAAGGGGTCTGCGGAGAAAAACTAAAATCACACCACTGAGACTAAGCTTTGACGGTGAAAGTAAAGAACCGTTTCGGCTTTTTGTCAGTCTTTCCACCGATTTAAATGCCACTGGAGAAGACAATTAATGAGGCTAAAATGTGAAACAGCATGTATTGTTTTCCTTAAAGCAGCTGAGGAATCCAGAGGCTCAAGTGGGGACCAAATGCTTTCCATAACATTAAAATCTAGACAGACAGAAAAGTTGTGAAAGTCAACAGATAAGATGTCAGTGGAATTTACTTCAAAGACCACAAATAAACCCCAACACCCAGAGTAGGTGCAGATAACCTGGGTTTGTAGACTGAAAGCTTTCGGGAGGGGAAAAAAAACAGAACAATGTTTGATCAGATTGTAATGAGTTGTTTCACCAGCCAGGGATCATCAGAGAGGATTTCAGAATAAGATCACTATCAAAAGTATTGACAGAGAAGGATTTAGTCGCATTGGAGAATAAGTCAAGCTCATTCCAAACAAAGGCGATAATGACTTGTTTTAAATGCATTGTCTATTTGAGGGAGGCTAATTCTTTTGTCTGGAGTCCCTGTATGTTGAACAAACATTGATCACTAACCAATTATATGACTGGAAGTTTTAACTAAGAAATCTGGTGTGCTAATGTTTCAATTCAGTGCCTCCATCGGCGCTAATTTGTTGCTTCAACATCATTTTCTGTGGCTTTGGTTACAAAAAAAGCATGACACTGACTGCAGCTTCTGTAAGTATTCATGTGTTTGACATTCATTTTCTGTCCATCCACATCCGCCCCAGAGCATACACAGTAGTACATAAAGAAGTCGCCATGGTGGAGCTCAGGCTCGGCACACGACGGCATGCTAGCTCGTTTGCCCAGTGCGCTTTTACACATGCTCACAGTTGGTTGGTTGATGGCCTGTGAACAAGTGGGTACTTTTTTGCTGGCATGTGACTTTTTGCATTATATTTTGGTCTACTTTTGTATCACATGTACATTTTCAATCTAAGGATTTTTTTTTTTAGTAGAACTACTTTTTTTTTTAGTAGCTTCAGTTCACCAAACTACATTTCACCCTAGAGTGGCTTTGCTGTGGTTCAACTTCTTCCAGTGGAAAGTAACTGGTAGCTCACAAAGCTTGCCTCCCAACACGCTGTAGTTGGTCTTATTCGATACCTGGCACAGAAAAGGTGTCCAGGTATCCTTCAGCAAAATAGTGAACCCTAACTTAGACCCACACTTTATCTGATCTTGAAATCTATGTAAGCTAAATGCACAAAGAGCAAATATGACTTGGAGGGAAACTACACAGCAGAACAAAAAACAAAAAGTTAGGAGCTGCTGGCAGTGAATGTGAAAAGGGAGTTGTTAGAAACAGGAAAGATGATGTTGAGACCTTGGGGCTAACAGTGTTTAACTGACACTTTTATCCTTAGAGAGACATGACAATGAGTGTAGTGAACACAGCATCTCAAGCACTGCAGCATTAATTAGTGATACATTAGAACAGAAAATGTGCTGCAGTAAGTTTGTTGGTGAGATAAAATATTGCTCTTATTAGAAGGATTTCTATGCCAAGTCGTTTTCTGTTTCCTGCTACTGAGATAGTCGTGTGTGGCAGTTAGAAGTGCTGCGTAAGGAGGCAGCAGCAGCTGAGGAGAACTGGGCAGATAAAGTTTTGAAGTGGCAGCGCGGGGCTGTGTGACGGCCCTGTGGGGAGGCTGAGTCAGTGGATGAGCTCTTCATCCCAGTGGGCTCTAGTCCTCATCCACACAGCATGATGTAAATGTCACCTCCCACCACACTCCCTCATTAAGGCCACGCAGCTGGAAAGACGCCAATGCTTGGATTGACATTTGGAAAAGACAACAAATCGGGACCAGGATATGGGGGCTGTATACAACCACGGTACATGTAGATATATTGTACATAATAAATGAGTAGAGTGTGGTGAAAAACAACTAACAACTGCAAAAACAATGGAACACAGCTTTTTGCTCTGCAATAATCACCGCACAGGTCTGTATTCAAAACTCTCTCCATCTGACAAAGCTCTTCTTCTATGCAGAATCCCCTGCTATGCTCTCAGGTTGATGAATGGGGACTATACATCACTGTTTGCATTGATTTCAGATTATGTTGGAGTTCTCTGCATCAACAAACACAAAGACAGGACCACCAGTCAATAAATCACCTCCTGTTTTATTCATGCACACCTCAACCAGTGTTTTACCTCCTGCACCTGTACACTGTACAGCACTAGAGTTTGCAGCACAAGCTTGTATCCCTTAATAACTTACACACACATTTTTGTGGAGCTTTATACGTTTTACACTCATATATATAAGTATGAACAAGCACTAATGGAGCACACAGCAGCACTCAGCAGTATGTCAGGATACAGTAGTATTGAGAAGTTATTATATCTCTGACTATAAGTCGTCTTCCTGTAACGCTGACCTTAACCTCTACAATCAGCTCTCAAATATTACAAGATCGTCATTCTACCACATGAGAAAGTAAAAAAAAAGATTCATGTCACCGGCAGATCCTGAGAAACTGGTTCATGCATTCATGTTGAACAGATTACTGTAATGCTCTTTTCGCTGGTTTATCAAAAGGCTCGTACAGAACTCAGACACCAGAGTCCTCACCAGTACTAGAAACCATCATCACAGTACTCCAGTAGTAAAATCACTTCATTAGCTTCCCCTTCAACACAGAATTCACTTTAAAACGCTCCTAGTGGTTTTAGGGCTCTTCAGTATATTTCAGACCTGCTCACTCACTACACCCCCACCACAGCTCTCCAGTAGTGTTGTGGCTGTGCCCAGAGTGAAGCCAGCAGCCAGTAAGGATTCTTTAAGTGACTCTGGACCGGCCATGATCTACAATTAAAGCTGAGCATGTTTTGTCTGGCCTGTGAACAGCATGAGTGTGTGTGTAGGGTATTGTAGGATAGTGTTTCTGTGCTGCATAGGCTCCACTGTTTTATGGATGTTTTTTAAAATGTAAAGCACATTGTGTTTCTTTGTATTGAAATGTGCCCTATAAATGAAGCCGCCCTCCCCCTGCCTTGTCCTACCTGCACAGCACCAATCAGTGCTCAGACTGTAAGCAGGAGGACCAATCAAGTTCCCTTCTTTACAGTGTCAGCTCACTGCTCTGCGACTGGAGCTTAAGGAGCTGAAAAGATCATGAAATGTCGCTCAGTTTTGCAACCTCAAAATGTTGCAACGAAACATTCTGACAAAATCACTAAAATCAACATTAAAAAATGCAAAAACAAGCAAGGATTCATTTTTATCTCGCTTTTTTTTAACCATTAGCGACAATGCTTGACCGTAGCAAGTATTTATGTTATTATTAGAGACTAAAAGTTACAGCTACTTCAGAGATTATGACAATATGGCCAAAATTTGGTTTCATGTTTCAGACTAACTAACTGTTGAGCATGTTAGTGATCTGACTCCTAACTGAGCTCATGTCTGACTGCCTACGTTCACCGCTTACACTGTCAGTCGTGACCTGACTTATCCAGGAAGTTAATTTGGGAGCAGAAAAGACACCAGATTGTATGTGATGTCATTATTACACTACTCTCAAAAAGTTAGGGATATTCGGCTTTCAGGTGAAATTTCAGGATGAACCTAAAATGCATTCTAACCTTTCCAGGTGAACTTAATGTGACCTTCTCTAAACCTTTGAATGCACATGTCCAACTGTTCAGTGTTTCAGTACTTTCTGCACAAGTTGCTGTTCTCTAACAAGAAGCTTAACAGCAACATTCACAACAGGTTTGATCCCTGAATCCACCAATACATTTCCTGCTTCAGTTAGAATTGGTATTTAAACAGTCCTCCTCATCCTGCTGTTCACATTCTGACATCATGAGACCAAGACGACACCTAACAGTTGATCAGCAGCACCTCAACACTGGAGGCTTCAAACAGGAAGTCCTCAGACGGAGGTGTTCACTGAGCTTACCACTGTTGTTAGCTTTTCTTTCAATAAATTGTTTAAGATGAATAAAATCACCATTGCTTGCTTCTACTTAAATGCCCTACTTTCATGATATAATATCACTGTAGCATTCACTTTTTACATTTTCCATATATTTCACCTGGAAGTCGAATATCCCTAACTTTTAGTGAGTAGTGTATTTAGAGAACCTTTAATGCCATGAATTGAGCGATGGATAAGACTTTCCCCTTGAATCAGTTTTGCTCTCTGGGGTGCAGACAGACCCTCGTAGTTCCAGAGACACGCAGTAAATAAGGACAATATGATGGCAAATGAGGGCAACTGCTGAATGCAAATATATTCCCAAGAACAACAATGTGGGGTTTTATATTTCAGGGAGGAAACAGACAAATAAAAGCAGCTGACTCGCTGAGTGAGAGACTGTTTCAGCACCATGGAGAGAGGCAGCAGCGAGGAAATCCACTCAGCACCGCGGACAGCGACGCGCCTCTGCCGGTCCCACCTGCCCGCCTGGCACCGTGTCAGGCCCCACACACACACACACACACACACACACACACACACACACACACACACACACACACACACACACACACACACACACACACACACACACACACACACACACACCATCTAGAGCAAACAAATGGCCTCTGGAGTCACACTGTGCGGTCTGACAGCCAAACATTTGGGCTAAACGAGAGAGTGATGGTGGCTCTTACAGCGGGTCACCCACGCCGGGCACGTGTGGGGGAGAACACAGACGCTCACGAGGGAGCTAATAATGAAGGCACACCGACTAATTCGTCTCATTTCAAGGTTGACTTCCATTAAAACTGCATCGTGACGCGAGTGAAAGCACCACGTGACCCGCGCCCGACACCAGAGTGACGTGGAGCAGCAGTGACGTGCCGGTACATGAAGTGACGGGACGGCGCCGCTGAGCGCGTGCCGCTTTACGACACCCGGAGCTCACGCGTCCTTTATTGACAGACAATCCAACCAATCGAGGCAATGACGCACAAGTTTGACAAGTTTGCCTCTGACAGGGGGGGAGTTAGTAATTAAGTGATCAAGCGGATGGATCTTTGGTATTGGCTTTAAAAGCAGTGCCCTCTGTGAGCGGATCGGCTGTGAGAATTTAGAAAAGGTCCTAAGATGTGGTCAGAGGTGGAGGCGTGAGTTTTCTTACATCCTCGTCCTCGCAGTGGCGGCTGTACTGCTGCTGAAAGCGGGGTCGCTGGCTCTCCACCGCCCTGTCCCCCTCCGCGCCCTGCCCGAGGAGGTGGCTCGCCTCTGGAGGGTTGGGGAAGGACTTGTTTGTGTTGATCTTGCCGGTGAATCTCTGATACAGTGACGCCATTTCGACTATTTGTCAAAAAAAAAAAAAAAAAAACAAGAAAAAAACAATAACTTGTCGCTGCTCTCAATCAATAAATGCAAAAAGAAAAAAAGAAAAAAGAAAAAGTCCGACTTAGAGGAGGTCAATGAGTAATGGCTGAGGTAATTCGATTAGACGATGCTCGAGTTCAGTTGGAAAAAACAAAAAAAACCCAGAAGAAAATCACTCCAAGCTGTGTTCAGCAGTCACAGCACGTACTTTGAGCCTCGCTGCCTGGATCTCACCGATGTGCTGCAGCAACGCAGCTTCCACACTTTTCCCCAAACTCGATGCAGAGACTAACCGACTGTTTGGGGGGACTACCGGAGACTGAACCGAGCGCTCATGATCCGGACCCGAAAGACGGGAGCAACCAGCCTCCGCGATGTCCCGTCTCCCTCTTCCCCTCCCTGGTGGCGGAGAGGAAAGTGACCGCTGATAAACGTTCAGGGACTCAAAGGTCTTTGAAAAGCTGCTGATGAACCAAACAGCTGCGAGCGACAACATTAACAGATCAGATATCAGAGGGGTTGTTTTTTTTTTGTTGCGGTGGAAACTTATCATGACTTTGCAGATGGAGTGGGCTCAAGTGTCTCTGGTAGTTTCTTATCTGCGCCTCCATTCGGGGTCTTCAGATGTGTTCGCGCGGAGTGCAAGAGTGCCCCCATGTGGAGGAGAGACAAGGCAATTAGGGCGGTTTAGAATGAAAATAAGGAGATATCACTTGTCAGCTGTCACATGCAGCCTGTGAGGCTCACTGAGGGGCTCAGCCTCACAGGCTGCATGTGACAGCTGACAAGTGATATTCATTATTTTCCATTTAAACGCAATTGCTTGTTCTCTTCCACTAATTCCACTAATACAGCAACTTACTGGTGGGAATTTACAACGGTGTCAACGTAATAAATCCAGCTCGGCTGAGACGGGGTAAAACAAACCGATGGCCGTGAAAATGAAGACGTGTGTCGCTGCATACATCCATGCAATTTCTTTTACCACCTTAGAACAGAATACATTTGAATTTAATTATTAAATGTGAAGCTATACACTGCACAGCTTGTGGAAAAAGGCCATAGCTATTTGATTTAATTATTTTGTTTAAAGATGAAAGCTGCCCTTTGCCTGTTTGAAGAACAGAAAACCAAAAGCCAACAATGTTCATTATATAACAAAGAATCCTCACATCTGAGAAGCTTGATCTACTGAATGTTTGCACTTTTGCTTGAAAAATATTATTTAACTATCAAAAAAGGAGCCAATTACTTATCTGTCAAACAACTAATCAATGAACCGACTAGTGGTTTCAGTGGAGTTACCAGACTCCAGTAAGAAAGAAAACATCACAGGACAATAAAAAGTGCAACTCTGTGTCGCTGGCAGACCTGATGTCACATCATTCAACTTTATTTGCAGCCCCAGCACAGGAAGAGGCATTTTAGACACACCAGGCCCATAATCTGTAATCCCGTTAGATTTGTACGCCTGCACAGGACACAGAACACCTCCCCTCTGTCCGTCTAAGGAGCTGAGCATGCTGGGATTTCAGCCTCACGGAGTTAACAACGCAGAATAACTCATCCACTCATCACAGCCCACATGACAGACTAGTTCCAGGAAGAGGCGCGACTACTTTGGGAGCAGCTTAAAGCTTCATGAAATGCAAACATATTCACAGCCGACCTGCAGCGACTCAACTCACACACATCAGATTTACCTTTCAATTAACGGGACTTCCTAAAAGGATTAGAGCACTCCCTATCACTGCATGACTTGAATTCTCAGCTGCAGAGCCACATGTGCAGCTGCTGCAGACTCCTGCTCTGCTACGGTTCCACAAAAATATTTTACCATTGATTTCCAAGAAAGGTTTCATGAAGTTAAAAAAAAAAAGAAAAAAAAAGGCTGCCATGTGTTTCTGCACATCAAATCCATCTCAGCAGACTCTGGCACAGGACCCAGAAATGCAATTCAATTTTCAGGCACTGTAGTGATGTGATTAAGAGGGGAAAAAAAAAGGCCGGGTAGCAAGATTTGTCAGACTGCAGGAAATCCTGAGGGTACTGATGCAGTGCATTTTAAGGTGGACTGAATACGTGGACGGGATTATTATTAGTGATGTACAAATGATGTACATGCCTCCTGAACCTGCAGCGTGGTCTGTCTTGACCTTATAGTCATACAGCCTGAATGGATTACCCCATCATATCGACTGAGATCACGGTAGTGAATGTGATTATGTCTGGGGCTTCCCTGTGAAGAGTTAAACGCAGCTGTCTGTGGCGCCTGAGCAGATCAGCCCTGCAGCCTGGCAGCAGAGGGCAGAGCTGCGTGGTTTAATCCCAGCCACAGTCTTCTGTTTCTGGGGAAGAGCTGGCTGTCATTAGCCGAGCGGCGCATCACGAGCGTCCAGAGGGGCGTAAGAAACCAAAAAAAGATCACTATGCATTTTCACATGCAGTATCAATCAATGCCTGCACAGAATAAGAGCAGCTTCAGTTGCATCGTATTTGGCACATAGCTGTCACAGTTGTTTGGCTGTCGTGTAATCATGCATGAATGCAGCATTCCCCAGTGGGCCACAGTGGGGGATTCCTGGAAGCCAGTGTCAGGAAATAGTCTCAGCATGCTGTTTAGTTTCCACCTTTGTGCACTAATAAACTCATGAAAAGCCATTTAAGGTAAAAGCCACTCAGACAGTAACCACAACTCTAAGACTCACAGATACTCAAGACAGTTAAATTAGGAACAGCGAGGGTGACATTTTCTAAAACTGACCAAACACTGCCATCTAGTGGAGACTTCATTTTCAAAATGTTTTCCCCTGAATAAATAACTGCTTAACAAAAAAAATATCCATGTTGCAAATTTACTGTCATGGAAAAATTGCAAGCACGCCCACGAGTTCATTTGCCAGCGCATCTCCTTCTGTCAGCCGACCACCGTGACTCATGATGGATAGTTTCTCATTTCATGCCACTGTGCCAGAGCTGTACTTATCAAGCCACACGTCTCTCCCTGGACTGGAGCTACTTTGGAGGGCTGCAGTCTCTAAATCCTTTCCTCCATCGTAAAGCGAAGGTGGTGTGGAAGAAGCTGCCACAGTAAGGTGTGTCTGGGAGTTGTCGGGTCACCGCCCACAGTATTTCCAGAAGCTGTGTCACTGCCAGCGCATTTTAAGCTGCGGGACTGCCAGACAGCAATTAATGCGGCTGAAGGGAGGTGGTCAATCATCCTGACAAGTTTTAAGCAACATGAATTAAACAAGAAGATCGATATCTTTGATGCTGGATAGTGTGAGAGAAAAAATGCTTCAGATTTAATAAGATCAAGACTTCTTTTAGCCAGGTGATTATGACAAAGTTGAGGTGTGCTTTAGAAAGGGAACCTTTTTAGCAGCAGGTTTTATTTGCCAAGCTTGGGAGATAAGGCAGAATATTTTAAGACCGAGCTGTAAAACAACCATTAATTTTGTAATGAAATAAAATGTAATGAAGATGTTTGACCCCTGCATCAGTACTTCTGGTGTCATGGGAGCTTTCTGTGCATGACACGAAAATAAAAGATCATGAAGATTTAAAAGGTATTTTAATCCCATAACTTTTATTTAAGGGCTTTTGCATTTACATAAACATCCATTATGCACATGTACAAACATAGTGAACTGGCAGACATTACCCTGCACTGTACCCACCCCTTATCCATGCCTACATCCCCTGGAATCAATCAAATTAATTCATGTATTTTTGCATGCATAAAAATGTGTTTGGTTAGCAGTACAAGAGACTCAGTACCTTTACATATTCAGTAAAGTGGAGACCACACACACATTGGACCCACTCAGTGTACGTCTTATTTTCTCTGTATAAACTTGTCTGGTATGAGTTTCCACAGAAGTGAAAGGCAGTCAAATAAAGAGGACCAGACACTGACTATACAGGGACAGAACCAGAACATGTGGTCTAATGAAACCAGGTTACTGCATCTATGGTAGCTATAGTTAACAGAAGGTACATGCTAGCTAATCTTTGGAGTAATGCATTGAATTAACCTGTGGAGGGAAGCAATGCTGCAAGCTTGAAGACATTTGAGAAAGTGTGATTTTGGGACATCATTCTCTTTGTGTAAAAATTCAAAAGAAATGAATGAATTGTCATCAAACAGGTCTTCAAACAAAATTAATCCCTGTTGGTGCCAATCAGCGAAATTCTAATGTATTTGCATGGGTATGAAGAGATGATTAAGAGACTGAAGAAAGGTCATCCAGCTGATTAAAACTGACATGTTTGTGAAAAGTATCCAGAATTTTAATGGAATTAAACACAACAGGGAAAAAACATATTTGTTTTAGTGCATGCTGTCAGTGGAGCAGATAACAGAGAGACTAATGTACGTGAGCTGAGTTCCATTGTTGCTCGTCTTTATCAGAAAATGCTGTCACTCAGTTTGGAGATATGTGCTGCCCAGAATAATGGAGAAAATTAGGGAGACCCAGCCTTCATTCAGATTAGGTCTTTCCAAACAGAACATATTCATTCCTAAAAGCGTTTACTGGTCCCATGCAAAAGATTTAAAGGGTAATTTCACCCAAATTGAAGAAGAAAACACATTCCTCATTTCTTTCCCTTCACATACAGTTTTTCTCACTTTCTCCATATCATTTTAAGCAGATGCTTTTTGCACCTGGTTGTGTAAATAGCCACCTAGGCTATGTTTTTATATTTGTATTTGGCCTATTATTTGAACACAAACCAAGATATTTTCCTAAACCTAACCAAAGTGGGACTGAGAACTAATAACAATAGAATACAACTAAAAGATGCGAGTTAACTAAGCCTAGAAATAAACACACAAAATGAAAAAAATATATATATGTTGAACCTACAATGCCCTTTTTAAGACACACTGTCCTGTTACTTCAAATAAATTAATAGGCCTCACTGTGAAAAGATTTCTTAGGGACTATTTTTCAATAGAAAGTAGTTTAAGTGAACCTAAACTAATCTGCCTTTGAGGTTTGGGTGAACAGACCCTTTAAATTGAATAAAAAAATAAAAAAAAATCAATTAAGGGTGGTCACATGGTGTTGCTTCCCTGATTACAAGCACACATATGCTTCTTGAGTAATCGTTCCAGCTGGTACACTTGAAAGATCTAAGAAGAGAAGTGAAGTTAGTCTGCCAGGTACATGCGAGGTGAAAGAGAAGTTTGGTTTTTAAAGTTTGACCTTGAAGACGTTCCCCTTATTGAAGCAGCGATGGGAGCAGGCGTTCGCAGCAGGAACACACGTCCAGGTGAGAGAGAGAGAAAGAGCGAGCGAGCGAGCGCGAGAACTCATGAATTTATACTGTGGTGTCACATTTCTCTGTTGCAGTCCATTTCTCACTGAGAATACTGTCATAAACCTCCACCTTCAATCCCAAGCTTCACAGAGGGAGGATCAATCTGGCCATTACCCGGGATATTTGGGTCTGTTGGACCTCTACTTTATGACAAGAGAACCCAATTTGCAACTGCAGTCATTTCACACACCCTTACATCTGTCCCTAAGTATTGCCAAGATGTCGCAGCGGCAATCTGAAATGTGACAGGATAGGAATCTGATTGATTTAAGGCTCCTTCCTGAGTACTCACATTCTCAATAAGGACCAGGCTAAGTTTCAGCTTTAGATTAAAAGCCTTCTTGCTTCTTCTATGTGTGTGTGTGTTTATTTGTGTGTGTGTGTGTGTTTGCGGCTGCTGGCTAGAGGCTTGTTTTGAATGACAGGGGGAGATTGAAGGTGCTGGGGCCTGACGCTGTTGGACTTAAAATTAAATGGCTAAATTAATAGGTGCTGTCACTTGCCGCTGTGAAACCACCTACTCACCTCAACGCCAATCCGACAACAACACCTATTTTGATTGACACTTCCTGCCCAACACCACGGCGCCAGCTCTCACGAAGAATCAAAGCATTGCGATGGGGAAACAAATATCGGAAATGACAAATAGCCAGAGGGAGAAAAAAGTTTTGACAAATCATATTTTGCTCATTCTGCAGTTTTATGATGTGTCTATATCAAGAGTGGAATTCCACAGCAAAGTGACATGAAGCATGGCAAATTGAGTCCCAATCCTATTTGAAATGGGTGAGATAAAGTCCCCAGGAAATTTAGAGGGACAGAGCGAGCAGGGAGGGGGGCTGAAGGGGAGAAATAGAAAAGAGCCATGAGTGGTGAGCGGGCGTGAGCCGGAACGGAGGGTGAAACATCGAGCACATATAAAGTGTAAGAGGCACAAAGGTAATTTGCAGATGCGAGGCTGGGAGGGAAGGAAAAAATGCATTTCGGTTATCTCATGCTTCTCTGTTGACTTGGATCCCATTTCCCAGACAGGGCCAGCAGAATAATTTCACGTATGGTGGAGATGGTGGTCCAAGTAGAAAAAGTCTGCTTGTGGAGGGTTGATTTGTCATTCTGGCGGCTCAGCAATAACCCAACAAATCCAGTCCCAGGGACTGAAAAACCCATGTGAAATCTTCAGCTGAACAGGACTAGCTACTGTGTGTGTTTTGTTTTGTTTTTAGGGCTAGCTGCTATGTGAGGGTGATAAATGTCCTGGGGGGTCTAGGTGTTGAATCTGTCCGCTGTTTCGAGGAATGCCATAAATCACACCATTATTCTAAACAATAACTGTAACTAAGAAAAACTTTTTTAACCCATAACAGTCTTCATTTTCCCTAAAGTAGCTTAATGGGTGTTAAAATCATCTTATTCCACATGGCATCATATTATATATATTCTCTATCAGCTTGTTCCATGTCCTCACTGAGGTAAAACGGTGTTTTAACTGAGTGAAATATTCATCAGCAATATTCAAAAACATCAGTATGTTAGCATTTTCATTGTGAGCATGTTAGCATGGATTACCACGAAATTAGGCACAGGCAATCATGTCGAAGTGGGGTAACTTTTACCTTTACATCGAGCATCATTATCGGATCAAACCGTCCAGTATGCACTAATATTAGCCTGCTACAAGCCCAGCTAAGATGGTGAACGTGTACCTGCTGAACATCAGCATGCATCGTCAAGCATGTTAGCCTGATGTAAGCATTTAGCTCAAAGCATCGCTGTGCCGGCACCGAGACGTTCACTCAGAATTCACTGAACAACAAAAACATTCAAATCATAGGTTTAGATGTTCAGATTCCCAGAGGAGCATAAAGTGAGCAATGGACGTAAATAGAAGCTAGAAAAATCAAGCTCTCTTGGGATTATGAGAATCCAGGCAATCTCAAACATTTCATGTCAAGGACTAAATTATTACGAATGATATAGTTATGGGAATATGTTAATGCTATTTCACAGTCATAGTGTCTCTAATGGTTCTGTGCTGTTGTGCCATTGGTGTTTTTCAGTCAGAGAAGCCGGCAGTGCTACCTCAGTGCCATCTGAGCACCAAAGCCTCATGTGTTTGCGTCTATACTGTTAGGGTTAAATGAGCCTCACAGAGCCACTAGCATGACTGTAAACTTTTAGTCTTGTCTCAACCCTTCGTTTCCCCATAGTGTCTGCAGTAAAGTAGCTTTAAGATTGTTGAATTCATGTTATTCCGCGCAGGGTTTTGAGATTACATTTTCAAATCCCAGACTCATTTTCCCCCCAAACTTAATCTGACATGTTGGACATCTTTAAAAACTTTGGGATATAAGTTCTAAAGTTCTGTGGGAGAACAAAGTTGCTCTGCATGAGCCCACCAGTGGTCCGCTGCTTATTAAGAGGTTTTAATAAAGTACCAGTCACTTTGAGAGTACAGTTAGCAGGTAAAAACAGAGGGATCTCTGGCGTCTGGCTGCAGCTCCCCCATTTATTACTCGTATCGTTTTCCTTGTGGTTGTTTTGCTGCAAGCACTGCAGACTGCAACGCCACACACACACACACACACACACACACCAGTTTATTTGTACCCCCAGATGTCCCCAAATTATAACTGTGAGAGGTTTAGAGAGGGCCAGGGCGGGAAAAGAGAGGACAGGAAATGAACAAGGGGTGCAAAGAAAACAAGTAAAATCTAAGTAGGGAAAGAGGAGGATGAAAAGTTCAGAAACATTTGCTTCACCTGGACTGATGGTATTTAAACTTGCCGCACATATACAGTAAACACACACACACACACACCTCCAATCTATGAATGTGGAAAAGCTTTGTTATTACTACAACATGCTGTCATTATCTGATGGCTTTTTAATTTGTTTTACTAGAGGATTTCAGTCATAATTTTGACTGGAGGCCAAGTGATCCGGCCAGATGGCGTTAGCCAAGGCTTCACTTAGCACAAAAAAAAATCTATACACTCAATTCGACATTAGTCATTTCTCCCCTCAGCTTTTTTGCTTGTTTGGTATTCTGGCTTGGAAAGTGGAAAGGTTGTGTGAATGAATGAAAAAAGAGAAAACTGTGGATTTAAAGTAATTATTGATTTATTTGAGGAGAAGTAGGACTTAAATGTCATAGAGGAGCTGCGCCAGAGACAAATGTCCGCAGAGAAAATCACTTATTCATACGTTAGCCTTTGCTGTGTGTTGCAGTCAATCATCTGTCATTTAAAAAAGAATCAATACTAAATCTCGCCTTTTTTGTAATATATCCCCTCATTTTTACTGAACTAATCTGCTACATGGCACACAAATATTTCTTCACGCTGGATGAAACATGAGCAGAATCTGTAAGATAAACCAGTTCAGCTGTTATTTCAAATAGCATTTGTATCACAATGTCATTAAAATGCATTCCTACACTCTGCTACACACTCACTCCCCCATTCCTTACTTAGCAAGTAAAGCATCTCTAGTGTTTAAAGTGAGGAATTTCCATCAGGGATAATAGTTCATGAGCTGGAAACCATTTTAATGTAACAGAGTGATTGGAATTAGACACATTAGCTGGGAAATGAGACATCTTAACATAGAGTAGTGATGTGTGCCGTCTGCCTGGGGAGGTATGAGAGGAAACTGGGGGAGCTTTGTATTAAATCTGGCACATCAAAACCCCCAGACTGGTCTAGCTGTTGCTGCTGGGCCGTAAATCATCTGATCTGCAGGTATCAAACGGCTGACCCCGGGCTCCTGGACACAAGGGAGGAGAGCACTGGATCCAGTTCATCACGATTAAAGGACACTGGCGGTGACTAGTTCATGAAACAGTGCGTACTGAGACCAGGGGATTCAGACTGAAAGAGGACATAGCGAGGGGACGGGGTGGGGGGGTGAGACCTGTCAAGATATGAAGCAGCGTCAAGCCTTAAAGCATCATAAAAAATACTGTCCCTGACAAAAAGTGTCAATAAATTTAAAAAAAGCGACGAAAAGCACCTGCTCTGCTGATTGTGACTAGTATGCACATACTACGCTGTTTAATATTACATTGCCCTTTTCTAAACTACCCATCACTGATATCAGAGATTAGCATTAAAAGGATAGCTGCAGTTGAGCTCTAAACCTCCACTTTGAGAAAAAGAGCCCACTCACGATAATTTGCAGGAAGGTGAGAAGCATCTCTGATAAAAGCACTTAGATAAGTGGTGGTTAAGTAAAACCTGGTCCTCTTTTAAAAGCAGGTTTCCCCATTGACCACATTTATATGAACAGAATAATGCACCCATGGTCAACAATGTCAGTGATGAAAAGCTCAATAATACTGTGTTTCCACATTTTGAGAACTCAAATTAATAGTCCTGTTTATTTGAGCAATGGCCTGATTATGCAAATCAATCAACAATCAACAAATGTTGCATTGAAGGAGCTAGACAGCTGATGTTTGCTGCACAGGGTTGGAAGGTTGTGTCAAATCCTGCTGTTGATTTATTTATCAGCCACTGCAAAACAGGGAATACACACCAGCTATGAGGAAGCTCACGCTTGATTTCTTTCAAAGACAAATAGGATGGGACATTTGTTGATTTCAGTGTTCAGGCTCTTTTCAGACAGGCTTTAAAGGCATTAATAACCAGGACAGGCGTAACAGAGGGAGTCCTGTTACACCTGAGGATCAACATTTCTCAGTAGCAGAAAATGAGGTTGTCTACAACTTTGTCAAATGCTCCAATGTGTGTTATACAATGCACCACAAAATAATCCTGATTAATCAATTTAATTCTAATGATACTAACTCTTTTCTTATAAAACCCATATGCTGCTATTAGCTGTAGCCTTCACTAATTCCCAAATGACCCCAATTTGTTCAGCTGTTCTGACAAATGAACCTTTTTTATGGTGAACTTTTGTCTTGTTTAATGCTCCGAGAGTCTCTGCTCCTGCCGCCTGACATATTGTTTTAGCTAATTAAAGACTAAACTTTCCCTCCCACTTACACAACATGATCTGGGCATGTGCAATGTGACCAGTTCTAGAAAACTGTAGCTGCTTCACTTTAATCTCATGTTGTTCACACTTGCTCAGTCTTACTGCATTGCTGTCTTAATTGCGCTGGAGTCACATTTTGATATACGGTGCCAGTAGACATTTAGTTGTTACAGGGGATTAAACTGTTGAGTTTCTATTTCAGAGTGAAGTGAACCACCCCAAACCCTAAGTATTTTAGTGGAAAAACTTCTAATTGTTGCCATCTTTTCTCCAAGTGACTCATAAAAACTAAACCTCATACAATTCCCACAAAATTGCCACTGTAGCCAAGGCCACTTGACAAGTGTGTTGCAGCAGCATACATTTCAGCTCCAAACTAGCAGACACAAGCACTAAAAAAAGTCACTTCTGGCTCCAGTCACGTTCTATCAGACCCAGTGATGTGACAAAACTTTGATGGGCTACCGAGGGTTCAAATGAAGGGGCTGAATAAGCAAATAAAGTAGATGAAAAGACAAACGGGGAGAGGCTGATTTAACGAGACAGGTGGAGAGTCAGATTTAACGTCCACCTTAGCCAAGGAGCCTTGAGAGATGGCGAGTGAGTTATGAAGGAGAGCCTCGGGGACAGCGCTGGCCCATCAAAGAAGCAGCCCTCCCGTCACTGCACCCGGACAATATGACACTCACAGTACAGTGGCACGACCCGGCTGCCTGCTCGTGTCTGCTGACAGGACGGTCCCTGTGCACACTTAGACTGCACATCGTAATTAATATCTCAATCATAAGGACAGCGTTATTAAGTAAAACTGACAAAACTGGCGACAATTGAGATCAAATATGACAAAACAGAAGGAATACAAGTCTGGTTAGAGCAAATTTGCATCATGCAAACCACATGGGCCTAATGAAAGACCACCAGTAAGAAAGAGACATGGCTCACAAACACTAAGCTGCAGTCGTAGCCAAAGATCCGGCTCAACAGTTCTACAGTATGCACACTACAGTATGAACGCAGCTTCATCCTTACCATTTTGGAGGTGGTGGTATCAATCTGCTGGGTGGCAATTAGCATTGACATGGCTCAAGTGATGGCAAACGCTCCTCCAGCACTCTCCTCCTCTTCTTTCCTTTGCCTCAATAGAGAAAAGTCCTCTGGACAAGTGCCGAATGAGTGGGAGGCTTCTCCTAAAGTGGGAGGATTAGTGGAGCCCTCTTCCTCGAGCTGGAGATCCCCCCCCCCCCGTCAGCTGATTAGCACACTCCAAGCACACTCCCACGTTAGCTAATCAATCACAAAGCGACAAGGCTTTGGTCTGATGCGCAGTGATCCATTCGCCAGGATGGGCTCTTTGGAAATGTGTGCTCACCGGTTTCACTCGCTCCGGCTGTCTCTCCCCCACCACTGCTCCCCTCTTTCCTCCACAGCGCTCTGCCTGTCCCTCTTTGACTTTTCACAGCCCCTCGATCTTTCTCATTGACTCTGCTCCCTTATAGGGTTTATCAGTCTTTGTCTCCCCAAGACAAGTTGTCTTTTCGAACTCGCACTCGTAGCAGCTGCAGACAGACTGTGTTTGGCTACTCTCTTCCTCCCGATTCATTCTCAGTCTTATTCCTACCTTTCTCCCTCCACACTGAGCTCTTCCCCACAAGAGGCTGGGTGTTTTTTTGGCAGGTTCAGCACCTGAACTAAATTGGGAGGTTTAAACGTAATCTGTCGGGCTGGCCATGGGAGAGGCATCTGCCAGCAAACCCAGCCAAACAGCGTTCTTTACATCTCCATCGCAGCTTCAGTGAGACAAAGGTGTGTGTATGTGTGTGTGTGTCTGCTTAAAGTTGGCAGGTGGGCAAAGAGACGGAGAGACAGAAGAAGGGAGGGCGAGGGAACAGACGGGAAGCAAAAATGACTGCTGATGAAACGACAAAAATGCAACAAAATGCAATCAATAGGAGCAACTACATGCACAGAAGTTTTTACACGATGTGAAGAGTCCGATTATTGGACAGTGAACATACAATATAACTTATTCTAGAGTTTGTGCTTTTGCAGGTCTCCAGCTGAATGAGGCGTCTGCTGCTATCCACCAATCTGCAGATCAATTTAATCAGTCCCTGTGATGGGCTGTAATAAAGTGGTGGTGATATATTCGTGCCATGAATCGCACCTCGTAAATTACCCCACCTCTCTGGAAGATTGATCCTGGGCACGAAGCAGCCAATCTAAATTTATGTAGCGTTTATAGCTACAGCGTGGTAAGCCAAAGTGCCAAAATAGAATGACTGGTTGTACACTTGCCCAACCCCAGCCAGGGCAGCAGCTAGTAAATGAGAAGCAGTGAAAACACTACAAGAGTGGCGCTGGGTTGGGATTAAAAAGATTGAATGGTTTAACTCAGGGCAGCACAAACTTTTGTGACATTAAAGTTCTGGAAGTTTTCAAACAAGTGTAATTTGCTTGGTCAATATTGGTCCAACACTGCAAACTTTATGTAGTCGAGAAAACAAACTGGCTGCTACACCATTTCAAGGTTGACAGAAATACAATTTACGTGACTTCTCCCAGCTTTTTGTTACCACAGAACCAAGCAGTTCAGGTAGTCATTGTACGCAGGGGTTAACAGGGGATTTGTAATGTGGGAGACACACACAGCCTGACTCAGCCCCAGACAGCCAGAGACCACTTTAAAGTGTAGGTGCCAGAACTCCCTTAAAGATTGTCCCAGCCCACTTTCAGCCCCGATTGTGTGGGTTGGAAGAAAAATAATTCAGGAACTTAGCACAAATTTGATCTGTTACTCAAATAAAAGACAGAAGCCAATTGTATCATGTGTTGGAACAAATTAAAGGTGGTTGTTGGGTCTCTTTCTACACAGATTCTGATTCTGTTCAGGCCAATCCAGGACCAGCTCTGTTTTTTCCAAATTTCAGATCTGTACAGCTCACCACAAACAAGATATAAGATATTAAAGAATCTGTATTCCGGGTGGATCGATCACATCATGGCCGATAACCAATCCGGCATGTTTAATCAGCACATCTGAAATCCCCTTTCTGCCCGACAGCCGGAAAGGCTGACCAATCATACAGACTTGAAGCAGCATGTGGCCGTGGAAGTGAGCGTGTAAAATGACGCAGAGCTTGAACTTCCTCCTTGAGATCTTTTTTTTTTTTTCATTCCTCATAACTTCCTCTGTTACCTCTTGTGCACACCTGAGTACAACAAGCATGTTTTCATGACTGTTAGTTGTTATCCTTGTTTGAACAACTGAACCATTCTTGAAGAGGGATGGGAGAGGCAGTGCGATCTAACCCACAGAAGGATATACCGGCAGGGTTCAGGCCCCATCTTTGAGCGTTGCCATTTGAAAAAGGCACCAACATTGTCTGCCTCTAAACAATGCCATAAGGCTTCATTCATTTCTCAACAATGTTTCGTAGAAATAATGTCAGACAACTAATTTGCTCCAACAAATATTTGAAGGAAAGATAATACCAGCTGGTAAGATTTTTATTCACACAATGAGGAAATGTTGTTTATGTTTGTATCCAGCAAGTTAAAATATGTCATTTGTTTTCCCCAAAAATATCTGATCTTGCAATGAAATATCTACTCGTAGCAACAACAGCATTATTAAGGCTTTTTATGGTTATATTTAGACACTGGCAGCACAAAGATTGTAATCTGGTTTAATACAGAATTAGGTCTTATTTTACAGAATTTCTAGGAGAAAAGGTTTTCAAGCACACACATACACAAGAAAAGGAATAATACCACAATGGCTATAATGAAAATTTTAGCCCAATTTGCATTGAAAAAAAATGCTGTTCTTAGGTGCTGAATAATTAATTCAGATCCTTCAACTTTGTACTTCTTGATTTAAGCTTCTGGTACTGAACACTTCATACAGATGTTTCACAATAAAAGTCTGGGAATGGAAAAGAGATCAGAGGAAACAGGCTTTTAAGGTTAAATTAATTAGGGAACTAGATGAGGCATTCAGTTTCCAGTAAAACTGAAAGCAACAGCAACTTCACTGCTGGAGCATCTGACTCAAATATGATCCAGCAGACAAAAAAACAGGGGAAATTTGGATAGAAAAGCCTTAATTAAAAGCTTTATTCAAATGAAGGGGTATTTAAAGTAAATACATGTTGGTCATCCGTGTATAAAGCCTACTGTAAATTCAGCAATATCTGAGAGACACTTCAGGAAATTGTGTTGTAAAATCTCAGCAGGTCCATCTGGTCCATCTAGAGACCTGGCTCAGGTGCTGGCCAAGCATATTTCACCTTGACGTCAGATGTTTCACTCCACAAAGCTAGTTACTGCTGCTGCCACAGTGGAAGCATCTATCCTACATACACTCCTACTTGGATTTAGATTGCTTGTATTTTATGGTTTCCAGACTCAACAGACCATGTGATTAGTTGCATTCCAATCATGAAAGCTGAAGTATTGAAATTAACTTGCTCGATTGATTTCCTGGTTGGATTATGTGTTTGAGCATCAAATTCTGCTTTCAAACTAACAAATCATGAAATGAAACGTATCAGCTTCAAATCAAATGCTGCCCAAAGTCTTTCAGTCTTTTTGGGACAGAAATCTTTTGATAAATACATAAATTTCAACATTATTATTTTTTTATATAAATTAAGAGATTAGCTGAAGCTAAACACATTAACCATGTGCTTATTTCAACATTATTAGCAATTCAAATGATTTGTTCAGTATTGCAGGGAAGATTTTAGGCGGTGTAACAAAGTTATGCCAGCCAAAACAGCTGAATACATACCAAAAGTCATTAATTATTAAAAATAATAGGAAAAGGAATGATAAATCTGCAGTTGGTGGAGCATCCATGGTTGACAGAGTATCAAACACAAGCCTGATATTGTGTCGGGGCTGTTAACTAATACCTGGATAAGGACACGGTTCTCCACCTCAACCCTTTAAACCCATTTATTCCATTATTGAGCACCGACTTTTCAATTCCCCCAGATCACAAGAAAAGAGCGAAGAGACAAAATGAAAAAAGTCCCTGAGGTCTGAAGAAGCACTGAAGGCAATTCCAACATATTGTCTTTGTGGAAGAAGCTGGATGGAGCCAGAGGCAGCCAGGTAAGACTTCTCTGCTTAAGGGAAGAAACAGAACTAAAATGAAAACCATAATCGGATTCTCAAACAGTGAAACAATGATGAAAATCTGGTGAGAAATAATGTGCAGTGGCCCAATGTGAATGCTTTGATTAGGGCAAATTGTCCAACTGGCAAATTTAATCCAAGCATCATTTGGTGAAAAACAGGAAGCAAAACATATTGCTCCGAGTCATCCCAGTGAAAAATGAGTATGATGTAGTACAAATCCATTTCAGAATAGCTTTTCATTTTTTTGATTAGCAAGCAGTTCAGCATTTTGCTAATTTAATCTGGCCTCTGAATTGAATTTGTATTACAGCCATAGTTAATAACTTGACATTCAGCGTATGACTCTGTGCTATTTAGATAAGTGATGGGCCTTCTTTGAACACCCACATGCGTTTATGCCAAATTGCCCCATTGCTCATAATAAAACCTGTGTCTGAGAGACTCACTGCTGTTATATTTTATTGGAATTGTTACTAATAGGACTATCAGAATATAACGGCAGGTCCATGTATAGACATACCATAGAGGAAAAAAAGAAGAGTCTTTGAGGAGATGAAGGAAGTCTGCAGTGGCATTCATGCCACGGTTTGTGAATAAAAAATGAAAGTTTTGACTTGGCTCCAAGCTTCTGCTCTCTTGTGGCTCATCTCAATTACTATAGAGGCGGTTTAGAGGAGAACAGAGTCCGTAAGTATGCTCTAAAGGGGAGACGAAGTGGAACGCTCAAGGAAATTTCTCATTTTTAATACATGGAGGACAATGACTGACAGTCCAGAAAGAGCTGACAATCCCCAAACACAGTAACATCACAATATGGTGAAGCTAAACCTACATTTTCCACTGTGCTGAGCATTAGAAAAGAGCCCCAGTGTCATGAGGCACTTCAATCAATCATGGCTGGAGAGCAGATAGAAGCTCTGCACATTTCTAATTTTGCATGTTTAAAGATTCTGTCTTTAATTCTTGTGAAACTTTTGGTTTTGTTTTTTACCAAAAAAAGAAAAAAGCCCAAAGTTTCAGACAGAAGCAGCACAGATTGAAGTTATCTTTCCACCGATTGCATGTGCGCTCATAAAGTTGATGGGTTTTCTGATGTAAGAAGATACAATTCACTGCAAATAACTGAGACTTGGTCAAAACTGATACAGCTAAATATATGCTTCTGGTATTAAGGAATTAAAAAAATGGGAAGAAAACACAATAACGTGTTAATCATGCAGCACAAATTCTTCAAAATACAATAAACTAGCAATAAATGGCTGAAGTAAATACTTACATATTGCAAACTGTACTTTGACTTTTTCTTTAATTTATATTTTATCCCCAATATTCATCTATTTGAAAAAAAATTCAAACTAGAAATCCACAATGCCCTAGATTTTTAGCGTGACTTGTCAATCTGGTAGTCAGTCGCTCCATCGCTTCGGTCCACACTGAAATATCTCAGAAACTTATGGATGGATTTCAAGAAAATGTGGTTCAAGGATGAACATTCAAGGATGAATTCTACTGACTTTGTGGTTTGGGATGAAACGTCTCAACAGGTATGACGTTTGTTACACTGATTTCTGTCCCCTTCTGGATGAATCTCTTAACTTCGCATCAAGTGCCGTCATCAGGACAAAATGTTTATTAGTTCTACCTCCATTAGCAAAGTAGAACTAACCTTCGTGAGCAAACACCTCAAAACTAATGACGTTCCCATCAGCATCAGTTGTACTTTGCGTTTACTGCTAATTAGCCATTGCTATGCTCACATGCGGTTGTTAGTATTTATCTCAAAGCACCGCTGATATCTACTGAAAAGGAGAAACAACACAAGTATGTTGGCTTTTCTGTGCAAGCACAGCTCAGAGTAAGCTCAAACAAATAAAACAGTTCAATATACCAGCCAGATGAAAAATGGATTTTAGTAACATTTATGATATTTTGATTAAAACGATATAACCCATAAACAAAAGAGAAAACAGTGACCCAGCAAACATTTTCAACAGGGTTTCAATGCATTTTCTAACCCTACAGAATTTGAATAATATTGGCTTTTATGCCGATCAATAATAACATTCTTTACTTTTTTACTTACTGCAGAAATCTTTCATTTCTCACAGACAACCATCTTCACCAATCAACCTCAATTTGTCAAACTAAACCTTCAGTGTAAGATAAAGCCCCTGTTAAACAGCAAAAACAGCTCAGGAGTGACAAAATATTCATTTAATGAGATGTCTACGGAGAGAGATTAACTTAACTCAATACTGCACTCTACAAAACAACCTGTCTTGGGAAGAATAGATGAGGGACAATGCTCCTTTTGACTAATTGCCTTTTAAGCTGACTTCTGCCTGACGCAAAAGGGCAAAGTAATTCACTGACACCAACAAACAACTTGACCACTCAGTCAGCCGAGAGGGTGTTTTAACCAAAACGTGGAGACATTAATCCAAGGCACCTCCTCCATTAGCCTCAGCTTGTCAGAAGTGAAATTGGAGCGAGATAAGCCCACTTCACTGGCATATAGTTAATTTCATGCCATGCTGAAGAGAGACAGGGATGGGCAGAGAGTAAATGCTTTAGGCCGAGGGCTTTACAGCACTCATAAATACTCATCTATTCGTTTTGGAATTTAATTCCTCCTTCAACCCTCTATGGAGTTTGGTTTGAAAGGAAGGGATGAGTCCAAGGTCAGAGCCACTCCTCGGTCTGACCATTGATCTCAACGCCAGGCCGACACAGCAGCACATGAGTGATGACAGCCTGCGCCAATGAGGCGGTACAGGCAGGATATGGCCAATACGGTGACAGATGTAGGAGCATGTGCACTGTGTTTAATAATGTAAAGGCTCGTCATACGGCGACTCAAGGTAAATGACAGCAGGACCAGGAGGGGGAATGTAATTTCCCACAGCAATGTCAGACACTACCTGCTGATGTGGTTTCCTGCATCTGCTCTGCTTCACTATCGGATCAGCTGCATGCTGGACACATAAATGGATTTCATCCAACTTTACAGAGGATTAAAAACAAAAGTAAAGTAAAAAGAAAAAGTTACGTTTGTGCTGCAGAGAGTTTCAAGACTTCAGCAGAAGTTCATATGGTTACTTTTAGTTGGAAACCTCTGACATTAACCAACCAAGAATGGCTTTGCACTTGCTGACTACTACACTGTCTACTGGAGTGCAGGGCCTGTTATTTATACCATTGGTCTTTTTTAATGGCTTTTTCTTGTTTTATTTCCGTACTAAAACCATCTCCTTGTGTACAAAAATGACAACTACGTAAATGTGCAACAAATCTCCTGGTGGTTATTGATAATAGTTCACTTTATATCGAGGTCAAAATGTACTTAACCGATGTGAAATGTGTTTAGCAGACATGGGTATTGTGGTATGACATAATACTTTGAGATTTCATTTTTATTTTGTACTAATTTGAAGTGCATGAGCAGGTGTGCGTTAGAAAAGCAAGAAATTGTGATTTACAAACAAATTAAGTAGAAATATCTTCATTGCTGTCAAAAGAAAGCAGGATTTTTTTCTTGCACTCCTAATTCAATGATACATCTCGACATGTATTCAGTTCTCATTTTATTATCTGTATTTAATTGCTTTCCTATGAATAAAAAAACCACCAAGTGCAGATTAAATGTTTCAGATTCAACTCAACAAAGACAGTGAATTCTGTGCAAATGCAAAAAAAACTTGGTTTCCTCTCAGTCTGCATCTCCACGCTGCAGCCTGGTCACAGTATTGCTGCTTGCAGCTATAATTTCATTTTGCTTCTGTCGCCCTGTGACTGTGACCTCATATCATAAACCCTCAGAACCTTTCAGGGCTATCTTCTGGCCACTAGCAGCACAATAGATACCTGTCCTGGATGGAGAGCTACAAATCGTGGAAATTAGAAACACGTGAAGGAAAATCAGACACGTCTTACAAAAGGAGTAATGATGGATTTCTTTTTCTCATTTTAGTGTTTCCACTTTCACTCAGCCAGTCTCATCTACTTCTACTTCAGTTGGCATTTTCCTGCTTGTATATAACAGACAAAAGACTCTTTGATTTCAAAATGTGTAGGTGAGCAAAATGAGCACTAAAAGAAGCAAAGCTTTTCCAGATGAGAAGAAGACGAATCAAAGAGCTTCCTTCAAATGGATCTTAGAACATGGGGTTTTAATGAAATAAGATGCACAGTGTGGAAGCTGCTGTAGCAGGAAGAATTTCTGTTATCAGTCCTCTCTCACACTTTGCTCAACTACTCTCAACAATTTAAATCTCTGATTTGTGCAAACTGGTAAGTCTTGACAGAAGCATTACTCTTTAAATCTTCGAGAATAACACCACAATCTGTTTTGTCCTGCTATCCAACTGGATGTTAGCTCTCTTGGAAATATCTTGATGCGATGACTCATCATTTAGATTTGGCCTGGTCTGAAAAACTGGTCGAATACGCCAAACAGCAAAAAGCCCTCAGAATTATAAAAGGTTTCCCTAGCAGCTGTTTGTCTGTTTGTGTTTTCTTTAGAGAGTTTTCCCTTAAAAATCAATCAGCAGTTCTAAACTGTTTGTGTATTTTAGAAAATTGGGTGCAATAGGTGCTAAGCAATGTCAAAACTTCAGACTAGAGCCATTGTGACCGCAAAAAATGTCAGCATGGCAAACCAAATGTGGTTTCTCTGTGTGGGTTTGATCTTGAGGGCCACTGGGGTGAAGGATAAAGAGATATTGTGGAAGCAGCGAGCGGATAGCACCAGCGAACCTCGGAGATCTCAACTGGTGCACCGCTGACAGGTACAAGTAGGAGAAAAGGAGGGGGTGACGCTCAACAGAAGGTGCTGCCAGTCAACCGTCCCCTTGTTTCCTTGTAGACAGGCACAGATGCCCCCCTCCTGCCCTGATTGCATTCTACACACTTTTCCCCAGAGATTAGAAGAGGGGTGGGATAGGGTACACAAACGGGGATACGCTATGGCGGACAAAGAAAAAGCACATCCCTCTATCTCTTCCCCTGCTCCACCTCCTCCTCTGTGTGCACAGTGCCATAAGCACCATGGGGATATTGAGACAGACATATCCCTCCTAGATGAAAGGGGCATTTCAGTCACACAGGCCCCAAAGGTAAACGTGGTCTGAGTTAGCAAGCAGCTCCTCGTTTATTGTGGAGCAGGAGGGGGACTCCGAGGCACCATAATACCACTGAAAGCAATAAAGGGCAACTGCTCTGTTCACACTTCTGACAAGCTATTTGTGGCTCTACCAGCCCATAAAGACATATGCTTATTTGCTCTTGTTTGTGAAGCCCTAACAAAGTTTGTCCCTGTAGAGGTTACTGTAGTCTCCCTCCATCTATTTTCTTTCACAGCGCAGCAGCAGCAAGAGTTTCATTTGCAGATATGAAGCCCTGTCGGTGCTCTCGTCTTATCATTCATTATTTGTGCAAGCGATTATGCATGAGATAAACCTGACAGTTTGAAACTCTCTCTTCCCTCCCTGGAGGTAAGCATGATGGCACTTAAATCTTCAATATTTCGTTGCGGTTGAAGCCATGCATGTTGTAAGCTGGGGAAAAAAACAAGGCAAACATTTGCCAAATCCTATAGAAAAGATTCCTCAAGCTGCATTTATGGACACAATCTGTAACGCTTCAGTGCATCTGATTAACTATTCCATCCTTTTCAACCTGAAGCCGTTCCTCTCTTTTGATAAGAACTGAATAAACACGCTGCAGAAACAATACTCCAGAGTTTCGACATGATCCCTCACTCCATGTGTCACTATATCTCAGTAACAAATACAAAAATAAACTGATGGCATAGAGCACCATCCCTTAATGACAACAGAGAGCCGGAGCAGTTAGACGAACTCCTCAGACAGCAGTCACCGCCGTGCCAGCACCGCCTTCACGGGGCAGCCATGTTCATTTGTATTCCTTTCTGTGTAAGAGCGACATGTAAAATGTCAATGACAAATTTGTCTAGACGCCATTATCTCGGTCTGGATTCCACAACAGAGCCATGCTGAGGCTGAGCATGGACGCCCATGGTTCATTTTAGCAGGAGCACCACAGAAATGTTGATATATTTCCCTGGGGACAATGTGGCTTTCTCTACTGCAAAAATCCTTTTCAGAGAACACATTTTTCTCAATTTAGCGATGAAGCCGCACAGTCCCGAAATTCATTTCCCCGGCTGTGAATTTCAATGAGTGCCTTAGTTACAGTGAAATCTACATGGAAATAGGAGCTAATTCTGCGATTATGTTGCAGCCTAAATTGGAGGCCAATTAGTGTGCTGTACACTTAAGTGAGGATTTAGCTGCAGAAGCGTCACTTCTTATATCGACAGATGTTTTCCTTCTGCATAGTCCATAGTTTCGTGAAATGCATAAAATAAGTTCCAATTAACAGCAACTGTTGCTAAAGTTTTCTTTCTGGCTGAGAAATTCACATTCTGCATATTAGTGACTTTTTGTCTTTACAGTACAATTTAAGTGTGCTAAAACGAGAGAAATGCGGCATTCAAATTTAATCATAATTAAGAAAAAACATTTTGACAAGTACATCTGTTGAAAACTGAGGTATTTACTGTGGCACATGAAAAGCCTGCAAACACTGACAGAAATACGCTCAATTTGCATATTCTAATTAAAAACTACATCTAAGTTCATTATGCTAAAACAACTTTCTATTGAGTTTGTGTTCAATGAGGTAAACTTTTTTTCTTTGGTCCTTTTTGCTTTGGTACGTCCCCTGAAATGTCAGCAGTTTTCAGGGTAGCTGTGCTGCATAGAGTGGCGCTTTCAGTAATTAGAGCAGCGGATTGGGCTGGGACACAGCCACTCACAGTGGAGCCGAACGTCATCCCAGTAAATGTATTTATGTGAGCACTAATGTGCATCAAACCTTAATTAAATGATTGACTGTTTTATTGGCAATTATTATTGTACAAAAGTTAAGGCCAGTGTTTTGTTTTCAATTTGCTTAGCTGGAGGATGTGGTGCAACTCAGTGTGTTCTCAGGGCTTCTCATTATCTCTAGCTGTTACCAGGGTGGCACAATTAGCTACTGCAACACAATAATCCTGAATATTTTGCAAGATATTGTGATCATGATTATGAGAATAAACCACAGCATTATGAGTTCCTTTTAACCTCTGCTTATCTGTGAAGAGCCAGCTGTGCATGCAGGCTGGTTCTCAGCAGTGACCCCTTTCAGAGGGCACAAATAACTTTTTTGCTAAAACAGCTTTTCTTCTACTATTCTACTCTATTTTATTCTTATAATGTTTAGGGGAAAAGAAATCAGAGGCTGAGCAAAACCACATTACCATACTCTATATGGCCAGAATTGTAAGGACATGTAAAAGCAAAAACACACTGGGAATTTGTTGAACTTTCTTTCCAAAACTACGGCCGTTCGTCCGCTTCTACCCCTTCTACCCCTTCTACACCCTCACTCCTCTGGTTTTTAGGCTTTCCACAAGATTTGAGAAGCTGGCTGCAGATTTGCTCCCATTCAGCCACCTGAGGTCAGCCTGAGCTGCAATTAGCATTTAAGTTCATCGTATACATGTTGGATGGGTTGAGGTCACAGCGCGCAAGTCAACTTCTCCCACACCAACCTGGAAAAAAACATTTGTCAGTGCCCCCTTAGTGGGGGCTTTCCTTTCATCAAGCTTTCCTTTAGTAGGCCAGGACGAGAGAGAAGGTCAAGACAAAAAGTATGGAAAAGTAAGTCGACAAGGATATCCAGGTATTTTTAGTCTTATGGTGTTTGTAGGTTGTGTTTCTATTTAATTGTGGTCACTACAACACAAGATTAATCTGCATCAATAATACACAATAAATTGTGTTACCCTTCCATGCATCCTTCTGGGGGGGGGGCAGAAGAATGAGAGGAGATGTGGTCAAGATGAGGACAGGCAGGCGACAGACAGAGAGAAAGAGAGAGCGAGACTTGGCGTTGACTCTCTTTACTGCAGCCAGAGTGCCAGCTGAGAAATATGGCTGCTGTCCCTGGAACCGATCACTGCGACTTTGACTCAGAAAGACACAAAACACGCATAAAATACATTATTTTGCCAAGTTTAGAGCAAATTTCAGAAATTTCTGAAACTAAAAAGCGCAACAGTGTATGTGTACATCAGTTACCTTTCTGGAAATATATTGAAGTGGTTGTGACAAGTTTATATGATTAATCAATCAGCAGTATCTGTGAAACATCTTTGATTAAATATGAGCCATGTTTAAACCTGTGGCATTCTGTCAGCAGCTATTGTGAGAAACCCCAAAATAAACTGGTATCTTGTGACTATTTCACAGTAAACGTCGTGTTTCACCAGCTGAATGCTTGTACTGCAGTAAAGATGTTAGGTGTGCATTAGAAGAGTGAACAGTAACCACTGAGGCTTTTATCACCGAGATAAAATAACAAACACTAACTTTGGATTTCATGCTGCATCGTTTCCTGCGAATTCCTTGTGCAGCGGCAGGCAATTTGAATTTAGCACAGGAAAGGCGGACCCCGCCACTACCACTAAAAAGTACAATACAGAGAGATATTTAAAGAGTGTAAATACATTGAATGGATATTTCTGGGGGAAAAGGACTATACATATCATCAAAAAACGGGTTCTGATTTTATGAAATTATTAAGGATTACAACTTTAATCCAGGAAAATGTTATTCATTCTCTGGAATTTGCTGCTTTTTTCCAGTTTCACACCACATTAATCTAAACATCTTTGGGTTTTAGACTGTTGTGTGTAAACAATGTGCTTTAGGAATTTATAAAAACAGCTTCAGTAGACCAAGTTTTTACAATTTAGGACAAGGGGAGGCAGACTGGTGATGCAGCTGTTAAAATTATACACCTTTTTCCCACATTAACATTTAATTTTTTTTTGTTTTTTAAGAAAATGGATATCTGGTATTCCTCCAGCCACGGACATTGATTGGATTCTGTTTTGCTTTGGGTGGAGGCTCTTTGGTACTTAACTTTTCTAAGACACACTGTTCAAGATTCATATTATGCTGATGTGAACTTAAGAATGGGGTCTGTGGATTTTGTCCTCCGTGTCTCACAGAGTAGTTGTGTTATGAGGAGATCTCTTCACAGCCAGCATGGACAGGAGGAACGATTACACACACACCATCAACTCTTTAAACCCTCAAGTTTCCAGGCTCAGCAAATATGATGAAGACAAACGTCCTATTTGGGAGTCCCTTTTTAGTCAGCTACCTTATTACCGCTAACTAGTATTGAGAAGTCTAAAGCATTACAAGCTATTTTTTTACCATCATACATTCATTGTCATCACACATCGCAGCTAATATTCCACACATCTATGCATTTTAACTTTTACTCCTAATTACTTTGCTGTAAACTTTTTGAGGGGCAATTATCTGCCTCTTCTCTCCACCTCACAGACATGCACACACACACTATTTAAATTCCAGCGGCAAGCTTTGATCACCAGTACATTAGCTTTACATTAGAAACAATCATTAGGGGGACATCATCCCCACGACCAATTTGCCTTCGGAAAATAGTAGTGCTTGAGTGTGCTGCAGCCCACAGAGGACCAATGAGCCACACTAAACTTGATTAGGCCTCATAGTAATGTATCATTCCTCCTGGCCAAGGCTTTGTAGATGAAGGACTTGAATTCATATTGAACACACTATCTGGAAACGGCTAGAAACTGGAGTGGACTCATTTTCAAAAATCTCTTTGAGGAGGTTTGCTTCGGCAGAGAAGAATGTGTTAAAAGCTAAATGAGTAATGAGCTCCACATGTTCAGTCAAGGCTATTGAGATAAATCCTAGGCAGGCATTTCAGGTTTGATTTTCAAAGAGCTACCTCTGAGGCTGTGGCTACTCGGTTTGAGACGGCACATCACACTGTCACAAGTAAAACTTTAAACATTTTTAGAAGCCACTTAGAAACACATTTTAAAAAAAGTCACAATTCCTTCATCGAACATGTTTTGATGCCATGCAGAGAAAAGAGAGAGGAACATCGGGTGCTTTTTCATCCAAGAAATTATATCCATCATAGAAATTGCATCTCAAGGATTCAGACTAAAAGGATGAGCTGAAGAGACCACTCCCAAATCTCACGCTTTCACATTGCAGTATTAAAGTCATCTTTAATGTGCAACGACACCCTATAAATAAAGTATATGAAAGTCAATAAAAAGAAAACCTCCTCGAGCGTCACTGACATGCAGAGTTCCATGTAGATCAGATGGGCTCATTTTAAGAGAATAAAGCCTCTTCATCACCAGGGCGCACCATAAACGGCTATCAAATCCACCTCACGACAGCTTTATGAGAGCATAACGGCCGCCATTTTGAGGCTCGGGGTAAGTTTGAGGGAGCAGATGGGGGTGAACTTTAAACTCAGCAGGGAGTGAGCAGCAACGTCCAGCTGACAGTGGGGATGGCCTGCCTGATGTTTGATTAAGAGGCACGCTGACCTTTCCAAGGCTCCAGGGGGCGCTGAGACACGTTCTCACCTGACAGCCTGTGAGTCAGAGCCTTCTCATTATGGCCCAAATCTATCAATCTACTCAGGAGCTTTTACTCTTGTTCACCGTGGAAAATGAAATGCCATGGGTTTGTGGAAGAGAAGTACACGTTGAGTAGGATGTCATTGAAAGGAAAGTGTCGAAGGGTAAATGCGAAATATTGGAAGGTATGTTATGGGGTTAAGAGAGAAAGAAGAAGAAAAAAAAAAAGACATGCCTGCAGCCTCTCCGTGGAGTTACTGTGATCCAAAAGCTGGATGTCTGGCTCTAACACACAGCTCAGTCAATAACTAGAAGCTCAAACTCTCATACCATCTATGATAAACACAAAAGGAATGCTCTGAGCACAGGGCCAATGCCCTTACCTAAGATTATAATTGATGGCCAGGAAGAAGCTGAGGCGAGTCAATACGGTGTGATGAATTGGACCTGTTAAGTGGCATTGGGTGTGCGCTTCTACTGTTCATGACAAATTGGCCATGTCAGACTCTAGGTATTTCCCTTGCAATCAATACATACTGACAAAAATGCTGCAGAAGCTAGCTTTAGTTTATAATCACAGAGACAAGACGGACAAGGACCCAAACTAACATCAGAGATTTTTTTTTTTTCCCCCCCAACATACTGAATGCAGACCAGAATTGAGCCAGTGACCTTAAATCAATGTCAAAATGGAGTAATTCCATTAGATAATGATTTAACACCAGGCTGAGGAGCAGCTCCCTCTCTGATTTAGAGCAGCATCACAGGTGGGGTGGTTAGAAGTGCTCTCTGTTGCACCCATTAACACACCTGAGGATGTCATCATGTACCGTCCACAATAAAATGTTATAGTCAATATTCTTAGAATGACAATGGATCAAGGGATCATTCTCATTAGTTCTCGTCAGCTCTACAACATGTTAAACATCTTTCAGCTCATTGTTTGTTTTTACGTCAGTCTGGTCCAGTCCTGTGCACGACGCACAACGCTGTTTGATTTTATGTGCTAAACATAATATTAATGTTATGTTTGTTTAGGCTCTGTAGGGAGCCACTAATGTCTGAGTACTGAGCTTTGGTTTTCGGTTTAGTCTGAGGCAACAGGACTAACATCCGTCATGTGTACATAGTGTCCAAAGTCTGGTCCGGTAACGGTAACTACTGAGGATTTCAGCGGACAACGAGTGGTTGTTCAGTTGTCCTGATTGTGGTGGTTCTACACACTTATTCAGCAGCACCGCTCAGGAGTCACATGAGACCCAGTGGTAGAATAAGGTATTACCTGCCAGGCTTACCTGTCAGGTTTTCCATCAGCCCAAGCCTATACAGCAGCAACTTAACTGTTATGGTTTAGTCTCACCACTCTCACAGCAGCTTTATAAGGTACTAATATGTCGGCGTTGTGTTAACAGCTTGTTGTGCTGCACATAAGTGGAAAAAAATCCATTAATGCAGCTTCATTATGTCAAAACAACCTCTTTTTCTCAACAAGAGCAACTAAAAGTCTGCATGGCATAATTTACTGCAATGTCATACTGCAGAAAAAAATCTATTACTATCTTTATAATAAACCACCAAGTCGAGGAATAACTTCTCAATAGCTTCTGATGAACATTTAAAGTGTGATGTTGATGCAAACAAGCAGCCCGAGGGATCAAGTTAGATAAAGTCAAGGAGCGTTTACTTCTCAAAGTGACACATTTCAAAAGCAAAGCTTCCCAGCAGCTCAGTCAGAACAAAAAAAAAAGACAGCATCTCTTTTCCTGCATCATTTGAGGAACAAAAGCACCCATAAGGCTCGATTCAAGGTGAGGGAAGCTAACTGCCGCAAGACAAAGTTGATTCTTGACACCAGTATAGAAATGTGGGTATCCTGCCAAGCCATAATGCAGCCATAGCCTTCTTGTTCAATAGGACCTGATATTAACAGGTCTGTGTGTATATGAGTGAGCGTAAAGATGCATCAGTGTGCCGCCAGGCCCATACTGTATTGCTCGGGTGGATACCTGCCAGTGAGCATCTGCCCAATCAGTGGGGACTGGCAAATGAGCCTGGGATGCTACTGTTCCATTAATTCAGCTTCACTGAGCTGCCTGTGTGAGACACTACAGCGCAGTGTGCATGCTAGAAGTTCACTGGATGGGTGTGCAATATACAGTGGGCACACTAGACTGCTATAGCTGAGCAGATATGTAATATTTCAACTGCTATAAGGGGTGTGTAGCAGCCTGCAACAAACTGTTGGAGCAGCCTGCAACAAACTCCTAAACTACTGTACATCACTTGCTCATATACCATGAGACATGCAGCAAAGAGGCAATGATTCCTGCCTCTCATTACCAAATTCCATCATCACTTAAAACATCAGCACATTTGCTTTGTCCACCACTTCTGTTATTTTCATTCACTGTACAGCTTTAAATCAAATTAGCCTTGTAAACCAAAGTTACACAGACCCACTGTAGCAGTTTTATGTGGCAGAGTTTTGATAACCTCAACCTCAACCCTGCAAAGTTACCGACTCTGGCAGCAGGAGGGGGAGTCATAATAAATCTTAAAAGAAATGTATCTGCCTACATGGAGGAGGCATTTCACCTCATCTCGACTCCATGCTCCCCCTCGCCTCAGTGTGTTACTCTAGCCTTTGCCACCATGACTCAGTGCTGGCTGTCAGATGCAAAATGTTTGTCTGCTTAGACGCATCAAACGTTGCGTTTTGAGCTACTCTGCTGTTGTTGTTTTGGGATTACGTTCCCTCTCTCAATGAACCACGGCTCACTTGGAGGACGGATGAATCTTTTTGTGCTTTTCTTGAAAAAAATCAAACCAATATTCTCCAGAGTTTGAAAAAGAAAATGCTTAAAATATACATGACATAATTGTGCCCCCAGTGTTTCATCTACTGTGGATGGTAGTCCGCGAGGCACTCCAGAGGTCTCCAATTGATTCAAATGAATCTCTCACATCCATATCACAATTAATAATGTATCAGCCACACAAGGCGTGGACGCACAAACGTTAATTTAGCCGCACAAAGCTTTCTCCCAATGCACTGTGAGGTAATATTCATGTAATGTTTAGGGAATACACAACATTCCTCTCTACAACAGGTGCTTTTTCATTTTCTGTCTGGGTAGCTTTAATGATCTCATTAGACAGCCACTCTAACCGGGGAACTGCCTATGGCACCTCTGACGCACGACAGGGAGTGCAACAACAGTGCAGAACAGGGAGGCCGGGCATCTGTCTAATGTCACAGTTGTAACAGAAGCTGCTTACTTACAAGATGGACAAGACTCTGAGAGCATACTAGAAAAAAAGGCTAATTGAATTCCGCGTGTATGGCCATGTGCACAGCCCTGCCCACCGCCTGGAGACTGGAGAGACAAGCTAAGAAGCCTGTTAGACTGAGTTGTACATCATTACCCAGAATTCTAGCCGGCAGTTTCCCCAACTTCTTCTGCCAAGAATCAAATGGCGCAGATTAATCATCGGTTGCCTCATGGCAAAAAGCGAAAAGCAAAAGAGAAAATGGTCCTATAGGCTGATCATAAAGCTTCTACAGCAGAGGCTCCTACAGAGAAATGCACATAACACAACATCCACTTCGGAGCAAAGCTTTGAATCTTTTTAAATTGGTAAATGCCACATTAGGGCTTAGAAAGGTGCCATATTTCATTTAAAAGGACACTGCATTTTCTCTGTAAGTGCATATTAGTTAGACATTTGGGGAACTTGTGGCAGGCATTGTTCTATCTAGAATTATTAACTGTGACAGTAATTTAAATAATCGATAGTGGGCCAAATGAAACAGCGTAGTTTGAGCAAAATCAGGAAATAGGATGAAACTTGAATGTCATTTGAAGGTTTATGTCAAATAGAAACCCCAAACACTTCCCAGCTGGCAGACTTCCACGTGCAAATTTATGACAGGACGATTTTTCATCTCCACTCTGTCTTGTGTGTGCCTTCACTACTGCAAGCCTGGCCGAATCTGTCACCTTTAGCTGGTGTAGATTCTGGCCCGATGTTCATTTGCCCAGTCTCACAGAATGCTGCAAATCTTGGCATAATTTTGGCCGAATTGTTTTCCTCAGCTTAGTTTTTAATAGGTTTCCAAACTCCCTCATCATGTTGGACTGTGTGGTCCAATTTGAAAGTCAAAAAATTGGCACTACCGCTTTTTTTCTCTCTCCATCTGCCCCTCTGTCAGTCAGTCTCATTCTTTCTCTCATTCACCTAAATTCTCGTCAAGTTTGCCTTTCAGCATGTCCCTATTTTACCAAGCGTATACAGAGTATATATTATACAGTATTTCTTTATAGAATTGTGAAATGAAACATCTAAGACAGCCGTATGCACACACACAATATGGTGAACACTGTGGTGATGTAGTGAGATGTAGTGATTTCAGACAAATTGAGTCATTGAGTCGTCCGCTTGCTCATTCTGCCCACACAGTCTGCCTGTGAAATGCAATTACACTCAATGCCATGAGTAAGTGGTGGAAACCAGCTTATCATGTCAGAGTCCTAACAAGTGTTACTGAGGGAAATCATCATTAATGCCGCGCACAAACACGGAGTTCCTCTAGAGGAGGAAACAGGCCTTCACGAGGAGGAAAGCCTCCATCTTTTGTTTTCATAATCATCAAGAGAAACAGAAGCTGTATTTATGACATGTCACATATACTCATACGTACTTCTCCAATAGGCAACAGACACACAAATTAGCCTCTAATTGCAATGCTGCCCATTTATTATGTGAAGTCTGCACGTCCAGACCCCTGTCAGGACATTTCCTCTTCAAGCAGAGCCAGACCTCACCACACCAGCCAAAAGGGCTCAAGGATACAGGGTTAATCATCCTGATTGTGAGTTGCAGTACCTTTTGGACAACCCATATTGCAAGTGTGTTCAAATTTAATGAGCCACACTAGTGGCTTTGGATGTTTTACCCCATTAAGTACAAACTGCATATACAGCTGTCCACTTTCCAAAGAATAACATATGCTTTTAGATTAATTGTCTTCCTTGCAGGCAATTTCCATTAATTTCAGTGCACTATAAGCAAATCCTCTTGCAGAGACTTGAAAGTTGCACAAGATGGGTAATCCATCACAATGAATGTTTCTTCACCTTTATTTTTTTGTCAAAGTTATGTAGTAATGCAGCTGTGAGAAGCAAAACTTGCATTTGATATGTACAGTAGGACTGTGAACGCATGCTCCGACCACAGAAGTGCTTTTACTCTGACAAACAGACTTTTTACAATGTTTACAGCATGTAGAACATTCTTGCTTGCTATTTCTCTGACAATGTGGGTCATGAATGTAAACTTCACTGTGGCTGACACATTTCTAGCAGTGCTGAATGTACCAACAAGTACATATTATAAGTCCCCACTTTTAAATGTGTTTAGTAATTTTTGAGAAAAAGAAGTCAAAGTTCTCTGATTCCAGCTTTTTGAATTAGGCATTAGGAGAATAACTAATGTCCATAATTGAATTAAATAATTAAAGCAAATTATTTGGAAACCAATGACTATTTTGGATGTAATTACATCTTAAATCCTACGTTCTTTGGAAAATGTACAGTCGGGTCCAAAAGTCTGAAACCACATAAATTTCATGTAAACCTGGAAATAACAGAGTTTGAGGATTCGGAAACATTATGACATGTAAAATCAGGAAGACCCAGTTGAGATTCTGCACCATTTGTAGCGATCTGATGTAAGCAATGACCAACTTAACTCATTTGTACAAAATGTCAGATATCTTTGCATCCCTTCCACTGCAGCGCGCATTCAGATGACACTTTAGTACAAAGGAATTTATTCAATGTCGATGCCACAAATTGCTTAAATTAGACAGCTAGTCACAGTGCAGAATGAAACAAAAAAAGAAACAAACTTCCTCAAACTTACTCGTTATTTTGAAAATATTAGAGAGTTTCAACATTTTAAACCGTACTGTATGTGGAAACTATGCAAACTTCTGGTAAGCTCCTTTCAAACACTTCTCTAACTCCTCGGCTCTATACATCCTTCATGACAGCACATCAGATATCAGTAAGGGACAGTGGCTTTTACCTGGATTCACTTGATTGATCTACTTCATGAAAAGAATACAATACGCCTCACTCATATGCTGCATATTGAGTGTTCACTGAGCTCACTGAGATTCTCATTCACTGAGATGAATAACCACATATAAAAACAGAGAAGAAAGAAATCAACACGACTACTTGAACAAGCTCAATTACAGCATCTCTTCACGAAAGACTAACATCGCAGCAATCAGACCTTAGCTAGCACGGGTCCTCCATCTCAAGACGCAAACAATGTTGGGATGGATGGGGCGGGCCTGAATGAAATATTCAGCTACTGTATACTCATTATTTCGCAGGAGCACTCAGCATGGTGTCGCCTGGCTAAGTGGTGATTGATTGCTCAGGGCTGGGGAGAGTGTGCAACAGACAGAGACAGCGGATATTGTATGCACCAGGAGGGGAAAATGCCTGTGAATATCTCAGGGAGTTTATCTGCAACATTTCCACGCACGAGGCAGTAAAAACAAGATATGGCACGTAACAGGTTTGAAGATTCAATTAACACTGTGGTGTGAGTAAAATGAATAGAGAAACAGTAAAAATAAGTGAGTACAATGGGTTTCTACCAATATGGGTTTGATTGCTCTTACCAGTTATTTTTTATAGAGCTTCAATGTCTTTAAATGACTGCACTTTTGTGCCAAAATAATAAATTGCTCATTGTTTTCTCTGGCATATTACCATTGGCAGGGTGTAAAAGCAGCTGAAAAAGACCATGATATCAGGCTAATACTCAGACTTTAAACCCTAATTGACAAAATGATGTGACTTTTATTGGCTCTTGAAAGAAGGATGAAACACGAGCACTATTACTGCCTTTAATTAAATAATAACTGTTCCCACTAAAGACTGGGTAAATACTTTAATACATGGTTAAGAGGGCTACTGATTCCCATAACAATGAATACCACCTGTCCAGAGCTACTATCAACACAAGGTGTAGTAAGACCCTGAGATAGTAGTGATATCTCAGTGATCTCCGCAGACGCTACTTCAGTTACACAGAGAGCCAAGGAGACAATAAAAGCTCACATTCATTAACCTTATTGGCAATCAAGGATTTTGATTGTCTATACATCTCATCCACAACTTAGAGGAATAGTTCCACTCTTTGGGACATGAGCGTATTTGCTTTCTCACCGAGGGTTAGATGAGAAGATCGATGCTGTCTAGTTGTACGATCTAACTCACAGCCAGTTGCTGCAAGATGTCTTTGATTTAATGAAACATTTGATTGGTCCACTGCCGCAGGAGTTATATCCCATACAGTCCGTGGTGAGAAGTTGAGCTCAAGTTGGCATTTCAGCATGCTCAAATTCCACTGAAACCTTTGAAAGCATGATTAAACTAAAGCTGGATTTCAGGAAAAATGGGAATACGAGAAACGGGTAAAAGCACCTTTTGGTATTGGTATCGGTGCCCATAATGTAATTTTTTAAACAATACTCAGCCCTGTGTCTCTCTGTTAAATATGACACTATAGTCATCAGCGGGTTATCTTAGCTTAGCATAAATACTGGAAACCATGTGGAAACAGTTACCCTTTCTCTGTCCAAACAAAATCCATTTATTTCCACTTACAACAAATGAGGTATGACATGTTAATCAGCAAACTGATTTTCTCCCCCCGTTTCCAGTCTTTGTGTGAAGCTAAGCTAACCAGCTGCTGGCAGTAGCTTTATATTTACTGGACCAATATTGTTCCAGACTGGTATCAATGCTCTTTTCTAACTCTCGACAAGACGGACGTTCAGCACATTTCTCAAAATGTACAAAAAAAATCCTTCGAGATGGCCTACACTGTCACAATATTAGAAACTAGAAATGTTTTAGGTTGATGATTTGAGCAGAGATCCAACACAAATGTCAAGAGGAGTAATGTAATCATAAAACTGCCCTCTTATTTCTTTTCTTGGTTTGAGAGCTAAATGTGCTGAAATCATGTCTCAGTGAAAGCAGGAGTTCAGGCTTCAAAGAGAGTTTTGAAAGTTAGAAATTTCAATGTCAGACAAAGTGATGCTTAAATTACTGGTATTGATCAGCCGCTCCATCTATGCGCAATTACAGTCATCTTGTGTTTTTTTTTTTTTTTTACTCATACTTTAAGTACTCAGAGACATTTGGACAAACAGACAAATGATGGAAAACAAAAAGAGTCTGTTTTCAGGAGACAAGGTTGTGATGGAGATGTGTGGAGCTGGTTAAGACGTCATAGAAGAAGGTTCAGGAGACTGTGATGTGTTTACAGCTCAAGTGTTCAATGAAGTTTGACAGAGGAGAACAGAATTGAGCAATACAAGTCAAACACAGTGTAATGCCGCCCAAATTCCTCCTTCCTGAGGAGTCTTTTCTAACCCTTCGCTAGATTTACTGCATCCAAAATATACAAGTGAAGGTTCTATGGGATATTGTTTTTTAACACCAAACTATGCTTGCCTAAGGAGAGCGTCTATCATTGAGGAGTCTGAAACATAGTGCGGTATATCTTATCCTTGGTCTGGAGACGGAGCTCCAACCTAAACTGGAATGTGCACCCACCAGACCAGTCACCTCTACCAGACAGACAGCTGAACAGTGCTCCAAAGGAGACACGGCATGATCTTCTTTTGAGATGACAACTGTCCCAAATGTGACACTAGACTTGGGTCCGAATTTCTAACCAGCCACAGAGCAGACCTGACCAGGAGCACTGAATTTTACCACTAGGTGACGCAAATGACTCAGCTGCTCCCCAAGTGGAACACAATGAGGGCCCAACTAAACAACACCTTTCTTCCTCTAAAGTTTAACATCAAAATAAAAAAAGTGATGAACTCAAAGTTAGGCCCACAGGAGGTAATCAGCAGGGTTGTGAAGAAAGTGGAACTCAGCAGCAGTGTCTGGTCCTAACCTTAGTGTCTGACATGTATACACAACATCTAAAGTTCAGAACTTTACCAAATAAAATTGTGTATGGGGCTCAGTGAAAGTGAAATCAGACTTTAGACAGTGTGTACATACAACAGATGCTAAAAACAAAGATCAGTGACTTTACTCAGACACTAGTGACTCTGTTTATACCCTAAACAAATTATGTTAATCACATTGTCACATTGCTTATCACTAATGCAACACATGTTGGATTTAGCAATGCCTGCACAAGTTCAGTTAGTTTGCATAAAATCAAACTAGTTTAAGCATGCACACCAGACTGGACCAGCAAAACTGGAGACCAACCCAACCCTAGGAGGCATTGTCATTACCTTAGCCTAAGGAAGGAAAGTTCTTTGACAAAGAAGACTTCACCTTAGATAAAATCAAACCCAACTAATAACCCTGGACAGAAGATTTCAGTTCCTCTGCTGCAAAAGCTGAACTCTAGCCATCTGCCAGCCTCACTTGATTGCTCAACAAACAAATCTAGCCAAAGGGGAAACACTCAGTATGATGGAATCCAGTGTGCCTAATGAAATGCTGCTTTTGTGAGCTGGCACCGCTGAAAAACTGTGGCCTGCATAAAGGTCACTATAAATCAAGTCCCTCAGTTCCAGCCTCCCACATTTCTGATTCTGCAAAAGGCTGACCCCAATCAAGTACTTAAATATCCCGCTAGTATCCACAGACTGTCTCACAGGGAGAAATTTCAAAATAAGAGCGCAAGCTGGAGTACTCACTTTACACCATCAGTTTGTTACTGCACTCTGTTATTAGCAATAGGCTGCATTTCTTATTTTATGCATTAGGAAAGAGTGCACTAAGTTTGTTGCTTAACAATTAGTCGACTTGCAATTGTAAGATGGTGGTTGTTTGTTTGTTTTGTTCTGACATTTAACAAAGTAATACATTCATTTGTTTATCAGAAAAAAAATAGTTTAAGGAATATTTGATCATCAAAATACAATCAGTTGCAGCCATGTACAGCTGTGTTGTCCATCACTGCGCTGTTAAAAATGTCCAACACCTTATTTCAGATGCCGTTTGATGTTTTCGAAAGCCTCAGAATGCAGCAACAACAATGTCAAAAGAGCTGTGATGGTTATGCTGACTCACTCACTACAAGACAGTGGGTAACAGGTGCACAGATACCAGATGTCTGGAAAATCATGGTGCAGGGTGCAGCAGGCATTGCACAGCAATCAATAAAGCAGCATGCATGCGGAGGTGGACAAACAGCGCTCTGATTTCACTTCTTCATGTGGTTTGAAATGGCTGGGCACGAAAACAAGTGAAGTGAGCTACTGACATAACACCTACAAGTTAGCCGGCAGCGGCAGTTTGTATTGAGAAGGCAATGACTGTGTAGTGGAGCACCAAATCATGCAGGGTGGTCCTCCATCAAAATGCACTCATCAGCCTGAAGGCGCACAAGCAGTTGTAATACGACAAACAGCTGTTTGAGGTACAAAACGGAAGCATTCTTCAATATGTAAACAGGGCCACATCTGCTTCCAGTCTGTGCTCTGGGGAGAACATAACGGGCAGCAAATTAGGCTGAGCTTCAATAAAGGTGACAGTTTGTACACAAAGCTTATCGCTGTTGGCTGGTGGAATAATGTTATCTTCAAAAACAACATGTTCAGCATCTGACGGGGACCGCCTCCTTTTTTCACCATCTCTTTCGGTCCTGAGTGTCAGAACCTGACCTGACAACGTTTAACTGCGAGGGTTGGGTCGGTTTCCAGTTTTGGCGGTCCGGTCCAGCCTGCAAGCTTCAACCGCTTTGAGTTCACGTGGACTGACTGATTTGTGATTATGAGACATTTTTTTCAAATTAAAAAGTAGTCAACATAATAGTATGTTTGTTTAGGCTGTAAATGGAGATATGTTGTTTACTAGAAAGATTGTGGTGTTTGTGGTGCTGTGAAAAGTGGCAATTAGGGTCAAAGAAAACACAAACTATGGAGACATTTTGGATTCAAAGCCAAAGAAAGAGGTGAGAGGAAAAGGCAAAGAGTGTGGCGAAGGTGGTGATAAGTCTACTTCTCATTACCACCTGCAAAAATATCACAACTCCATTGTTGTGTCACTCAGTCCAGCTGTCCTGATTGTGGTGCCGCTACACTCTCACCCACGAGCTCTCATCATGCTCCAATAGGGAGTGGCTGAGACACGTCCGGCAGCTAATAGTAAAATCCAGCATTAACAGCCAGATCTAGAGTTTGGCTCAATATCAAACCGGTTTGAAAAGTTTCATCAGCCAATTCTATCAACTGCTACAAGAGTGTTTTTGATGTTTAAAATCAGTGGCATCAAATACTTCAACATATTTTTCTCTGGTTTCCACCTTTTTAATCTTCTTACAGCCTTCACATTAATCTCCCTGACCCCCAGGTTGGGGGCCACAGCACTACTTTAGTGTCTTCAGTGTCTGTACCGATACACCTGCCATGTGTAAACACCAGTACTGAACATTTTCAAATTACATCCAGGCTCATGAAAACTGGGACTTTAGTATCAATGATGTTGACTACATATACATATCACCAAGTGCTTAATACTGTTATTTTAAAATATAAACACCAGGATCAGCCTCAAAAATCCAGTATCAGTCAGGCTACAGTCCTAATATGACTATTAGGAACCACGTGGTCGTAGATTTAAAGGTGACTAACAGCATCTACTTCACTGTCTACACTGTCTGAGTGATTTCACTCATGAATGCTTTGATTTTTACCTTAAATATCCAGAAGTATAGAAATAAAAACAACAATCCCAATAGTGACCTTATAATGCTTCTAAAGTCAAGTTAAATTGAATCTTTGTACCATGCAGCCACACAGACACTGGAGCTAATGAGACAACGGGAGCCTTCACTGGAGGAGCGCCAATGTTTACTCAAACTGAGAACTCAAAACAGTCTCAAATATAATAACCATGACAACGGGGCCCTCCCTGGTTAGTCTTCTGAATGCCTCTCTACCTTTGCAGAGATAAATCCCTCCATTATAATAGACCACAACATCTATCTATCTATCTATCTATATATATATATGTTTGTATATATAGAGAGAGGGAGAGAGAGAGAGAGAGAGAGAGAGAGAGAGACATAAATACAAACACACACACACACACACACATCTTTTCATTTCAGCCCAGAGAAACAAATCATTAGTTGTTCAACAGCAACGCCGTCTGTGCCCTTGAAGAGGGATGTTGCCATGTCAGACAACAATTAGACACAAACAGAGTGAAAGAGCTGGAGAATGAGCACCTGAGCTGTTGAGGTTAGTCTCACACTTCTGCCAGAAGCCCATATATTTGCAGACATGGAGCATACAGGGCTGCCCACATTCTACCGCAAGTGAACGGGTGAGATAATAGCCGGTATATCCCATGGTAACATCTTTGCTGTCATTACCCCTTAGGCATGTGAAGGCAGACTTGGTTAGCTGCAATTTCCGGTGCAGGCGTAACACCTTGGGGGTGTTTTGGCGTCCATTTTCAAGTAGTACCAGGTTCACTTGCAGACGGTTTCCTCAACAGGCAACAACAGTGTCCAGCCATCATGTTTGGTAGTCAGAAATCACGCTGTGCAGATTAGTCCCTGTTATTGAAAGGACTTCCCACTGAGACACAGCAGTTGGTTTCCGTCCCATGAGCATGGGCGCATTGTGAAAAGAAGCAATCACCTGGTGCAATAAATCTGTCAAGCTAAAGCCAAAGTACATTGTCTGCTTTGCTGTCATTCACTATCCATGTCGTCACCCGCAAAACTCCACCCTGGAGGTTGAGTAATGTCACAGACTACTGAGCTGACAAATCAAGCAGTGAATTTCAGGATACAGACACATGAATACGTGAATAAGGCGATGGAAGCAATCAGTCAGTCAGTCAATAAATGGACAAAATGAAAGCTGGGATTGTGCCTCTTGTATCTAGGGGCAAAACAAATCCTTAGAGAGCTGCAGTGGGGCCTGGCTGAGACTGAACATGTGTAGGTTTCACTAAGGAGAACAAAATGGTCCGACTGACAACAAGAGTCTAGCTGACAAGAGTGAGGCTCCTCTCAGAAATGAAGCCATTAGGGAGGCGTTTCTCAGCATGTACTTCCCCCTGTTGCTCCAGCTCTGAGAGGAACTGTATTAAAAATCCTAATTTTGTTAGGATTTGTTGAAAGAGTCTGCTGAGTTGTGTGCGTTACTCTTCTTAGCTCAACTTTCTACGCTTGTGAAATATCATTCATTTGCTTCCTTGCTTGGAGTTACAGTGGATGGATTGTTTTCAGCTTCACACAGAGCCACGCTTGCCGTTTCCTCCTGCTTCCCGTCTTTATGCCGAGCTAAGCTAAGCTAATCATTTCCTGGCCGTAGCTTCACATTAACAAACAGATATGGAAATGTTCTGGATCTTCCCGACTCACAACAAGGACGCAAAAATGCACATTTTCCAAAATGTCCAACTATTTGTTTTAGGAAGAGTGAGCTGTGTTGGCTGTTATTTCACCTTCTACTGGGAGAATGTAATTAAAAGACTGAACTGAGCTGCTGGTACATGTTGAGGATTCAACTGGAAGAGTGTTTAGTGGAACTTTGAAGAGCCTGAGTGGTTCTATCAAACACCTCAATTTCCTTTCTTACTGATGAATATCATTTCATCAGATAGCGTCTCTCAGACTGCTTCAGGCTGCAGATTCTCCACATATTTAAAACTTTGTAAAATGTAAATAGATCAGCTGCGCAATTGCCAACTGGAATAAAAATATTCACTTTATGTCTCACTCAGCTAAAAGTGACTTTCTGATTTGGAAATTGACCAAAATCCTCATGATAAACACCCGTGTTTACTTTTCATTATGCAGGGATAAAGGAGATAAACACACTTTGCACATCTCCGTGCGAAATAAGGCCACAGGGAGTAAGAGACCGTCTTCAGTGAGGGAACCATTTAGAGAAGCCTGACTCCACACAGCTGTGGCCCACATCTTCCAAAATGGCCTTGAGTGTTAACAGAGCACGGCTTATTCCGCTATAAATAAAGCAATCATGGGGCAAATCGAAAAATTAACATAAAACTAAACTGCCCAGGAACAAGTTGATCTGATCAAAAATAAATAAAGAAACAAATCAGTGAGTCGCTCATGTTGAGATAACATCCACAGAGGGTCTTAAAGCATGAAATAATGTCTTAATGAACTGTAATATTCCCCACATCTCAAATCTAAAGGATCAAAAGCCTTTAAAAGTCATGACAGCGGCCCCTTAATATCTGACAGAGTCCTTTGGGACATTTTGGTATTCACTCCCCTCACACATCCAAGCAGCTCCCAGCAGAGGGACAGAAGGGCTAATATATCCTGCACCTCGCAGCTTTACATGCAGTAAAATATTAATGGAAGCCTCCTTAGGCAAAAGGTTACCCCTGCCCTCAAAAGCTTCACGAGGCGAAAGGAGACGAAGCCAAAACTCTGCATCATTATGATCGGCCCCATAAAAACGGGACTAAACTTTCCAACTCCTTTAACTGGGCTTCACATCCTCACTGACTCCGCAGGTCGGCTCAACTCGCAGGCAGGGAAGGACACGTGAAATCGGAAAGGGCGTGAACTGTCACCAGAGCACCTCAGTGGGCTTCACGGATGCAAAAGCCAAACAGAAGCGTGAAAAAAAGGGGCTCGTTTCCAAAAGCTTCGGTCGTGCGCCAAAGCGCATGTGGGGAGCGGAAACTGGATACTTCCTAAAGATTTAAGACGGAACGGTATCGTTTTATCGACATCATGCAATATGTACCAAAGCCACCTTACCATTACGTTGCCCTGCATTTTTGCAGTCTCAATCAGACTCTTTTCCTTCATGTTGCCCTCCTCCGCAGCTCTGATCTGCTCCCGAAAGGTTCAATTTGTAGACTTTTGGACAGCTTCTGTCAGCTCTCCGTCCCCGCCAGTTCCCAGCCAGACCCTTAGGTAGTGAGCCAGTTCATAAGTGGGTGGGCTTACAACCTAACGGATTGATTAAAAAAAAAAGGAAAACAACTCTCCCCGCTGCACTGTTGAAAATGTACATCGGCTGAGTTCTCCCTCCTTGCATACAGAACAGTACATCAAACGGGAGGGAAAGAATCAAAGCAGAGAGAGAGGCAAGTTTGAAAGGTTTGACATCCTTTCCCCTGGTGGGAAGATGCGCAGAATACGGTTTATTTTTTTGAATATCTGATAAAACAGAAAATCCCTCTTCCTAACACTGGTCACTGGGGAGCTGGAGTCAGTGCGCGTCCACGCTGCTGCAAGAGCTCATTTAAAAAAAATGGGATGGACGGCGCGTAAACTGCTAATGGCCATGATGGAGGCGAGAAGCTAAACACAGACTGACCCCAGCTCAGCTGAAATCAGCTGCAGATGTACGCTGGAAGGTCACGGTCGTTAAAAAAATCATGAACATGAGTTTTCTTATGAATTATGGTCTTTTATTCGTGGTGAGAATAAAACCTTGAAGGTCATGACTGAAGGTAGATTATCCATGAGCCTGTGAGGATCTGTAGAGATCTGCCTGGATGTCTCACTTTACTTTACTTACTGTACATTTTCTGGCCTTTATTCCGCGGTGTCCAAATCCTTTCACTGTCCACTGAACTCATGACCAAATGTGGTGCTGGAACACCATCCATTCACTGCTGACGGTCATCAAACTGCTCTCAAGCAGAGGTCGGGACCCCTCATCATCTGGTTTTCTGTCTTCATTTGAAAGAGATCCTCCTCATCTGACTCACACTGTAACATTTGTTAGGATGTGCACTCCAGAGATCCAGCACGGTGGGGCATGTATGGACAGTTGTATGCTACTCTGTCAATCTTCTGGGATTCTTTCAAATAAATTATGTAACTGGTTACAAGGGGTCACAAGCAGACGGTGCTTTTTTTTTTTTCCCTTTTCCTTTTCTTTATTTACACATATAAAAAATGTATAAAAGACATAATATATGATTTGCAAGTGAACGTGTAGGAGAATTGCCTGTAAATCCTCCAGGGGCTTGAAAAGTTGCATTCTTCAGGCAGCATATGAATCCATCTATAAATAAGTATAGATGATAAAAAAAACTACATGTTAAAAACACTGAGCATGAGGCTCAACAACGACACATCCCATAAACCTAACACATGCAAGTATGCACAAACTCCATCATTAATAGACAGAAGTACAGATAGTATTAGCCCAAAACGTTGGGAAGCCAATAAGTTTAGAGCAAAAGGTAGCATTAGTTATGAGCTCTTCCATTTGACAATGTCATAACGGGACATAGTGGGTTCAAGGTCGAGGAGAAGCACCAGAATAAAAACTTTAAGAACACAAAGCAGCACCAACTATCTTCACAACCACAAACGTCTTGTTATTTATCGAAAATAGAGCCAAAGAATACTAATGAACAATTCATGAGGTTCATTAGGTCCGTATGTAAGAGATTATTGATTTCCTACATTTACATCAATAACAAATCACAAAAGCAACATTGAATCAGGGAAACTAATTACACACTGTGGATTATTATGCACAGAGACAGTTGAAATGTGGATGGGCAATAATTCATTTCATTTTTACCTTTACTATTGATCATTTTTACCTAAAAAAAAAACACCTACTGAAGACTAAACCATCTGTATCCCCAGCTTTCAAGATGAAAGCTGCTTTAGTTCTGTCTCTCTCCCACTTTGTAAATCAATATCAGTGTGAAAGCGAATCTTCACAATTTGGACTCTCTGTGTTTATTGTACTGCATAAAAACGAGTGATGATACAGCCAGGCAGGTAAGTGTCCTAAACTCACAGCAGCAGTTCACAGAGAGAAGGTTCCCCCAGCTGGGGAGAGCAAACAGCATGTCTCACATAAATCTCATTTAAAAGTGCCTGGTATTAATTACTGTGGATCAGGCTGTCAAAACAACCTAATGGGGGCACCGGGCTCCCTCAGCTCCAGCTGGACTGCTGACAGAGGAAGAACACAGTGGTTGCAAAGATAGGTGGCTGGCTGCGCTGCTTCATTACTATGTCGGCATTTTTTATGATTTTCTTCATAACTCCTCCATGGGGCTCTTCTGTCAGAGGCACGCTTAAAGGATAACCTTCATAACACATGATTTTCAACTCCAGGCATATAACTCCTGTAAATATTACGCTCTGCTGATAGCGCCACATTTAATCAGGGTTTATGTATCAAACATGACACATAAACTCCCCTCGACCCCACAAGCTGGCCTGTACTACACATGCAATATTGAATTCGCCATGTTATTTATTCCTCCTACAAGACACAGCGGGCCAAGTTGAAATTCATCACGTACAGGTGTGGCGGCCAAGGACATCTGTAACAACAATGTTAGCCGCGCAGAAGCAGACAGCAGCTGCCTGATGTTAAGACTCAGAGAGAATGGCCGGCCAGGGATGGGTAAGTACTGCTACAGCATAAAGCTCCACAAAAACAGGCAGCTGACGGTCACTGAGCAGACAGCAGCCAAAGCTAGCGAGCTGCATGGGAGCTCTGCTGGGGAGAGAAAATCTGCTGGAGTGTGGACAGCTGCTGCCTGAATCCAATATGGAAATTCACAATAAACGGCCGGCAAAGTGAACAGCTGTGTTACATAGACGGTGCCTGAAAACATTTTAAATCTTCATAGTCTGCTATATCATTACAATGTCTCACAGTAGAACTACTACAGAAAGGCTGCAAAGAGTCAATACATACATGAGTAAATGCAAAAATGAGTGTTGTGCAAGTATGTACATTTAAATTTAGCTTTATTTTTCCAGCAACTGTATCACCAGACAAGAATGTTAATACTGGTCGATCCCACATAAGCGAGTATGTCCAATGTTTGTAACATTCTCCCACTACAATATCTGCACATGGCAACAAAGGCATGGTTAAAGTAAAAGAAAGTTCATGGTAAGGTGAATATATCTAGAAGTTATCTTACTGTATAAAAGAATCCAAAAATATTCTGGCATCTGGATTTGAAACAACCCCTTCTTCTGCTTTGCAGTGTTTGAAACGTGCACTTTCACAAACTGTTAAAGAGCGATCAGTGGCTGCATAACACACCAGACATTTCATCCTAAACAAAAGGAGAGAGAGAAATAAAGGTACGCATATTTATTTCTATTATCATTTATTTATTCATTCATTTATTCATTCAGCGGGGAGCCAGGCAAGACGCGTCAACGTCCATGAGACACAACCTGCTTTAACTTGAGTATGAACACATTTTACAGTGAACAAGCTCTTTTCTGTAAACCTAGAGCAGAATCTAAGCTGCAGGTATAAACTCTGAGGACACTGAGATGACTGACAGAGACAAAGGAGACGCAAAACACAAATAGGGGGAGCACAGTGCTGCTCTAATTACCTGGGACGTCAGAGCCAATAAAATAATGGTGAAAATGATAACTGAATGGTTCACTGTTTAGTCCATGTCTTAGCTGAAAAAGTATCATTGTTTGATGTTCTTGTTCTTGTTGTGAACGTTAAATCTGTTCAGACTCAGTGACATTAAGAATAAAATACATGCCATGTATCCATTTTATTAGAAAAACAACAAAGTTTAACACCCTTGGTGCTATAACCCATGATAATATTGAATTAATTAACTTAATTATTTTTGCGCAGGAGGATGTAAATAATGGATTATGGCCTTGTTTTTTTTTTTTTTTAATGGAATCCAGAGAGCAGCAGAAGATGATAGAGTGCACCACCTGCTATTGGTGGAGGAAGTATTATTATAGAGAAGTAGTACCAGTAAAAAGTACTTTAGGTGTCAAAATTAAATTCCATTATGCAGAATAGCTTCTTTCAGAGTGTTGAATTACAAAGCCCTAAAAGTTGTTTTTTTTTTACCTTGTTCACACATATCATGTAAAATCATCATGACTGGCCTCCCCCCTAACTCCCGTTAGTCAGGATTCATATTGAATGAAGAGTCTGAAGGGCTTGTTGTACGCAGACGAGCTCCCGAGGCTCCAGTTGTGTTTGAAGAGATGCCACTTCAGGACACGGGTAACCACACGAGACAGAAACGTCTGGAAACCAGTTAATAAGGTTAGTGCGATACATATAACACAATGTGGCGCTATGATATGACTACTTAAAGTAGTGACACTGCAAAACAGAAGGAAAATTAAATGGTATTGTGGAGCACAACTTGGATGATCCGCTCCAACTGACCCTTCATTCACTCACTTAAACCGTCTGCTCCCTGGTGGCCGTTAAGAGGCACGGCAACGTCTGCCTGAGCCATTTCCACAAAAGTGAAAGAGTTATAAATAATTTAGATTTTGAATACAGTGCTCTGTAGTTTCATTGCAGTATGTTTAATGAGGACCAGTAATGGCTGCAGTCAGCTTTAGCTTCTGATTAAAATGTATAACATGCCGTCTGCGCTTTCAGCTGAAGCTACAGAGCCTTGAGAGCGCGCCAGTCTTTTCCATTATGCTTATTATACTTGTGTAGTGTGTTTAAAGTATTTTGTTTCCATTTTTGAAATGAAGAACACTGACTTCAAAGTCTTATTGAAGCACGCGGCAAAGATGAGCTTTGAATTTACAGCTTAGGTGGGCGGACACACTATCAATGTCTATACGTAGTCACAGGATGTGTCACTGGCATTCTCCTGTATCTAAAAAAAAAAGTATCAGCTCAATTCCATGAACAAAACAGTTCTGAACATCAATAGTATATTTTTGAATTATGTCAAAAAGAAAAAAGTCATGCATTAACCATAAGCATGTTAAATTGCTGTAGCAAGACTCCGTAGACAAGTCTTAGTAACTTCATATCATACCAGTGTGAGTGTCCACTGTTTAACAGTGTAACTGTGGCTGTGGGTATTTACTGTGGTGATTTGGGCTTCTGGGTGTGCTCCAAACCCAGAGTCTTTGTTGCCTTTTAAACAAAAGTGATTAAAACTTGCCCAAATCTAGGATTGATTGGCCCGGATCCCCAGTGGAGTGAGTCCAGAGAACAAGCTTCATTCTGGTGACGGCAGTCATCCAGCACAATAAACTCGACCGAGACCTTTGCAGGACAAATCGATGGTTTCATTATCAACTTAATTACTTGATACCGTGATATCCTCTGCGCTGCTGTCACCATTGTCTTTTGCTGTTTAAATGACAGTCTGAGAGATACTGGACTTGTTTCAAAGAGGAATAAAATCACTGTAAGCAGTATAACCGCCAAACTAAATTGAATCTAGGAAACTGCCACTAAATCCTCTCCTGATACAACTGCGCTGTCTTAAACTGAACTGTATAGAAACAGTGAGAAAAGGTGCCGCGGTGTCTTAAAGCAGATTTGTCCTGAAATGTGTTAACATGTGGCTCAAGGCTGCAGGTGTAGAACGCTAAGTGTTAAGCAAAGCAGAGGCAGCTGAAAGTGTGGCCATTACTGAGCAGCAGGAGGCAACTATTTCAGTACACACACACTATTCTAGCTGATTTGCATCTCAAACATCTTTCTGTGAATTTCTCTCAAAAATGCTGGGCGCACTTCTCCGCTGGTGGGGAGCTCCATAATCTAGATAAGAGGTTTCCGCTGACCTTCCCCGCCCCAGACTGTCAGGGCGACAGATCGGTACCATCCCTAATGAATTCAGGAGCAGGAAAAAAAAGGCACACAGGCATATAAAGCACACATTAATCTTCAAGCCTCGATGCAGGAGGTCTATTAGCAGTATCGCTGCCACATACAGAGCTAGAAGGATCATGAACTAATGTGGAATTTTGTATGAAAAATGCCAGTGTGTTTGCTGGTAGCAGATTCTTTTAGAATGAAAAAAAAGCAGCCTTTTTATTTTAGCTTTTATGCAAATACAGAAGTCTGTTTAAAAGTGCTGCAGGTGAAAAGCACTCTGATGTTTTAAATTCAGATTTCTGTAGTTCTGCTAATGCACTGACTTTAACACACCCTAATAAAATATGACATGCTGTAAATTGTAAACTGTGGAGCTACCTCGGAGAAAGGTCCCTTCTCTGTAGCAGTTGGCAGCACGAGGCAGAAAAGTTACTGTAATTATTTTCCAACTTAAAGGGACTTTTGCTTCCCTTCACCCCACGACGGAGCCAGTAAGCACATCTGAATATTAATGGAACAGTTGCCTTGAACAGCAGGCGTTTGTCAGGAACTTGGATCAGATTCATCACTTTAACCTGCTCTGCTCCGCTCAGGGACGGATGATGAGTTCCCACAGCACAGCAGCTGGCTTCAGCTTCACATCTCACACTTCAGGATGTGAACACGGGTGCAAAGTGAAAGCACGGGAAAGGATAATCAATGCATGCATGCATAAGTTATTACAGACTGATGTTTAGTTTTACTTTTAATGGATGTCTATGTTTTTTTAAGTAATAATGAGAGGTTTGTTCATTACTAAACCCTTGCAATATATTGACAGGTAAGAATTATTCACTGAAAATTGTTCCTGCCTTCCTAATGAATTATGATAAATTGATTGTTTGCTAGGCCCTGTCTGCCTGCTGCATCTGTCAACCTTTCCATTTTCATATGGCACATGTGCTGTTTACAATCATAGCGGTGGCAGATACAGCACCCAGTTTTTTTTTAAATTTCAGACAGAGGCAGACAGATACGGGTGTCTAAATTCTAGCCAGCAAGAGGCCACTTTATTGGCTGAGCTGACAGGTGTCGCTATGAGAGTTTACCAACTGTAGCCAATCTATCTAATCAGACTAACCTCGGCCTCATGAGTTCACACGGTTGAAACACCAGGATGACGTGTTAATGTTTACAAATGGCTTGTTTTGCACACCAGAGAGTCCCAAAGATCATTTTGTGCAAAAAGACTGAGGCTAAAGCTACATGGCCAGGGCAAAGGCATCTTTACCTGGTCATGATTAATGTGAAGCCCTGGAAATAAGATGTTTCCAGGGCTTCACATAAACATAACATAGCACTCTTTGGCTGCTTTGGATAAGGGCTAACGCTGGCTGGAGTTTTCTGGAGCATAAACACCAAATTTACTATACTGTACCGCCTCTTATATAGATAGAACCATTGTAGTTCATAGTAAAGCTGATAAACACATGGATTCATTCATTTTTGCACCTGCATCTTAAGTTTTGGGAAAACTAAAAATAGACACCATCCTTGCAACTCACACCACTTGACATAGTGCCTCCAAATAGGGTCGTGTTAATTGTGTTGACAATAAGAGACCACGTGAAAATCCCCCCCTTACTCTCAGAAATGGAAATTTATGAGTTGTTATATGCTCGTTATATTTTCAGAAATGGCGGCGGCCATGGAAGTTTATTATTCGGTATTATTCAATTTCAATTATTCTCTTTCATGTCATGCGTTAACGTCCTGAACGCACCACACTCAGGACACACAGCTGCATTTGAAGGCAGCAATAAACTATCAAAAGAATCAACAAATGTTTCATGTTTATGGTTTCTCAGCAGTTTCGGTCTCTTCCTCCTTATAGATACTTTACACACAGTGAGTGGGAATAACACAATTGTCGCTTCTCACAGATAGTGAACACTGTTGGCCTGTTAGAATCTCACCTTCTTCAACATTTACATGTGTCCCACTCTACTGTCAACAGACTGTAAAACCGCAAGACTGGGTTACACAGTAATGCTAACAACCATTAAGGTTGACTGATGGCACAGTGGAGCTGGCTGTACCCTGCGCGTGCCTGAGTGGCTCATGTTTATCCATCAGGGAGATACAGCCTACAGTTTCACAGCACTTTTACCTTTCTGCAGTGATACTGTACCTCAAGTGGAGAATATATCCAAAGATCACGAGGGAAGTGGATTTTATCTTTCTCCATATGGCAAAAAATTATGTGGACACCCATATGTGACTGTTGGGGCATTTCATTCCATAACCATAAGATGATTTAATAACAGCCTTCACTTTTCTGGGAAGACTGTCTGCACAAGATTTTGGAAAGTGGGTGCAGGGATTTGCTTCCATTGAGCCGCAAGAGCATTAGTGAGGTCGAGCGAGTCAAGTTCTTACACACCAAACTGGGAGAACAGTCTCCTTATGTGCATAGGAGCACTGTCATGCTGAAACTGTTGTGAAGGGGTGTCCATATACTTTTAGGCATACACTGAACTAACATGTGTCTGTTGATAGACATTATGCATTCTGATGCCGCTGTTGCATTGCAACAGATAACATCTGCAGCTGTACTGCCTGACATTATGATTTATTAATAGAATTCATTCACTTAAGGAAAACACTTATTTCCCATGATAAAGGCACACTGGGGTCTTACATGGACGTTTTTCCACCATATCAGTGAATAATGAAACATGCCAGCAAAGCTCCTTTCCTGTCATCCCCTTTGTAATTGTTGCTGCTTTGAAATGAGCTGCACACAGACATGCCAGTGGAAAAAGGCTGTCTTTCATTACCAGTCAAGGCCCGTGGATGCTGGATATCTTCTGTGAACGCCCATTTGGGAAGATTAACTACAGGAATATGCTTTAGTGTCTGATAACGGGAGAGTCATATCACATCGCCCAAGGTGGTTTCTGGGGCAACAGCACGGCCATCAATCAGCTGGGTGTAATCTCACTATAAATCGTTGTCAGCATGCAAATTAGTGTCACATTTCACACTCCTGCCTGTGTGTACACAGCAGGAAAATGTGAAAATGTCTGGTAAATAACACTGTAAAACTGGATCTATACAGTTCATGTAAAGAAAGTGGCTGTGTACAGTAGGTGTGCGATATGTGTGTGTGTGTGTGCTTCCCACAGAGATATGACACAAACTGGAACTGGCAAGAAAAGATGGTTTACACGACACTGCCCTTAACGTGGTCAGTCACCGTACAAGAATGCAAAAGCATGACACCTCAAGTCAGAGCACAAATCCCCATTTATCATCCTCTGTGTCAAACGCAGCCCTCCCTAAAACAAGCCTGCGCCTTGTTTCTCGGCGTTCAGGTGAAGCTCAGTAACTGTTGATCACTTTGCCCTGCAGGTTGCAGTGAGATACAGCTGCAAATGTCTGTGTATAGAGTCACTATCAGACTGACAGGTGACAGGAACATCCCAGACCTTTTCATCATTCATCAACCTTTGCAAGATGCATCCAGTCAACAGGCTGCAGGAAACAGGTGTTCCCTGGATTTACTGAGACAAAGATGGAAAAGGCTGGAGGACGTGTGTGACAGCGTCCACAGAAGTCAAGTATTTGGAACAACAAATGTATTCTAGTGGCACTCAAGTTATGGGATTTGATTTGTCTGCAAAATATTAATCACACAAATGTTTTATAGATCTGCTGTTATTAAGACATTTAATATCAAAACATTACTTTACTTCTTAATCAGAGTTATTTGAAATTGAAATTTGTGGCAGTCAAGTTCTCAGTCGTATTGTAATGACCTAATGTCATTTCATAAATGCCTGTTTGAACTTTCGACAAAGTGAGAAGAAAACAAACAACAAACAAAACTCTGAAACTCGTTCATCTTAAAATGAAAAGCCCTGTGTGCAATAGGCCACTAGTCACATTCACAGACAACATCTGGTGCACATGTGCCACTACATGGGCGTAGCGTAGCATCACACACACAAAACAGAATTTCCAGCAAAGGCCTCTGGGTTAGACAGCCAGGGAAACCCTGGGAAATGACTGTGTCTGGCCCAGAAATAGTCTGGCACATAAGACCTTTTCGAACTACATGTTGTTTATGCCCTTCTGTTTTTGCCTATATTAAACATTGAGAAAAACATTTTAATTAATCAGAGGTGCTGGTAGGTGGATTTTATTACCTATTTTTCAGAGCCAGGCACGCCATTTCCCCCCCCGTTTCCAGTCTTTGTGCCAAGCTAAGCTAATCGAATGCTGGCATAAAGTCCCAGAGCTCCATTCAGAATGATGAGTGTATCAATCACCGGAGCAGCAAACAAGCCTTGGACGGCTGCTTCCTCCAGCGCATCAAGATTCACTGTATCAAGATGCTTTAATAAAGACTAAACATGACAGTCGTCAATGTTGTTAGAACATGGTGATTCGTAGTGAAGTGAAATACTGTGTGCACCGGCTTTTATCTTTTCTCATATCCCGTATGTGTGTGCCCCACCGACCCCCCACTAACAATCATATCTAAACAGGCAATTACAGATCGTAAATACCATAAATGACACATGTTGAAAAAAAAAATCTCTGCCATAAATAAAATAAAAGATGATGTTTCACATAATAAAAATCTTAGGGCATAGCTTTAAAATGCAGAGTTGTGGTGTCACAGAGCACTCATTAAGACATATATTAACTGTATCATTAAGAGAAGAGTTAATGGTGCTAAAAGATTAATCCCTGAGGCAGCAGCCCTCTGAGGAATACCATGCAACAGGCTGCACACTTGTGCAGGTCTACCTCTGTACACTAAACCAGGTTAGCCTTAAAGGACGGCGCTGAGTAAGCTGTTCGTCGACATTGCACCTGTACATCTGTCCCACTTTCTGCTGTTGTATACAGCTTCCTGCTCATTTTAGACTGTTCTCTCTCTGGAGACACGGTGAAACTAACACAAACAGGCAGCTAGGTGAGGTTCAGCTGTAGTGAAATTTGAGAAAGCTTCATGCTTTTGTTAAACTTTAATAACAGCTAAGGTTTAGAATTGAGTCGAAAAGATGGTCGATGGCCTTACTGATCCCTTCATCTCTCTAATTCCCTGCCATTTTGCCACATAACCACCCGTTATTATTGGCTGACAGTACACAGTGTTGCTCTTTATCCATCTGTATTAATGTGCCAGCGTGTCCATAGATGTTTTGGCTCCACGGAACAGATCTGTGTTTGCATGCCTCCCCGAGGATGATTTACAAAGCATTGATTTGGAGACTGGAGCACAATAAAACTGTTGTTTATGTTGAGGCGGCGAGTGTTCATTGTCACAGGGAACAGCATCTTGTTTTAGGGCAATGTAGAGCACCATGGGAGTTAACGCGACAAATCATCTCTTTTTAACTGCCAGGGACGCGTGGACAGATGGAGCTTGTGCGATCGGTTATATACCCGCTTTTTGCAATAAGTCAATAAAATTGCCTCCACCAGTTATATGAAAATGGGCCGTGGCAGGGCCATGCTATACATTTCAATAAGGGCTGTAGATTGAAAATGCAGCGAGACAAGGACAGAGCTCAGAAAACAATATGTAAAAGTCACGGCCAAGCCAGCAGAGTGCCAAGCAATCGGCCAAACAGGACTAAATGACTGCCTTAGTTCAAATGATTATGTGCAGCACACACAGAAGGCTTTAAATCCACTGTTAAAGGTGTTGATGGTTGAAGCCCCTGCACTATTATAGTAGCAATTTTAACACATACTGTGCCACAAAACTGTTTTAGAATCTGAAACAAAGGAAACTGTTTCACTCTTAAAGAACACAACGGAGCTGAAATCAAGACAAGAAAAAAAGGCTGCTGCCTTGTATAGAAACCAGGAAACTACAACTCCTCGATTGTGTAACACACCTTAAAATTGGAGGTTCGCAGGCGTGCTGGGGTTTAACTGATCCCATTCAAAGCATGTACAAAGCTAATATGCTTTCACCTGAAATCAAGTGAAGAGATTCTAATTAAAGGATTTGACCCGTAGGTTTCTTTGTTGCTCAGTGCATGTCAGTGTGCTGAGACACGCATGGGCAACCAGGAGCTAACATAAGGTCTTCAAGAGCTTACTGCTGAAAGGCTCAGCTTAGGAGAGGGATATAAAAAGGATTTCAAAGACCTAGATATTCCCTGGAACACACTTAGGACGATAATGAAGAAGAGGAGGAATTATGGCATCACCTAAAAAGAAAATGGTTCCATGTAGTGGGGTCTGTGTGGAATGGTCTCTCCAGCTTTGTAAAGAGCCCTTGTGGTTCTTTCAGAGGATACTTGGGGTCGGAGCTGCAAATCAAAGTACAGGAATAGCTGCGCTGGAGATAAATCTAACCTTTCCATTTCTCACACCTCGATTAAAACAACATGAGAATATTGTAAAAGTCAGCGCTCACATTCTCATTTGATTTATAGGCCAAATTTCTTCTAATCAATAACAATAAATCAGCTAATAGCAATATTAAATAACAGATTCATCTTCAAATGCCATGGCTGATAAGATGGCTTAATGGATTTTGTTCATAATACCAAGTCAGGCTAATGTTAACTTGAAAATAAACCTTCTTACAAAAGAGCCTAAAAAGCAATAAAGATGGAGGAGATGACCTTGAGCTGCTAACGGGGCGTACATCAGTAGCCTCTCAGAGCTGGCCCACACATTTCCCTTCACTCATTGTGGTCTGGAGAGGCTCAGTGCACAGTTGTTTAATAGGCTACGGGCCAAGTCACTGTATGTATCCCACTGGGATGATGGGAAGAAACGCTGAGAGGTTAAATGGGAAAATCCACCCACACATAGTTTTCATTGTTGTGCTCTGATGATTTGAGATAGTAAAGTTAATATCAGCAACACAACACAGATGATGGCCACTGCGAGCTGGAAATCGTTTCTTCAACACAACTGACAGCTTTAGGAGTTGTGTTTAAGATATTTCCATCTAAATGGGCTCGAATTTAGCTGTTGTGAATAAGAAAAACGCTCTGGTTTCAGTTTCTGCCACAACGACCTCCGAGTCTTCCAACAAGTCCTGATTCCTAAACGACCAAACAGCTTAAATTTCTGCTGAAAAACCCTCCAGTTTGAGAAGATAACTGCCTCTGCCGCTCACAGACAAATGAGCCGAGGTTGAAGGGCTGGAGATAATGCAGATCAGTATCCAGGAATAAGACATTCAGCGCTCGTACTCATTGACCACCGTCTGACATGTTGATGTGTTGAAAAAGTGACACATAATGAGTAATTGTCTTAAAAGTCTGTCACACTGTCACTTTTAACAAGTCACTACGCTTCATATTCTTCAAACCTTATTTGTATTCATATAAATGAAACATCCAGTCACTGCAATGAGGAGGTTTCAGATATTTTTGATAATGAAAACTGATAATCATGATCAATAATTTTGCAGCGCTGTTCGACTTTTACAAGCAGGTCTATGGGTTTTCTGTAACTCTGTGTTTATTGCTGTTATACAAAGCTCTGTTTAGGCTACATTTTTCTACATTTACTATTGAATAATGTCTGCAGCATGGGGAGCACAGACACAATGCATCTATGAAGAGGTAAAGCTATTTGTATACATCTCTCCAGATATCTAACCAAGGCCTTTCAACACATAAGTTCGCCCTGAGCGCTGTTGCGTGGGTTTAGGATAGATAAGGATAAACAGTGTGACTGGCGAAGCAGAAAGTGTCCTCTCTGTTTCATCTGAATCTCCAGTCCAAGTACAGTGCACATATAGTAAGTTACATCTGCAGGATCAAACACACCAACAATACAAACTGCCACAAAGGATCTTTGTTTTTTAATTTCTTATTCCCTTTCATGTAAAAGCTAAAGCAGTATCAGAGTGAATCAAAGTCTGGTTTATTAAGAGACACTGAGGTTCTGCTGTTTTCCATGATGAGGTGGAAAGCCCCACTGTGTCTGTCTTAGAAAGTAGACTGATGCTACATTTTATGAAGCAAACTGCAGCCCATAAACAGTTATCATCATGTTTTGATGCAACAGTCCGTGCAACCTCTCTAAAAACAGCCTTCCGCATAAAAACAGCTGCTGCAAAGCCTTTAAACCAAACCCTTCGTGATGCAAACCACTTCATTTCAGTTTCACCATTAACAAGCCATTTATTTAAGGGTTTACCATCTCCGATGCCTCATTATGCACCAACTCCCTTTGCTGAGGAAGACTTGTGGCTCTTTGGATTAATGATCATGAGCTCCTTCATCCAGCAGAGGGCAAACTTAAACCTGACCTGGAGCCGTCAGCTCCTGCTCGTCAGCACATTGTAAAATCCCACTGAAACACTTCTTTATTTAAAAGGCTCATTTGCATCACATGTCCATAACAGTGGTGCAAGAAGTGGTTAAATCTATTGCGAGAGGCACTGACAGCATCAGACACGCTGGCTGCAGCAAGTCCAGTGTGGTTTGATGGGTACTGAGGCCTCTGGGGGCACATGGTGGATATGCTTGTGATTTTAGATATGGCTCAAGTGTCTATCTCCCAACCAGCAGCGGCTGTTTACTGTTGTGGCGCCATTTGTCTCGTAGGGCCTTGACTGCTTGTGATACGCCACCAGATGGGCTGTCATGACCCAAGCATTTTGCCCAGCCAACTGCTCACTCAAAGGGCCAGAGAGGTCTCGGTGACTCATGCAATTACACTCCCCGTGGTGTCAATCATCCCCAGGAAAACACACGCCCTCGGCTGAGTTGTTGCAGCCGCGTAGCAGCACTCAACTTCGAATGTGCGTGCGTGTCGGCATCGTGTTGTGTTTGCACGTTATTCACCAGCTAACATACTGTAATAAAGCTCCCGTTTCCTCATGGATTTCCTCTGTGCGGTGTGAGCTCAAGCAAGGCAGCACGGCCACAGCGCCTAATGATTCAGTGCACACACCAACAGAAATGCCACTACAGCAGAATTAGTAATCTGTAGCACATTTAAGAAAAACCACTGGTGTTAAAAGTGAGAAAATCTATTCTCAAAGTGTGTTGCATTATTCATTTCACAGGGGCAGAGCTCTCGAATGTGGCTACAAATGTAATTTCCTTGTGTACACTATAAACAAGTTGCCATGTAGATACAGAGAGAAGCACAAGGTGTGCTAGTAGGTTTTTGTGTCCCCAGACGCAGGGTCAAGACTATCAGGATCACGTCACCACCAGACAGCAGCTTTTATCTGTTGGAAGCCAGCATGAAAGAGTAGCTTCAAAAGCACAGGTGGAGCTCTGCAAAGGCTTCTACTGTAGAGCAGGAATGGGCTCCGTCCTAGAGACTCATCAGGAGGAGAAAAAGATTACTGGTGCTAATGAGCGGCACAGAAATTCAAAGTGCAAACATGATTGAGATAGGCATGCTCCTGTCATTTTACCAAGGGGGCAAAAAAAAGGAGAGAAAAATCAATAACAATTTCCATAAACTCCAGTGAGGGAGTCGGAGTGATAACAGTGCATTACAATGGGCCCCGCAGTGTAATGAGCGCAGGGATCAATACTTGGCACATTCATGCTGGAGTTAGCCCTGCTGTTGGCCAACAAAGCCGCGGTAATTAAGAAGTCTACCCTCAACCCAAGTACCTTTCAGCTTAGCTCATGTGTTCCTTGAAGTATCCCTTTTAGCACTAGTGCACTCTGAATAACAGGGTGCCGAGGTTATTTGTATTCTGTTTGTATTCTGACGTCAGCTCAATAACTGCAGAAACAAATGAGTTTTAGTTTAAAAACACAGAAAAAAATCCATGTAGTAACGACACGGACAAATAAGCCTGAGGGAATATTTAATTATTTGACAGAACAAAAGTCCAATACTTTCAAATGACAGATTTGGTCAAGTGATTAATTCATATTTGGGCAGCAAACGTTAATACATATTCATGGCAGAGGACCATCAGTTTAGTTGTGTCTTAACTGAATCACACAAATTAAACTTTCATATTCTCATTATGAAACTATAATCGGAAGAACTGGGGGTATTTTCTGGGCTTTGCAGATGCGGAGATTAGCAAAGTTGCGAATAGTTGTGAAACTGTGGAAGCTAATTGGGATTTAGTGCACACAGACAAACACACACACACACATGACTGCAGGGCTGTCAAGAGCCAAAATAATCAGACTTGCCTGCTGTGACTAAGACAAGACAAAAGACAAGGAGCAGGATGAACTATAAAGTCAAAAATAAGTAACACTCTGAGCTCAGAGCAATGGGAATCTCACGAGCTGCAAAAATCCTAGAATTATGAAAAAGGAGCCAAAATACAACCCTTTGTTCTTCAGAGAGCAAACAGTGTTACTAGTGCATAGAATCATGAAAAGACTGTCATAAATGGTTGCTCAAACTCAACCACAGATAAGACAGTAAAGGATTACGGCAGTGGAACAACAGTGGAAAAGAAACCATGGAGTCTGCTCCTGGCAAGAAAATAAAACATCTAATGCCTTTATTAAGCTGTATTAAATCTAAGTCAGTCAGACGACACTTTGCAACAAAAAAACTGTTGTTTCAAAATAATAGTTTTAAAATGTTGTCTGTGAAGACGAAGTGAGACTCCCCTACAGGCACTGCAGTACCACACTGCCCTCTAGTGGTCCATTCATGTCCAGACACTGTCACCGTTGCAAAACTGCAGTATTTTCCCTTCCTCATTGTGATCGCCCAGAACTAAACACAGGATACAGCAAGAGGTAAATGCAGGATGTCATTTGGTAGTCATGGTCCCCGAAGCTGTGACCCGACCATTTCTACATCAGAAACATAACATAACATATTAGAATATGTAGTCTGCAGAATTGTCCTTGTGTTACTTCTTGCTTTCTTCTTCTGACTGGGCTGCTCTAAATGTGACCACGAAGTACTGAAAATGGTTAACATGACCTTTTATATAATGTCATCTTCTATAGCTACAAGGAATAAATAACAACTTATCACCCAAGGCGACATAATGTCTCTGTAATGCCAGATTCAAGCACAAAGGACAAGTGAACCACTGAATGCACCACAGCGACTTGAAGGAAAAGAAATGTCTTCACATATTACAGGTTAAGAGCAGAAACCTTTGGACAACCCCCAGAAAGGTGCCTCCCCCCCTGCGCTGTGTGAGCACTATGGTAACGATGTGACCGTTCAAATGACTACAAAGCTGCTAGAGGGAGCAGCTTTATTGCCAGCACAAAGCTCTAAGGTGCTGCTGCACTGCATGATGGTCTTTAGAGGCTGACAAACAAAGACAAACTGTTGATGGTGATGCATATAACTGGGACATTAAAAACCAGTTAGCCATGGGAATGACCGAAATGCACCACCAAACCACAGCATGGGTGCAGGAATGCTGGTTACGTGGCCAACAGCTTCTTTAAAATAATGTTTCTGGGTCAGTTTCTCCTTCTAAAAACAAGGAATGCAAAGTGCTTCACATGAAATTCTCAAGGGCCCTGAAATATTCTCCCAGCACACTTGCTCTCCTCTCATTTCAGGTGTTTATAAACCTGTCAAAGCTCGTCACGAGCTGATGACCATGACCATGTGAGGCTTATCGTGTCGGGAGGCCTGCAGAACACATGCAGACCTAATCAGAGTGTCATTAATCCACGATGAAATGTCTCTGTGGCCGACTGTCAACATGACTGGAAATAGAAGCTCCACAGAGAGAGAGGCGACTTATCAAAGAGAAATTCTCTGCAGCACTGAAGCTTTAAACAGGCACAAATAAAAAAAAAAAAAAAAGCCAAACAGTTTGATATTGCAAACAATCCTGCCAGCGGGCTAAAAGTGGCCACGGGACAGATAATGAAACGGACACTGCTGTCTGGAGACAAAAGTGTCTGAAGAGGTGTTTAGTCTGAGTCTATTTTCTGTCTCTAAGTTGATGCGTAAGAGGAGATGAAACAGGCCAGAATTAGAACAAGCAGTGAGTGAAATCACTCGCAGATATTAAAGTGTGAACATACGAATAAACAAAGGGAGCACTACAGAGGGACTGCAAAGACACAAGTCTACAACAACAGTTGATATAAAATTATCAATTCTGTCAGCAATACTTGATTAAAAAGACAAATAAATGTAATTGTCAGTCTTTGCAGCTTTGAGCACTTTGTGTGGACGCTGATAGAATATTTGCTTATTTGCTTACAGACAAATTTCCACCAAAGATATTCTACTGTTTTCTCAGTGGACTCAGCTCCTCTCAGAGCAGCACAGTGCATGTGTCAGCCTGTCCCTTTTCTTCATGACGGCAGTGGTTTCTGACCTTTTGGTCCCATGAACCCCTGCAGTCCTGTCAGAAGAGCTCAAGTAGGCTTCACCACCACCACCACCACCCACTTCAGTCAAGTTTGTACACTGGTTGTTTCAGTCATTTATCCATTACTTTGGGTTAACTGATTCATCCATGCATCCATTTTCTATACCGCTTATCCATCAGGGTCGCGGGGGGAGCTGGACTTCGGGCGAGAGGCGGGGTACACCCTGAACTGGTCGCCAGCCAATCGCAGGGCTACATACATACAGACAGACAGACAGACAGACAACTACTCACTCTCACACTCACACCTACGGGCAATTTAGAGTTACCAGTTAACCTAATGTGCATGTGGGAGGAAGCCGGAGTACCCGGAGAGAACCCACGCTAGCATGGGGAGAACATGCAAACTCCACACAGAAAGACCCCGAGTTCAAACCAGGATTTGAACCCGAGACCTTCTTGCTGTGAGGCAACAGTGCTAACCACAGCACCACCATGCTGCCCTTAACTGAATCAACAGGTGGATTATTTAAAATCAAATCAGAATCTCTATTTGTTCAAAAACTAGTTGAGCTACATGTTTCCCCTCCTGGGGTGAAGTTACAAGTTGCCTGCTACTCAAGATTAGAAATCACTTTTATGGGTTAGAAATCTTTACGGCTGTAGTTCTGGCTGTGCAAATAAAAGCTTTGAAACTTTTCTTTTCCATTTATAACACAACTCTTGTCATCTTTTGGCATTCATGTTCCATTTTATACATTTAGAACGGGACTTACAACAGTTGCTCACCCTACAGCCTCTCTGCATGTTCTTTTCTTTTAAATCATTTCTAAATCTTTTTAATTAGTTTTTCCAATATTATATCTACTTGCACAATGCAAATAGCAACAGTCACCATCACAGATGCACAAACAGACCTACATGCACATATAAGAGCAAACACAGCAAAGCCTTTCTGCACACTTTTAACTCATGACCGCGAGCGCTTCACTCCCTGGGTTCCCTGTGACGACCATCACAACTGTCTGTGTCAATTTCACTGAGAGTGTAAACCAACATCAACCATCAGTGTGTGTTAATGAACATACACACCCATCAGGACTCATTTACCAGATCATTCTAAACACCCCCTCGAGTGAACAAGCACCTCTCCGATCGATGCACCTCAACTCCAAATATTTGTAGCCCAGAAATCAATATTGGTAAACAGCAGGACATCTGTGGATATTCCATGTGTCATAACTGCCGGTGATAAATAAGCTCTCACACTTCAGCTGCACTGATGTTGACAGAGCCAGATGTGTTGGGACACACACACACACACACACACACACACACACACACACACACACGCCAGAGTCTGTTTCTCCTCTAATGGCTTCACTGGAAAGACTCTATCATGCAGTTCTCCTCACCTTCTTCCCTCCAACATTCTCCAGCTCTCCACCCCTCACATCCCTTTCATCCCACATCCACTCTCCCACTCTCGTCCTCTGCCCCCCCCCCCCCCTCTCCCTGTTGACTGCACATCCACACAGCAGCATGCAGCAGCCTGGTAATGTGGGTCACAGGCTTGGTAAAACAGTGCAGGTGTGGTACTGCGTCATCATCTTGGGATTATTCAACTATTAAGTAACTGATGAAGATGTTTGAGTAGGAAATTACCTCAAGATTTGAAAACCTGCACCTGTTTTCATCGCTTTAAGCCAAAAAAAAAAGAGCTTTCTTTGCAGTGTGGACTACACAAAGAGGCTCCTCTTGCCCCAAATCTTCCGCTGGGTTGTGTTGTGTTGTGCAAACTGGCCTCTTAACACATTTCACTTAGATGAAGTTGATTATTGCAGCCAGCAGCTTGTACAGAATAATAAAAAAACAACATCTCCAATGCGCACAGACGCGCAAAAAACTCAAAATGCTGAAAATAAACGTCCACAAACTTGCAGCTTGCGAACCTCCTGCATGCCTGTGATGAGCTGCAGCAGCGTGTTCAGTCCAAACCTCAACTTCTCTGAATCACTATGTCTTACCTTTCCTCCCTTGGAGCATCTGCGGTACGCATTTGTGGCTCCTGCCGTTTGGTTCATATCGAAAACTTCTGCGATTAAAAAAAAAAAAAAGCAAACTAATTAATCAATTTTTTTCCCGCTCGGTCTCAAAGTTGGAGTCACATTCAGACACACACAGCTGCTGTGTGTGTGTGTGTGTGTGTGTGTGTGTGTGTGTGTGTGTGTGTGTTGGCTTACCTGGCGCGCTGGGAACCTTCGCGGTCGCTCCTCGTTATCGGCGAGCAAAGAGCTTGTTTGGAGTTCAGAGATGCGTTAAATTGTCTAATATTTTCTCAGATGTAGTCCAGAGGATTTAACGAGATCTCCTGTTTGTTGTAGCACGCAAAGTGCCGCTGATCGTCACGAAGTCAAACTGCAAATCCGATGAGAACTTTTCCACCAAATCAAACCGCTCAAACTGACAGTTTCTACCGCACTTGCTGTGATTGCTGACATGAATTATCTCATTTCGATTCACGCACTTGCAGGCGAATGTTTGAACACTGACCTGCTCACGCTGGCAGAGACAAATGTTTGTGTGTGAGCGCAGCAATTGCGCAAGCGCATCTCATCTGACAGCTTGAGTGCAGGACGCCTAAGAAGGCGCCTGTCAACATAGCTCTCCCACTGCAGAGCAGGAAACAGCAACAGGGACTGCAAGGTACACTAATAATAATAATGATGATAATAATAATAATAATAAGGTATCATTAGGAAAAGAAGAAAAAAATTATATTATATTATATAATTTATTTTTTCTACTTTCTGATCCAATAAAAACACCTGAGCAGGTTGATTTGTGTCGTTCTTTTTGAATGTAGCTCGACACCAACACACAGTGGCCATAAGATGACTGACATCAACAAGTGCAAGTGACAAACTGCTTGTGACACTCCATGATCATTATGTCAACATGAGGAAGTGCGTTCGTTTGGTTTCACTTATAATGAAATGGATGTTAGGAGGGCAAGCTTCCACTCAAGTGTGACAATTAGGTGGACAGGGTGGTGCTGGGCTGTGATGAAGCTGCTGTCACTCACTCTCAGGAAGGGCTGCAGTGGGAATCTACAATTAGAGATTACGTGGCTCACTGAAATGCTTTTCATGCATACAGGTGTCTGACAGATTCAAGAAAAAACAAACAGAAAGTGTCTCAATGAGGCTTTTGGCCACCCCGAACCTCCAGAAAGAGCTCCACGGCTCCTTGGTTCAGATTCTCCAAATCTGTGTAACTCAGCTGGAGGAATGAATATCATTTTCACAAAAGATATCCCCTCAGTCTGTGTTTTGATGCAGAGCTCTGTGTAACACATCTCTCTGCGTTCAGCGGGGATCTGATAACTGTGAAGGTCGAGAGCATGTGATTCCCATTATTTTCTTGTTCATCGAACCACGCCGCGGCCCTCACACCCTGTGTGGAAGCATGCATCGTTTGTTAGGTTCTGCCTTCAATCTCGCTGTCAGTTATGCTAAGACAGTATCTGTCCACACACGCATTAATGAAAGATCAAAAGACATATTCTGTTATATATTCCTTCATGCAACTCAGAACAAATGAAACGCAAATCATGACGGCAAACCTCCAACAAAGCATTACCTCAAGAAAAAAGACTCCAGACGGTCCACACTGTGAAAACTGACAGCGCCGGTTGTTTGAAGTAACTTGATGTTGTAATACCATGTCAAAGAGTGGATGGATCCACTGGTGGACTCAGCAGGAGGGTTGGTATCGGTGTTAGGGAGTCCATGTTAAAAAAAAAACACACACACACAGTGAACGTGCTCTCTTGGATGCTCCTCTGATAAAATGTGATAAAGTGTCCTGTAGGGTGTCCTGAAGGCTGAAGGATTAGGCCGCCTCTACAGCAGGTGCCTCCAAAGGGTTAAAAGTTAAAAGTTTTTTATAATAGGGTGTAATAGTTAGATTGGTAACACTTTTCAATATGACAGACAACTGCTAAGGAATGAGTGAGGGACAACGATGAATCATTAATGATTACCCCTCTGAATGAAAGACTGGACAGGCCATAAGTTCATGATTAGTTCATAAATATCTTTGAAGAGAGTTACTGACCACTTTCTTCATGAGTAGCTCCTGAGTAGCTACTTGTTTTTTGCCTGACTATGAATCAGCCGCTCTCCCCCTCTCTACTCTTTGTGTGCTCCCCTAGTGAAGTGGTACATCAGACTTGGTAGTTACTGAGTGATGTGGGATGAAGTAAGCAGAAGAATTGATTAATTAATCAGGGATTTGTTTACACTCAGTATGGAGCAGTTGGTTTTTCCTTCCTCGCTCGCTCCGTCATAACTGCCTCAGGTTTGTGTGCTGTATTGTAAATAGTTACTGTTATACTTTAAATCTGAGTCACATAATAACCAGGGTTTGGAACCGTTTCCCCATAGATGCATCAGAACTTTCTGTGCTCTGCTGTTGCTGTCTTTTTTTCACCCCTTTACCTTCACACAGCCTGGATGGGTGACTTTCTCTAAGGTTTACCAAGCAGTTAGTTTCCTGAAGCCTATAATATTTCTGCTGGGCTGTATCAGTATCTTCACCCTGTCGGATCATCCAAATGTTCATATGGGGCTTTTGGGATCCAATGAAAGCCTGATTTGCTGTTTAGGCCAAGCTTGGTTACCAACCGGCTGAAGGGAGGAGCTCCCACTGGGCTTTAGACCCTCAGGGCCCTCAGAGTCCCTAAGTTGCTTTTTTGTCATTTCATGCACATTTGTGTGGGAACTTGCACCACTAAAACAATATCAGCCAGAGTCATAATATTGTGTCAAACTCCTCTCGCTCAGACAACTTCATTATTTTAGTTTTGCTCACACGGGGCTTTTTCCTAAATAAGAATATATTTCATTAAATCACCACACAGTGACTGACATACAGAAAACCTGAGGGCAGATGGTGCTCCGAGCGTAGGAGTCTCAGTTTGTTTCTGGCTCCCTGTGCTTAAATATAATGAAGCTGCCTTCTACGGTGTGCTTATGCTCTGTGCTTAGATGGGAGCCTGGGACAGTACTGCATGCATTTATATAGGAGGACCTGTTGTTTTTTTTTGTGATCAATTATTTATTGTGTGTATAAGGACGGGGGAAGCACCACCGCAGTCATGAAAGTGACCCACTGCATGCTCACCCACTAACCCCTAACACGATGGACCACAGCAGTGTACAAACAGAAAAACACAAAAAACTGACACAAAGTTAACAAATAGTAAAAATTCTACCAGTGCAGCCGACCAATTCCTCTCAGCCTCGTCCCCCTGCTACTCAGCATCCCATAACCATTATAGACATAAACCAACAGCATTCAAACACTAAGATATTAGATAATTATGTTTATTTCTTCTATGCTCCATGATTATATTCACAGGAATAGCCAAGAGTACACCTAAGATATATGCATATATATAAAGGAGCCAAAGAAAATACACATAATGTGCATTATATTGTAAACAAGCTCGCAAATACATGAAGGTATGAGGACGTATGGTGCAGCAGTTTGCTTTTTAAAATAGAAAAATGTTTTCCTTTAATGATAGAACCCCAGTAACCTACAGAAATATCTATCATCTCTCTGTTACAGTTGAATTTGTTTCTTTCATATTTAGAAAAAAATATAATCATTATCTGTCATTCATGAAGCTTTTATACAACCAAAACTCAATAGGAAACCTATTTATCATCATAAAATGCAGCCTTATGTTTTATAGCCCAGTGGATATATTTTTAACGATGGGAAACATGAGCAGGCCAGCTTTCACCATCTTGCTCAAGGACACATCAATGGGATACGTGGCTGCTGACAGACCTCGACTGTTTCAGGGAACTCAGATCTCCGTTCTTCTGGTTGCAGGACGTCTCGCTCCCCTTTAAATCAGCCTGTTGACAGGATCTATCAGCAGGCCATCAGTCAGTGTGAAAGTCCCGTTGTCAGTGTGTGGACAGCGCTGACCCACACTGATAGGTAAGGACATCTGAGACTCAGGATCTTCTCTACACTTGAGCCTCGCTGTCACTTCCAAGGTTAGCACTGACCTGCAGACCGTCTCAGAGGGAGTCCTCCCCTTCACGTTGATTCATTGCACCACCAGCTACATCTTTCTCTCAGGCAGAGAGACACAAACCACGGGGTTAACTAAATGATACATGATTAAAAGATTTTCGCCGAAGTTCAACTTGACGCCATATTGAGGAGCTGCACTTTTCTTGTGTTTCGCTGTCTTTAGGCTCCATTGAGCACAACTGCTGACTTACAGTGCTTTGCTGCTTGGTATTCCTGTTCTCTACAGTGAATGTGAACCTCCATTACAGCTTTATTGATTGCAGAGCTTATGATGTTTTCCTGTGTGCAGATTTTAGTGTGAAATCAGCAGGTGCCTCATGGAGCCACTGCATTTAATTAAGGGTCAATCTGCTCATGGAAACCTGCATGCACTGAAGTGTATTCCTATCATAGAGGCTTTGAAGAAAGTTTAAATTAAATAACCCTATAGAGTAGGGTAGTAGTATACTCTATAGGGTTATTTAATTTAAAGTGTTAGAGTAGTAGTATAGAGCTGTGTTCAAATTGCGAATGTAGAAGCAAAACGTAGCAAGTCAAAAGAACAATGGTGCACTGAAAAGGTAAATTGCATGCTGGTGCTCTTGAAGAATTAAGGGGTTGGAGACTTTAATCTTCAGGCACTCACAGGTAGGAGCAGAGACACATTAGAATAAAAAGCAGTTATTGGTTGTCCAGAGACTCAGAAGTTTGGACCTGTGGAGGTTTTCAGGGTTTAAAAATACCTTTTGTCACTCCAGCGATGCTGTGTGGCCACCATGAACACACTCAGCTTTCAAAGACGATTGCTGCAAGTGTTGCTTTCAAGGAGCTTTCAGACTAAACCTGACACAAATGTTGAATGGCTGCATCAAAGGTCAATGGAAAGTTGGTGGTGGGCTCGGAAGCCAGGAGCTTTTGTGGGTTGAAAAGTTTAAAATTGAGGGTAAACATTGTAATTATTGGAAAATTGCAGGACTCTACTTCGTGAATGTAGAGGTACTCAGGATGATGGGAGGGAAGCTGCAGGACAATAAGAGAGAGATGTGTTTTCTGGTCAGTCTGGCTGGTGAAACACATTCTGGCTGCACGCAGGTGAACATGAGCGCTGGTCAGAAGGACACTCTCATGAGGTTGTTGACGTTATTTCTACTTCCTTTTTAAACCTGCCATCCCACAGGAGCTGGATCAGCCAACAGGCACCCATGATACCCTCCTCTAAAAAGATTCACAGAGGCATTTACATGTATCTTTGCATTACAGCTTGCCTTAAATCTCTAGTCAGGTGCTCAACCTGAACACTGAAATGGTTTTTCTTGCTGTGGTTAATTTTTCTGTCCATCGTGGCCATGAAGAGATGTCTTCCCATTCCAGTCTGTACAGTTGGTACATTGGCCTTTAAATAAAGACAAACTGGAAAAAAAAAAGCTACAGGATTCCAACTTAAATCAAAAAGGGCAAAAAATCACTTCCCTTTACCTTCAGAGTTTTTCATGAACAATTCAGCTTTTCAATTAACTTCCTGCCAGGAACACCATAAGCCCCTCATTAGCTGTAGGTCCTTTAAGTGTACATTAATGAGTTTATTGATGCATTTTAAGGCTGAGAAACATCTGATCAAGACATCACAAAACTGGAGAAATAAAGTAAAGTAACCTGTACATCATCATCTCTGCATCATTGCACCACTGTCTTCCTGTTTACAGTTTTCATAGTTGATCTTTTTTTACATATACGCTTTGAAAAGTAGTTAAAATGTCTAATCTCTTGTTCAGCTTTGTGCCCGTTTTAATGTCTGTCTATTCTGCATAAGCACATGATGGAAAAAACTGAGTCAAATTCCTTGTGTGTGTGCACATACTTGACAAACAAAGCAGACTTCTGATTCAAACAGCCCAGCTGTTTGAAGCAAAGTCTGAATCAGAAGTCTGAGCAGTGACGAGGGAAAATAAGCCTCTCTTTAGGAATAAGCAACACATCTCACATGAGTCGAGAGCTACCGCTACTGTGGCTTTGGTTTATAGCGATGCTGCAAAAAAACCTCTCGAGTGGTAACTGTTTCAAAAAGTTTTAAATGCCAAGAGGTAAAATTCAGTGTGTGGCTTTAATAAATGGGTGGATGGCTTTAATACGGGAATCCTCTTTCTCCAAAGCCTCTGCATCAACATGATAGAGATTATCTTCATGCGATAACCTTTTGGTGTGCAGGTCCTCAGATATTTATGTCAGCGCTCCTCACACCTACTGTATATTGTGAATGTTAATGTGGGGCGCCGCTTTCTGTGTTGCTGTAACACGATAATGGACTTATGCAAAATAATGTTCGCTGGGGATAATCTCATCTTGGAAGCTGCAGTTTTTTTCCCCTGATAGCATCCTAATGTTATTAAAGACGCTTTTTCAGGTTCTCCAAACTTTGTGCAATAATAGTTTCACAGATGCTTCAAAGAGGAACAAGATCAAATAAGTTTATGCCACAATAATGGCATATTTATATTATGTAGGGCAGATTTTTGGTTTTTGACATATCATTTTGCATATTAGGCTTTAAATTAAAGCTGCTTTTTGAACTTGAAGATTTAGTTATTTCCATGATGCTGGAGAGTGTGCAACTGATATTTCCTCCCATAAATCAATGAGCCAAAATATCTAAGTACATATGTGTTCTATTTGTGTTTTTGTTTTGTATTATTTTGCAGCATTTCCCTTTAACTTCAACACTAGCACCTTGCCCGTCGTTACCCAAAGTAGTTGTTATTCATTACTTGGCAGAAAATTAGCTGACAGATCCATAAAGTCAGCCAGGAGAGATGACAGGGCGGCTGCAGGAACTCCACAGTGGGTGTCCCTACACACACATACACACATGAGAGAGAGAGAGAGAGAGAGAGAGAGAGAGAGAGAGAGAGAGAGAGAGAGAGAGAGAGCAGGAAATAATTCACCATATCTAAAATAGCAGTGTGTTTGTGCTAAATCTCAGCCTAACCCAGACAGTGACTTAGAAATTCAAAACACCCCTGTTGTCCTAATTTTACATATTTTGGCTAAGTTATGTGCATCTGTGTCTCCCAAAACAGCAGTTTGTGCTCGTGGCAGTGAGTTCTGTGAGTGTAAGCAGATGATGGGTGGCTTTTAAACCCGGAAACTTGGCCTTGAACACACCAGTCATGTGAAATTCAATTACATCATAGGATAACCAAAGAGAGAAAAAAGATCAAATCCCAAAGAGTGACAGAGGCCAACTCCTCTTAGCTTAAATTACAGCCCATCCACTTTGAAATATGACAAGCAGAGGAACCGGGCGAAGAGTTTCTGAGATCTGGGCATTTCATTGTGAATGACTTTGTCACCAAATTTAATAATTCACTTGTTTCACTTTATGTTCCTTCAAAGTTGCCTAAGTGCTGAAATCCAGCACATCTCTGTGTTGCAGTGTCATATTTTTTTGTACATTGTACATGTTACACCGTTAAAACTCAAGCATTTAATATCCAGTGGATGTTAATTTGCGGCTTGGTATCGGCTTGCTACCTTTAAGTCGTGTAAAATTACTTTCATACACAAAATGAAGATCGTACCATGTTACTTCAGTGTGTAATTTAGCAAATAGCACACAATTTGACACGTTCCCTGCTTGGCCAAGTGTTTTCATTCTGTTTGTACACAATAATGAGGTGATTATCTGAAAATTATGCAGAACATTTCAGCTTTGAAGCAATAATCACATTTATTTCACACACACAGGATGTCACAGTGGCTCACCTGGTCGACGGTGAGGATTTGTTCTTACTGCAGCGACTTCTGTTCGCAGCCTGTGGCCCTTTGCTGTACGTCACCCCCGTCTCTCTCAGACATGTATTTCCTGTCACTCTCAGCGGTCCTGTCAAATAAAGCATTAAAATGCAACAAGAATCATCTTTAAATAATAAAATGTGCAGTAAATTGATGTTTCTTTCAGTTTTGCTCTGACTAATGGATGCAAGTCATGGTGACCAGTTCCTGAAAGCATCTCTATTTGCTGTGTTGGGTTTTTTCTCAACACTAAACCACTGCTGCACCAAATATCTGTTTAAAGTAAGACGTTTAAGACAAGCACATAACATTTACGAGAAAAAGATACCGCGGCTGATTAAAAAATAGGTCAGCAGCATCACTGAAAGATGCACTGAAATTCAGTCGAAAAAGTTGTGTTTTGATGTTCATAGTCTCTGATTTTGACTTTGAAATGATTACAGAGGAGGAAAAGGTCATTCCGTTGATTTAAAGATTAGAGCAGCTGCTGGGTGAATCCCAGGCCACATCTGCTGCCTGCCGTCCTGCCTGCTAACACACCTCGGGCTCCTCAGCAACACATCAGATGCCAATTAATCAGTTAAGTAGTCTGCACGCAACAGGTTTTCCACACCTCAAATCTACAAGGACATGTCTCAAATGTTTTCTTTGCTTTCTGTTTGTACGCTAAAATCTGAATCACTGAGCTGGGCGGTTTGTCCATAACAAAACAAGGACCTGGTGACGCATAAAAACATCTTTGGTTCCCATTTTCTCAAAATGTGTTTTCTCTCCTTCTCTGAGCCGCTTCAGTAGCACGTACATACACCAAACTTTCTGTTTTCTTTCTGTCTACATTCTGAAGGCCTTTACAGAGGGGTTTATTCTGATATCGTTCATAGCTTGATTGATATAACATTTTATTCTTAAGGACATGGCGAAGGCGTTTTCTATAGCTGTTGAAGTTGTTCTGTAAAACCTTTGGTTCTAAATTGTCAACAAAAAGAAACAGGAACTTTGAACCTGGCTTTATCCAAAGTTCAGATGTCTGTTCTGGATATACATGCAAACGAGCAAATATTTAATTAGCTAATGACTCATTTGTATATTTGCACATAAAAATTCAGAAAATGTGTGATACAGAAAATAGTTTTCATAATGTAAGTAATGAACTGGACAAGTTTGACGGTGATATGTGTTAGTTAAAAATGCTAACCTATTCACCTTTAACCTGTTAGTTGCCTTAAGTGGCCTTAAGTTTGTTTTCAAATGCAGGATGGAGATGAAAGCTCACGAACTGCATCCATTACAGTAAGTTTAGGAACCAGTTGACGAGGGAATCAAAGCTTCAAAATTGTATGTTAATTCAAAATTGTACGTTAAAACACCTGCATGTTAAACCTCTCAGACAAATGAGTTTCTGGGAGTGCCCTCATTAGGTTTCCTGCCGTGTAGAACATTGAGATTGGTTTCTGTGTTTCTATTATCAGCCATTTTGTGCTTTGAGTCGACATCTTCATAAGTAGCAAACTAATAACAACGGCATGCAGTGCTATGAGCAGTGCTTCAGAGCACCTACAGTGTGTAATTGATATGCAACCATCTTGTAAACAAGAACAGCACTAATTAAAATTTTAATGGCTGATTGCTGTTCAGGTTTCCTAAATTCTCCTAGAGTAATACACATCGATAGAGGAAATTCAATCTCATCTGGTCGTATCAAATGTCATTGTAAAGCATATTTGTATAGATGGCTTCTGAGAATAGTGTCTGACCAGGAAAACCTACATCTTTGCTGGATATATCTCTGTAGTTACAGGAAATATAATCTATGTCAGTGTCACATTGTCATGAAAGAGTATTTAAAGCTGCGTCTGTGGAAGGCGAACAGAGAGGGGAGGGATTTGGAGCGCAGGGCCTCTCCGCTATAACATATGGAAATGAGCTGTGTGATCTCATTTGTATCATGGTCCCAGCATGCGAGAGGAGACGACCCCATTCACTCAGGTGGGAAAAGCTATTTGACTGCTATTTCCAATGAGGGAGTAGTTGATTTGCAGCATAACAGCGTCCAAAATAATTCAGTTTACAGGTTATTACTCGTCATTATGAGTGCGCTGCAAATGCTCGCTGATGGCTGTTTGTCGGGAGCAAAGAGACGCACATTCACTTTAGTTCCAAAGAGTCTAATAAATGATGATGATGTTTAAGGGCATAGTTTTAGACTTTGTTGTTCTGGCATCTGCTAGGAACTGCTCCACAATGTGCAACTATTGTTTTCACTAGTGTTTTCTTAGAGGTATAATATAAATTGATAGTTTAAACTATGTGTAACTATATGTAGCTGTATGTATGTAGACTATATGTAGCACTTCACATATGACCTGAGGAGTGTTTTGAAAAAGGGTCATGGCCAAAAAAGCCATTTTATGATTGATGATTAAATGGTTAAAATAAATAGATTAAAGTAGCACAGATTTAAAGCTAATGCAGACACATAGTTGTGCACAAGAGAGTGTAATGTCTCTGTTTCTAAACTTATTCCTCCATCAGCTGATCACTGCTTTATGGAGCTCTCACATAGTGTAATGAGATACGCCTGATGCTCCACATAAAGCACTTATATTCTTTTAGTCTGCACCATTTTGAGGTTAACACTATTTGGACATTTTGCTAATGTGAACCTGTTTCAGACTCCTTTTTGTTTACTGTTAATGTAGTTGGGGTGTCTTCACCATTCAGTCTTATTTTTCTCTTTATTCATTCATTATTCGAGGTAAAATTTCTACTGATTCCTCCCCAAATAGGATTTGTCTCTGTGGCTGTGTGTGTTGGTGCAGTGCTGGAGAACAGAGTCCAAACATGGAAATGTGGGATCACAGTGCGCACAAAGCTACCATTTGATAATTAGTACTAAACACTAAGTACAGCAGAGCCGGATGAAAAAGTCATTAGTTTTTGCAAGCATTTAATCATGAACCAAAGTAGTGGAACAGTTGAAATTCTGATCTGATGACAAAAATCAGGCAATCCTCAACGTTACTGCAATTCAGTCCAGAGGGGATCATGGCAAATTTCATGGCAATCCATCCACAGTTATCAAGACGTTTCACTAAAACCCATAAATAATCATTAGAGGGAAAGGCAGAGGATCACCAAAGTCATCGTCAAGAGCCATTGATGTCTGTACAACATTTTGGGGGAATGAAGTATATCTTCACATATTTCATAGGACAAGTAAATAATTTGACCTGCTGGTGGCACTAGATGAAAGTCAGGGGATCACCAAAGTCAGTAGGACTCATCATCTGTGGACATTTGGTATGTGGGCGAAATAGCAAACCATGACCAACATCACAATCCCAAGAAAAATGCTGAAAACAAGTAGGAAACAAAATAGTTTGGCTTCATATAAACAACATAAGAAGGAGGTTTGGCTTTCTTCCAACAAATGAGGACATTTTGTGTCACTCTGTGTTTCCTAGTTCATGTTTTCTGTTTCATGTATTCTTCATTTCCTGTTTTATTTTGTTACTTACCTCTCCTCTCGTTTCAGTGTCTTAGAGAAATAATTATAGATTTTCTTTCTTAGACACCCAGCAGTGTGCCCTGCTGTTTTGGGCTTCATTAGAATAGAACAAAGTCTCAGATTGTTCAGTGAAGGAAATAATTGAAGTAGTTGTGATAAACAGTAGATCACATTTTACTGTCTGAGCTGTTTCTCTATTTTTATAAACTACCACTGCCTACAGATCAATGCAGACACAATCAGGTCAATCATTCCTCCATCATGACTCCAAGACAGGTTGATGCAACAGGATGGAAAATGATTAGAACAGTTAGATGCACACCAGCGATAACAGAAGCACACGAGAGCGGAGCTGTTAGCATGTTAAGATGAAGTTGTTAACAAGAGTGCTATCGACTGCATCTCTTTTCCGAGCGAGCTCCTGTCATTATCACACAACACCCTCATCCAGGTGCACATTTCCCAATTTCACCCAATGTGCTGAGAGTCATAATTTGCTTTTCCACTTCGTGACGCTCTGATATCAGCACCATCAATCTGCAGCGTTCCTACAAGAGGCTAGTTATTACTTCAGATCAGTCAGCCTTTTCACTTCCACTGATGGAACATCTCGTGACTCGTCAACACACGCAGGCACATTATTGGTGATAACCACCTTCACCCTTGAGTGGTTGACAGAGTGGTATGACATGAGGATGGATGGGCTGCAGCATCTGCCTTTGCATATTATATCACACAGTATGCTTGAGTATGTAAAGGCCATGAAAACATACTTTCTAATCATTTTCCTGCTCTATGCTAAAATGCCACACTATTAACAGGCAGAGTCATGTCTGGAGTTTTGTGTTTTGTTTTTTTGCTTTTCTGTCTGGTTTAAAATAGATGAACAACTCCAGGTTTAGCTAAGCAAGCTATTCATTATGAAGGAATATAACAGGTGCTTTCCTGTGCAGTTACTTTGTTTCACTTTCATGCTTACGGCAAAAAGTGAATAGCAAATTTGATTGGAAGAAATGGGACGCATCCTGTAACAGCTAAAATCCTGATTAAAAAAAGGTCTGAAATATACTTAAAGTAGAGGCCAAGACATCCTAACACTAGATTCTGCACTTCTCATAATGCAAGAGAACTTCAAAACCCTTTTTGTCAAACACAGACTTTCTGTTTAAACATCACCAAGCTAAGATTAAAACATTTAAAAATTGATGGAGTTCACTTTTAAATTCATTAGTAGGTTTTGGCTTTGGTAAAAACGTGATGCTTAATAAATAGAAGCTGATATTACATTTCAAACTTGTCATCGGGCAGAAATGGCCACTTATGGCGCTCTTCTCTTCTCTTCTCTTCCATACACTGAGCTCTAACGTGCAGACAGCGAGGGTCAGACATGAGGATCAGACACATTCTTGATTTGTGAGATGTGAGGGAGGTGGAAGCTGAAATCTAAAAAGGAGAACTGAGATGAATTCCTTATTACATCAGTCCACAGTGGCAACTGATGCCCAACAATTGTAAGAAATTCCCAGAACTGACTCACAGGGAAGATGTAGTGCTTTGGGATTTAAGATTAGATCAAGACAGGGATGGAAGCTTTGAAATAGAGTATTGATTGACTTGAGAGAGGAAAACGAATAACAGTCCCAGACAAGGAGCTAAAATTATTTCTAATTCAGTCGGAAGAGAAACTAATGATTTCAATTTGCAGCCTACAAGCTCACACTTTAAACAGAACGTTTAATGGTGGAAAATCCACAGTATAACTTTCTACTGTATTACAGTTGCAATAAATTGAAATAATCACTCAACAGTTTAAATAAAAACCCTTTAAAATATATTTGTTTTTAAATATACTTTTTGAACTCGTGCAGTATCGTTCAAAACAGAACAGAACAGAATTATTTGGGCTCCAGTATTAAAGCACACATGGAGGTGAACGGCTGGTTGGGTGGACAGAACACTTTGACATTTTGACCCAAGTAACCAGAGTGACTGAACACAGCCAAGTATTTTCCAGAGAGATGACAATGAAGGTCCAGTAAACCTGCAGCAATGTTAACCAATGTGGTAATGACCAGAGGTGGGACCAAGTCATTGTTTTGCAAGTCACAAATAAGTCTCAAGTCTTTGCCCTCGAGTCTCAAGTCAAGTCCCAAGTCCTACCATTTGAGTTTCAAGTCCTTTCGAGTCAGCCTAACCCGCTGTGGATGCACATACCGTGTTTGCAGCTTATATAGCCTATAAGCTAGTGTTAGCTTAACTTACCGTTCTTTGTGCAGCTTCAAATGTCGAACAAAGTTGGAAGTTGTTGCGTCTCCGTCCGTAATCTTTTGTCAAGTCGAGTCTAAAGTCATCAAATTCATGACTCGAGTCTGACTCGAGTCCAAGTCATGTGACTCGAGTCCACACCTCTGGTAACGACAATGATGACCACTTAAAGTGAAGCAGGTGCTCTGAGGGTCTAATATTGACCCAGACGGGTGCCTGTTTGGAACGAGTGAGAGCGAGCCTTACCCAGCATGCTGTTTGGCTGTGCAACAGTCAGTACGAGTCCCCTCTCGACACACTTCATAATGTGCACGTCCAGTTATATCAGCACATCATTATACACGTCCCGTAGATCTCAAGAGATCGCACTTGACACTGCACGTCCTTGGGTCCTCAGCCAAACACTCGCAGAGTGTGAAGTCAATCGGATAAACTGGACAGACAGACGGAGGCTGCCTCCATTTTAGATTCCACGGTGATGTGAGATGTGATAAATCTGGGTTAAGCTTTTCATCAGTTGCCTGTGGTCGGTGCCATTGTATGTGGACATGAGGGTATGATATGTGCGCCTAGAAGCATGTGCCATTTCACTGAGAGCTAATCCAGTTTTATAATTTGCATAAAAAGTGTTTCTTTTCGAGGTCACATTTATTTTCTTGTGTGATTAATGAAAGCCTCAGTTTGTCTCACACAGCTCAGACTTCAGTATTCAGGTCATTTTGTAGGCATGTGAGAAGTAGTGTGGGGAGAGTCATTACATTTCCAGCGTATGAAATGTGTTTGGGATGGTACCATGTGTAATTATGCAGTGCGTGACGTTGTGAATATTCTCCATACGTCGCTTTCAGAATTCTTCAACTTTTGCTTGATGTTTAAATTTTATCTAAAAGTTACAAAATACAAACAAGGCTTCTTATCCGCAAGCAATGCGCGAGATTTGTTGCCAGTTTGAGATTTCAACAAAAATCTGTAATTCAAATCATCCTCTCTGCGGAGGAGCACCTGTGGTGCAAGTATGAATTATCTATCATGTGTTTTTGATTTATTCACAAGAATGTGTCAAGACAAAGAGAAACAGAGATGTCATCATGACGTCCCAGCAGAGGCAGTAACAGCACTGATGTGTCTTTCTGCAGTTTGCTTTGCACTTGCAATGCACTTTAACCAGCACCCTGACATCAGCCGAGCTGTCGGGCCTCCTGTGTCTCCGCTTCATCAGTGACTTTGCCAGCTGGCAGACGGAAAGAAAAGGGAGAGAAAAACACTGAAACAAATGAGATTCTTACAGAGCCATCACACAGATCATTAATGGCTTTGCAAAGTCAAGACACTGTTGAGTCAGTTATTGTACCATATGGTGACTGTTTAGCCATCAGGAGTGAAGAACAGCAAATTCTTCAGAACAGCTATTCAGTCGAGTTTAGGTTTCTCAATCTATCATCGTCGTACTCTTCAGTATTATCATTAGTATCATGTCACCACTGATTGCAAAGATGTTTATGCATGAAACATCCTGTTCTGCACATCGATCTGCATGTTTACATGCCTTCTTTTATTAAATTTGTTCTCATTCTTTCCATTTTGCTTTCAATCTATTCAGCCACATCATAAATTCATGCATAAATATAGTAAAATCAGGTACAGCATGTTTCAACTGGAAGAAGTTTTCAGAACTTTCACTTAAACAACACTAAAACTAACTACAATTACTACATGATTGTGCGCCTCCGCCAACCAGTCGAGTTGCAGCTTACATACAGACCCAAGAATATTCAGCATCCAATCAAATGCAATATCAACACAACACCATCCGTCTCCTGCTCTGCTCCTCAGTGAGCCCTGAATAACTGGCAGATACGTTTTTTGCAGAACATTATAATTTCACAGAGAAACTTTTGGACATCACTTCATCGTTTCATCTCATTAGAGATTTGTGTGAAATTGTGTAATAATTAGTGAATGAATTCTTGATTATGGCCAAAAAACATATTTAGTGAGGTCACAGTGACCTTTGACCTTTTGCCTTTTACCACCAAAATCCAACCTGAAAACATAACGCCTCTGTCCACGGCTATGCTATCACTAGTGTGCAGTCATGAAAACAGTTATCTCCATTGAAGGTTACTTAAAGTAGCTTTTGCATTGCCCTCATGTGCCTGAGCTCAAGGATGCACACACAAGTGAGTTAAAATGAGTTACAAATGACAAATGAGTTAACAAAACTTGGGTTTAAAAGTAATTTACAGTGCAACTTGTGACAAGTACCTTGACTAGTTGTATGTGACTCCTAATTTGTTTTGTGGTTTAATATTGAAGTTAAAAGGCCTGCAGGCATTTAGACGATGCATCCGTGCTTCATTTAACAAAACATAATTCATCATCTGCTATCACTGACAGTCATGTCAGTGTGGAGGAAGTCCTGATCTCTTTTTTTGTGAGGGGTAAATGGATTGTGTGGGGTGGCTATTATGTGTGGTGGAGGCATCTATGTGTGTTGTATGTATTGTAGGTGGAAAATAATTCAAAGGGAGAAAAAGCTTTTGGTTTGAGGTTTCTCTGTAACACCTCTCCTGTGAGAAACAAAGGGATCAAACAGCATGTGGTTAAAAGCAAAAAAAGAAAGACAAGGAACTACTGGCAAAACACCCTGTGTATCTTCTTTTTCCCAAAAAGTACAGTTCACTTCTCAAACAAATATTCCCTTCACAGCTGCAATGGCACACATTTGAAGAACTAACTCAGAAAACAAACAAGCATTATTGCTTTTTTTGTAAACTCAATAACCGATGTCAACGTTTATCATATGTAGCATCACTTAGTCCATCATGGAACGAAACGTTATCAAGAGTTTATTAATGAATATAAGTGAATAGAAATGAAGCCCATCCCCTAATGTAGCTAGCATGCTAGAATGCTACAGTTCTATTTTCTTAACACTGTGCTGTTTATTTGTTCTGGTATTTCGTTCTCACTATTGTAAATCTTTTGTTAACAGGACGATAAATTCAGTCTATTCAAAAGATGTATCTTCACAAAATGTACACATCGGGAAAATGTGTATCTATTTATTAATATTTTGTATATATACATATTACTTTATATAGCTTCTATAGTTCCCTTTGGGGATCAATACAGTTTTATTGATATGATGACATCATATACCTTTCATATATAGTATGTTGTTTAATCTGTAACCCGGAAATAAAATAATACTGACTATTTCCCTCTGAAATATAGTGGAAGTGCAGTAGAAATACCTCCAAATTGTATTCATGTTTAGTAGTAAAGAAGTTTCTTTACCGAACAGTATTGTGGTGTGTTGAAGTGAACAATTCAGCACTTCAAATGAAAAGTTAAAAAGTGATCACTCTCAGGTCTGAAAAAGGCCAAAAGCATGTTCAAAATGCTCAAAATGTGTTTTAATGACTGCTTATAGAAATAAAGCCACAGCTTTACACAGGAAACTCATGAAAGGATAAAATGATGTGACCTTCAAAACATCAGCTTTTGACCTGAGTGACAACACATGTAATGACACTGAAATTCTTGTGGTCCTTGACTGTGGTAAAGGCTTTTCTCCTGCAGTCTGAATTAGCAGAGATGTGCCAGAAGAACTCTTGAGGACAGATGTAAAGAGAGTTGTGAGCATGAGAGGACATAAAAGTGTGTCTGCCTTATTCCACATTGCTTGAAAGATAAAAAAGAAAACTAAATTTTTGAGATATCTCAGAGAGCAAATTACTTCCAAATGGTAAGAATTTATACAAAACAAATAACATGATATATTTCTGACCACACAGACTGAGGATTTGTTCTATTTTGAAGTAACAAAGCTGCAGAAAGCTTTACAGGATTTGATAGCACTCAGTTCGGAAATCAAAACAGCCTTTTATCAGTGCCTGAAATGGGGTCTTTCTTAAGATAAAGACAGCGCTCGTCCTCTACCCCTCGCTTCCCCCGCCACCCTCACCCCTTCAGCTATGGTATCTCCTATCATGGCGTTTCAATGGCTCAGCAGTTCTCATGTATGATATTGATGAGAAATCACGTCACGGTGTCATCTGCACTGCAACAGTGATGGATTGCGCTCGGAAGAGCTCCGCCAAACGAGGGGTTAAATTAAACAGCATTGCCAGGAAGATGAATAGCCACTGGCTGCAGCAGAGTTGTTACCATGGAGACCACTTTATTGGCAAATCATAATGATGAACCTGAATATGCATCTCTGGGCTCACATGCTAATATGAAGACAGCTCAGGAGAGATCACCGAGAGAAACGCCAAAGACATATTTGTCTCTACATTTCTGAAATTATGTTTCCCATAAAGATTTCCTTTCTGTTGTCTGTCTGTGTGCAGTGAAGTGAAATTATGTCAAGTGATACCATCAATCCCAGAGTTTATCCTCTTGGCAGATTACCTCTGAGAGTGTGGAACTTGCTTTATTGCTTTTCCGTCCACCCACGTGGGAACTTTTCATGACCCACTTGGCAATTCATCTCATTTGGCTCTTCTATCAAGCCGTACTGTGCCGTTCCCAGCTAATCTGAGAAGTGTTATTTCATCTGCATGTAATTAGACGTATGTTGATACCAGTTGATCACTGGTCTTGGTGCATGCCAAATACATGTTTAAAGATGTAAGATATTACAATAACAATGTGTGAAATGAAAATGTGACGCTGTGAAAAGGGTCACTCATGATGATGAACCTCCAGAGAACCACCTGAATCTGCTCTATAGTGAAACACTGTGTTGTGTCTGACACAATTTGGACAGAACATTTTGTTTTGCGGCTCTGCTGATGAAACCAGGCAAGGTTATAGTCTTGTCCTGTTGTTTGTTTGTGACTGAATCTGTATTTTCAGAAAGTTCCTGTTTGCTCTTTGACAATAACCTTACTTTTAAATTGAGGGGAAACAAATTGTCCTGCTTCCTGCTGCAAGTGAAAAGTAGTCATCACACTGTGTGACTAGGTGTGCACACAGATGGCAACGGAAACAAATAAGATGTTTCAGTGTCACGGTAACCTGTTAATTACAGGAGAAAAGCAGGCACCTGAGCCTGATCTGTTGTATCAGAGGAAATTATGATATTCACATGTATCCACAGCTGGTTATAAGGTTTAGCAGGTAAGGAACAGCTTGCTACATGCACGAGTCCTTACAAGCACAGAGCACACGTAGATGGATCGTAAGAGCAAAATGCTGCTACACAACGCATCTTAGAATAACACAATAGAAACGCAACAGCACCACAAGCTTCAGCCGTCAGAGTGAACATAAAGTTGGACCAACGCTTCAACTTTAATTTATGTTATGTTTAAATTATGTTCAACAAAAATGGAACATTTTGTGGTAAACTGGCAACTTTTGCTCAATCTGTAACTCATTAGACATTGTTTTTCTAAATATGTAAATATCAGACGAGAGGAATTTGATTGTCAGATAAAGTAGGTCATTAGCAAAATTCCACAACTTCAAACCATGTTAATCCTTATTTAAGATAATACCTTACGTTGATTATTCCCAATGGCAAAAACGTCAGTAAAATCTTCCAATAACAGGTTACATCTGGAACAAAATAACTCACCAAACTGTCTTTTTTTCTCACTTTTTACAAAGAGAAATATTAAAATAGCATAATAATGGATAGAAATTGACTTAGTTACTACTGTAATGACATACTGGCTTCTTACTGTCCCTCTGAGCGACTGTACACAGCTCCAGTGTTCATATGGTCTCAATCACCGTGAAAACATCCTCTGTCACACTCACTTTGATAGGATTAGCGCACAGCTGTGGGCAGGAATGTGGAAAACTCTATTTTACATAATGTATTTCTGTGTGCGTGAGATGCTTCTGAAATGACATGAGGGGGCTTAAATGAAATGTTTACACAGATACCTCATACACCTCCTCATGGACACGTGATCAAAGACGATACCCTCTTCCTGTGGGCGTTGGCGGCGTACAAACAGCAGCGAGAACGTGCCAGAATGTTACATACAATCCAGTGAGTTGCCAGTGGCTTCATGACGACTGGTAACCACCGTCACAGCTGCCAGCCTTGGGACAGAACGATAAAACTGTGTCCTACTTTCACTTTTTTTTCCCCAAAAACTGCTTATGAAAAGTACTGTTTGATAATACCACGGCCTTCCTCAGCTATCCTTATCCACCCCTCCGTTGTCACCCAGCCCTGTATTTTCCCCTCCCAAATAAAACAATTTTTTTTGTGTCCTTGTAATATATTCATAGCACAGGAAAGCAGGAAGAGGATCAAGATCAAGCAGCCCAGAAAATATCAAATGGAATATATTCATGGGGCTGTGTGGGTTCTCTCAGTGGCGGACAAAAAAAAAAAAAGGAAAAAAAAAAAAAATCAAGCATATTTTATATATAGGATCCACAAGAACACTGCTCGGAGGCTATCGCTGTTATGTTCTAAAAGCAAACAACCAGGATACTTAACCATGTCACCACTTGCTGCGTTGAGACAGATATTGTTAAGGAGACAGTGTTCCCCCCGAGTCTCCCTGCTCATGGTTTTAAATGCATAAATAAAAGATCATTACTTGATGTTTTGTAATCACTTTAGGCATGAGGATTTGGGAGCGTTTAATACACAGAGAGTCATTTCATGTACAGTTGGCTGTCTGTCAAAATCAGAAAGATCTGGTAGTAAGAAGAAACTTCATTTATAGCACCTCACAAAGTACCTCGAAAAAGAAAGATGGCAACCGCCCTGAATACAGAATACAGACTAAAACACCATAAAATAGAAATACATTTGAATTAAGAGCAAATAGAAAATGTTGGTCAAAGGGATGTTTTGCTGACGCAGGTGAAGAGGGACTCACAACAGTCGAGAGGAGAGAGTCAATTATTATTTCCAGCTCAGCTGCAGACATGATGAGCCTGAGTTTTGCAGTGTTTCCCAGCTACAACAGATACAGGAATGAATCAAACACTCTGGTTCACAGAGACACCATGATTTCATAGGGAGGACTAAACAGGAGAGGAAGGAGAAGCCAGACCGTCCTTTATTACCTTAAGGATGAGACTGGGTGCATCAGTAATAAGATCTGGCAGCAATGAGCTTCACATGGCCAGTTTATCATTTGCCACCTCCATGACTGAGGTTTGTTAAGAAAAGGGAACGATGTGGTCACGTTTAGAGGAAACCACTGCTGCCTGGTTACTCGTCAGACACTCACCGTCTGAGAGCCTCCAGCCGAAGGGGTTTTTTGTGGTGCTGTAACATCATGCAAACTTATATTTGCTTCAGAAGGTGCCATTTTGAGTTGTTGTTTTTGTAAACACTCTAAAAGTATTTTTACATATTTACAGAGCTGGGTGATAATTCTGTGTGTGTTCATCATCGCTGGCAACCTTTTTCACATTGCATGGAGATAAGTGAGCCATTGTTTGAGTAAAAGTATTAAATAGTGCAAATGTAAGGGTATAAGCAATCCCTTCATGCTGCTCTATACAATCTTTAATCACGATGGCACCGTAGCCATAGTGTTTTTATGGAACATGGGACATGATGATTCCCTTTTGGGCTTTGAAATATCCTCATTACTTGTTAAGATGGACCAAGACTCCATGTACTGTACATGGAATGTGAAGTTATTTGTGTCTTAAATGTATTTTGAAGAACATGTGACATTTTTTTCCACACATCTCTCTAAAACATATACAAATAGAATATGCATGTCACACTGGAAACAAAAGCTGTGACCGTCGTACTACGATACAAAGGGTCACGGAAGACACGTCTATATTTAACTTTTGTCTCATTCTGGATTAATCTGGTATCTATAGAAGTATAGACATGAATAAAAGCCACTTCTAATTAGCCCATCTGGGAGCCCATTGATCGGTGAATCAGCGGCTTACGTGCAGTCTCTATCAATAACATGGTTCACAGGGGAAAACAATGCCAATACACATCTGGATGCCAATTAAGCTTTCGTCTCCACGCTGTGATGCTCTGCTAGTCTTGCATAGAACACAAAAAGGGAAACCTGTCATCACCTGCGCTAATTACTTTATTTTTGTCATTCATTTATTTATTCATCAATTTACGTGTCACTGGTGATCCTGTTTGTGGGGGGGGGGGATCGAGCTGCTGTTGCCTTGCTCTAAATGGATTGTGCTTCCTTCATGATCTGATTTCTTTTGACTTGCTTTAAATTGGCACAAAAAGCCACCCTCGACACATCTCTTAATTAGCAATGGCAGGAGCTGTCTAAATATAGGAATCTCAACTATGGCGGGGTAAAGTTGGAGAGAGCTCTTTTCAGGAAAAAAATAACGAACATCTTCAGTACTGTCTTTGAACCTTATGCCTAGAAGTTGTTTTCAAGTCTTTTTTTTTTTTTTTAAAGCTCCGGTGCACCCCAGTTTTTGTTGGCCTTTGATATCGTGTCTCTTTGACTCTAAGATCAGCAGGAGTGTAAGGTGTGAACACCTCACAGAGATATAGATTTGTTTACTGTAGGCAACCATGGAACAGAGGCTCAAGCTTCATTGTCACTCTACCAGGCATGATGTGGCCATCAAAATGTATCAGTGTTCTTTTCCAACGCTAATCTTCAGTTCTAGCGTGGAAGCTTGTTTACTGTGTCGTGCATAATGTGATTCAGAGGTATGAGATGTTTGTCACGGATGGCAAAAATCACACCTAATCGTGTTTCATAAAATGTCAGGAAAATTGGCAAGACGGGGCCTCTGTGACCGAATGACTGCAGAAAAAAGGCTCAGTGAGGACACAGCAGAAAGGTTACACGTTTTATAGAGATTGTTGCTTTTCCCAATTTGACATTTCGTTGTGATGATGATGACTTGAATGTGAGTGATGTGATAATGTCAAGGATCTTCTGCTCTGCAGACGACAGGGGAGTGGCATTCAAGGTTCTTGCTCTCAAATCCTTTCAGTATCAAAGATAAGATTCACCTCCCACATGCACACAGAAACACAAGACATGAAGACAAACGCATGCAGCTGGAGGTGATATCAAAGCATCTTTTGATTTGAGAGCCTTGCGAGTTACAAGTTCACTCTGTGGATGTCTCCGATGTGGACCGCACAATATTGCACAGTGTTGAGTACAGTTTTGAGATCCCCTTGGTTTCTTATTTCCCTTGTGAGTTTTCACCTCTGTTGACACTCACGGTGTGACTCCCTCGTGTAGGGATGAAAGATTTTGCCTACAGTCCCAACAGAGCACTTGTGACAAATATCTTCCCAAAGCCAACCTTTTGTTCTCACCGCCAGTGCAGTGAGAGGGCAGATTTTAAAACAAAAACATGGCCCCTCCATGCCCGATCTTTCTTGGGGTGTGTTATTGATGTGGGAGTTTCTGTACCTGCTGTAGACTAGACAGAGATATACTCATTAACTGTAACCACAGTGGATCTGCTGCAGCCTTTTTTTGTGGCAACATCCATTAGAGTTAGAAGCAGTCCCTTGGGTGCTACACAGAGGAAGAGCCTGGAGGCTTTAGGATCTCCAAAACTAAGCACCAGGAAACACATTAGACTAAAAGCAGCTTGTCAAGGAAAGTAAATCACTGTATGGTTCAAACTCCTGCCGAGAAGCTAAACTCCTATGAGATTCTATAGTTTCACCTTTGAAGCCAGCTCTTATGCAGCGTCATTAACCTCTGCACAGTTTTTGATGCTTATGCGGTGAGCCAGCTTACACAGTTGCAAACTCCTGGGAGCTGCCAGGAAACCCTCAGGCTTCAGCTGTCGAACAAGTAAAGTCTGGGGAGTACTCGATCAGAATTAGTTTAGTTCAGATATCAAATGTGCTTATAGTTGTTCCAAACGGCCACACTGGAAGAGACGGCTCTCACAGAGAGGGGGATGGGAAGAGAGTTTCTTCTGGAAGACATTCATAGAGTTGCATGTGGTTTTTGACATGAAAAGTAACAGATATATTCATGTCAGAAATGAAAAAAGAGAGCTGGAGAGAGAGCAGTTAAAGCCGTGGCTCCTTTCTCGCCTCTGCACCGTGACGCCAGGGACACCAGAGCTTGGGGATCCCCTGACACCCACAACCAACAATTAACTCGAGACGAAGCTGAAAACTTTTCCAAACGACTTCAACAACTTTTCTGCAAAAGTAGACTGTGACACAAATCCATATTCACAGAATTAATGACTGAAAAATAAGTTACAGAGTGCATTTTAAGGGCCGTCAGAGTGCTTCAAATTCAAATTAAACAGCCGGTTTGGGATTCAAACTGCCAAACTACTTGTCACAAGCACTCCCATACTTCAAATTTCTAGGCTAGTGTCCCTGATGAAACTGAGAACTGTTTTATGAATGAATAATGAACAAAAAAAAAACCTTAATAGCTGGCTTAATGGCTTTCCACATGGATATGGCACACAGGGAAAACAAAGAGCTCGGGAGAATACAATGAAATGCGCCTCTTCATATTTAGCCACTTGTGAGGTGAAGCTCATCACCATTAATAGTCTCAAATAGGATTACAATTCGCCCCTGTTACCCACCTATTTGAATTACATTGAGACAACTGAACCCCTGTCAGTGTAATTGATGTTCCTCACTTACTGCTGTTCAAGGTGAGTAATGACATTCTTGCTCTCCGTTGCTGTTTCTCTCTCCTCTTCCAGTAATGGCTCCTCTGAGAGCCATAATGGCATCTGAGACAGGCAGTCAACTGCTAATACTCTCGTCTCTTTTTTTACTTATGGAAACTAAAGTGATACTTTATGCTGCTATCTGAACAAGATATCTGCAGAGCAAAAACACACATGGCGCAGGGTAGGTCATAGAAATGATTTTCCTTCAATCTGCTGCTGAAAGTGTTGGCTTAAGTAAGTATTAAGTAATAGGCCGTCAGCTGCTCTAATTATCCTTTCCAAGTACCTTCTGTATCCCTTTTCCCACCTTGGATGGGCTGTTTGGCAGCACAGAAAATCCGGAGGGAGGCGGATGATCCAAACAGTTCCGCCTTATTTTCTTGAAGGGTCTAACCTGTGCTCAGAGGACTCAAACCCCACCAGGAACAACGGCTGTTGGAAGGTAGACACGTTTGAAGTGTAAATATCCCACAGGTCAAAGACTGCAACTGAGAAGTCAGATAACGGTGTATTTTTATCCATGCAGAAACATCTTTGATTTCTTTCACACACTTTATTCTTCCCAGACTGCAGACAATGTTAGGGATCTGCCAGCGGTGGATATGAGTAATTTTTTATTCTTATTTGTATGGTGTCAGTTTGAGGCTATATTAAGAGCAGTCAGCTTGCAAAGTTTGCTCGGTAAACTAAAGTCAGAGGGACGGTCTGGAAGTTACACATGCTGGCCTGTGAAAATAAGATATCACAGATTCAGGGACAAAAACCTCTGATTAAATCTGTTTTCTTTCATCAGCATCTTCATTGTGAAGGTTGGGGAGGATTCCAAATTAGCCAAATTGGAGAAGTTAAAAACTGCTTTCAGTGGTTGTTTCTGTTTAAGAGACCCATCAGTGGTCATTGTCTATGATATTTTCAAGCGAGCCAGTTAAGCCAAATGTCCAATTATTGCAGGAATCTTGCTGTGAAGCCAATGTGCGTAGACATGGCTCATTTAGTATTCATTAGTATTCAAACCCCACTCATTAGCCAGAGGCTGGCCCAAAGTAAATGTTTGAGGCTAAATATTTAAAGGATAGATCCAGCTCATTTCAGTGTGGTCTGCCATTCCTGAGGTTTTCACACCACAACTTCTGATTCTGATGAAACAAGTTATTTGAACACAATTACACTCACTTTGCATTTATTCTAATAAATATTCAGAATTCAATCTCATCATCCAACAGATATGACTGCAAAATCATTAATGAAACAACCTGTTTATTTCAGTTGCTCAAATATTTGGTTTACTTGGTTTACTCTGCATGCTGCTGCAGCCTAAATGTCTAATCAGAAGAAACAGAGAAACTGACTTTCTCTTTGTGAGCCTGGAAGTATTCTTTCCATGTTTACATGGAGTTCATACATCTAACGTCATGTATTTATGAATGCAAACATCATCTTGGGACTCTGCTCTCTAAAGGAAAAAATAAGTTGTTTAGTTGTTTTCTCACCAGGTGTTTGTTGAAAGTTATATGCAAAATAGGGGGACATTTTTTCAAGGAGACCTCTGCTCGTTTCCAGCTTCCTACTCACTCTTTTTTTAAGTAGTTCTGTTGCTCAAATCTAGCAAAACAATGACAAATGATCTCATCCTGCCCACACCCATCATTGTCAACACCGGAGGCACCCCAGTCACATTTTTGGTTGATAATCTGACAGAACACATATTTCTATACTTATTTTAATCTGTTTATTTAATCAATATAGCTGTTACACAGGACACATTAGAGCTCTTGTTTGTGTCTGTAACAGTGACCCAACGCATATTCTTACACCTCAAGTCTTCTCTCTGAACTCAGAGGAGAAAGAAGTACTCAGATCCTTAAAGAAAAGTTCTCAAATCTTAAAATACCACCATTACAAGTAAAAGTCCTGAATTCAAAATGTTACTTAAGTATTACAGGCAAAATGTACACTAGCAACAAAAATATTGAAAGTACAATTAGACAGAATGCTCCTTTAAAAGTGTTATCGAATATCTTATTCAAAGACATTTTAATGTTGTAGTTTGCCAACATGGAGCAAGTTTTAAATACCTTGTATGCTACCAGGTAGATTAATAATAGAGGATTGCATCATGTAAATGAATATCATATGGTTTTAATATAAAAGTAACTAAAGGTGTCAAATAGATGCTGTGAAGTAAATTGTTGAATATTTTTCATTCTGAAATGTAGTGGAGTAGAAATATAAAGTAGCATAAAATGGAAATATTCAAGTAATGAGTAAATGTACTTAGTTACAGTCCAACACTGCTGCTTTAGCTGTGTTACATGTATTGTTGAATATCACACCAATGAGCTAATGTTAGTTAATATACATATTTCTGGAATATACACCTGTGAAGCAATGGGTAATTGGACACTGGATGTCAGCCAGTCTTAATACAGTGTAGGTATTATTGTATTGAAGTCTTGCTTAATTATTTTGTGGAAAATCGGCTGCATGTGCCTCAATCCAAATAAAACTCTACAGTGAGGTATGTTAGGAAGCTTGAAAATACCTGGAGAAAACCATTAAAAGCTGATAACAAAGCAGAGAAAATCCAAAGAAAAGTCTTACGATTGCAAGACGAAGGGGTATTTGCATTTCAGAGAAAGAGATATAAACTGTGTGCCTATTTTCACAAGATGTCCTGGTTTAAAACTAAGCTTATGTTTTCTTCCCTCATATAAAAGTAGCTTTGGTGTACCAAGTGCATACCATATTCTTTAGGGCTTTTGTGGCCATGTTCCTGCTCACTAACCCCCTCAGCTAAACACCATTGTGGAGCCAACATCCCAAAGAAAACAGTGTGACCTACATTGAGAAGAGGGTGAATGGATGTCAGTTCCCTGAGGTGTATGTGCTGGCCATACAAGACCCCCCCTTCAGCTGCCATTCTGTACATTGCACATCTAACCATCTCTTTCCTAAACCACCAATGAAGAGCACTCAAGACATTAGAGCCCTCAGACAATGATCAAATAATCATAGATTTGGTCTGTGCTCATGTTTCAGTTCACACCAAAGCTGGGAAATATTATATTTTACAGCAATTTTCTCTGTGTCTGTGTGGGTGTATGAGCCTTGAACTGACTTGGCCTCACTCTAACCCTTCCTGTGGGCACGTTACAATGTGCATACAGAAATATTATTGACAACAGATTAGCAGGCCACACACTACTATGAATCCTTAAAAAAACCCACCAAAACTGTGAAAATTCAAGATTATTCTCACTTTGGCAGACTGTGCACAACAGTGAAGTGTGCCACTGAGGGCCAAAGCTGATGTTCATTTCCAGACAGCTTTATTAGGTTGGACAGTTACATCAGCAGTGAACAACACTGCAACTGGTTTTAAGATGAACTTTACAGCACTTGGCTTCAAGTGGACAACCTTAGCAGTACTCTCATCACACACAAAAAAAGCACAAAGTGGAGGAAGTTAAGTGAAGCGAACGGCACAACGTTTAAAAGAAATGCAGAAATGATTGTCGTGATGTAAAACCTTGTTACTCCAACCTCGATGATCTTCATCTTTTTGTTGAATGCTGGAGTTTAGCTGTAGCTCAGGTGGTGGAGCAGGTTGGCCATTAAACGTAGGGTTTGAAAAATGGATGATCAAACAGCCCACTGTCACGTACAGACATGCTGTAGTGGACGATTGTGCACGTCCGATGTCGATTGTTGAGTGATGTCATTGTTGAGTGATGTCATTGTTGAGTGGCATTGCAGGAGGAAATGTGGCCTACACTGTATGTAGCGATGGGAAAAGTGAGGAGCTTCCCTCTCATCACAAGATTGTTTTAGCTGGTTTTCTCAAACCATAACCAATCATTTATTTCCCATAAGCACAATATTTCCCTAAATGTATCCATACAGTAGTTGATATGTGAGAGACAATAGAAAGGAGGAATTTGAATATATTTGGTATTGGAAGTGAAAAAAAATGCAGAACTGCACACTGCTGTCAACTTGAGCGAGTCCCTGGATATATAATATACAGTATAAGTCGCTTTGCACAAACGAATGTAGTCTAATGTAACATGTTCATACGTTCATAAACTCACAGGCTTCTTTGCCTCTGAAGGGGTTATTTTCAAGGTACAAGGTGTCCATTCAAGAGGAATGTCATACATTTCTCACACCGTACAGTTTGGCGTGCCACACACAGGTGTAATAGCATTAGCATTAATAGTGGCTGCATTTCATTATGTGTGTCAGTTTCAGGGCTTTGGCATTGTTATACATGCTTGCTTAGTGTCATGCCATCCCTAGAACTCTTAAATTGGATAGATCCGCCGTCATCAGTGATGTTATTTGTTACACTTTCCCTTCTACGTCCATATGTCAGTGAGAAAAGTGTGCATGCCGGTGGACTGTCATGGTTTCCTGGGACACACAGAAACAGAGCTGACAATAATGTTATTAGTTACACCTGCTTTTTCTATGAGAAGTAAAAATATCTGCCAAAAGAAACTGTGAAAAACCTGAAAGTTGTAGAAGAGGCTTAGCAGGAAAAAAAATAATAGGCCAAGAAATATATACCTAGTTATTAAAAGATTAAAATATAATTACAATAACTATAAATATACAAAAATGGAATCAATTTTAAAGTATTGACGTTTAACTTATTGACCTCTGTGAGCCACCACCCCACCCACACAGAAACAACTGCCACTTTTATAGTGACCTTCCTAAGTGTGTTTCAAGCTACAGCAGCACTATGTTGCCTTGAGTTGTTTAAGAGTTGGAATTGCCAGAAATGGATGCTATATTGCACGAGCTGATCACATTTGTCCAATCCTCTCAATCCTACTCTCTCTATGGGGGAAACAGAGGCAACAAGGAAACCAAGGATGTTTTGGCAGCATTGTCACAGAGCAGCAATCATACGGTGCGAATATTCACAGCATGGCACGTTGAAAATTAGCAGATACTTAATACTTAAAACTGCACATTGTGGTGTCTTCAGTGCAGCTTGAAGGGAGCACAATTTATATTTAAGAGAAAATGTTTTCCAGCTTCTGGTTTTTATTTATCCTAACACACATGTCAGGCCCTGATTTAAATTTCACAAACCAATATGAAGCTCACACGCAGTAGGAGAAATGCTCAGATCATTAGAGGAGTAAACAGTATTTTCTGGATAGATTAAGTCCTTTCACAGCTCTTACTGCTGAAACGCATGACATTAACATATCTTAGTCTGATATCAGTAAATAACCATTTCCTCTGAGATACAAGATATGAAATCTGAAAGTGTCATTATCACTGAAAGCTTGTTTTGGTTAATCAAAACCAGCTTTTTTCTCCCTGAATTTTAGTTACACTCTAAATTCCTCAGACTAATATTTCATTCATTGCTTGGGGCTGCGTTGACACTTTCTCCCCATAAAAATGCACAATAGTTTGTAAGACCTCAAACAGATGTGTGACAGCTGGTGGCGTCATCCTGCTTAGTGTTTCCAGCGAAGCAGATGCCTTTTTAAATCTAATTTAGGAGAGCCAACGTTCACAGCTCTCGGATGAGGTTTAGTTTACTCAGACAAATTTCCTCACAGCTACTGTGAAATCTCCTGGGTTAGCGATAGTGGAGGATGCATATATTGGTGTTGTACAGCAGTCTGTAACGCATAAATGAAGTTACTCACTAAATAAGTGACATGGAGACAAAGTGACTATATTGCCTTGCTACTTCCCTGTAGAATAAGAGGATGCCTGGACGTCTCAATGACTATGATTTATTCTTTATAAAGAAATATCTTAAGTAGGAGGATTTTGCTAGGTAATGCCAAGACACCTCCCTTAGAGAAAAGCAAGAAATTCAAAATTGCAAAAAAGAAAAGTATTACTATTAAAACATTGCAAATATCTACGTATTAAGACCCTAAATATGACTTTTAACCTCTATATAACTTTCATTTTTACAGATCACTGATAAATAAGAGGGACAGATGAAGCGCCTGCACATGAAAAAGAAAAGTCTTTGACACATGAAACAAATTTGTATTTATTTTTATAAGCTTTTCCATTTTATTTTCACACTATACCAATGGGAAAACATCCAACCATCCATCCATCCATTGTCTATAAGGGGTTCAGGGTGGCTGGCGCACCAGAGGAGAAGTCATGGGATGATCAAATCATGGGATCATAAGTGTCTCCACCAAATGTCATTACAATCCATCTGACGGCTGTTGAGATATTTAAGTCAGGACTAAAGTAGCCAACAATGTCCTCCACAGAGCCATGAGGGTGACCTGACTGTGCTGCAGGATAACAAGGATAACGACACCACTTTACAATGAGACTACCCTTATAAAGGATTTAAAAATGGTTTTCTAATTAAGTTATTAGTTGTAAATCATTAATGAACAATTACAAACAAGTTACAACAGTTTTCATGCATCATTGCAGACGCACTGTTTATTAAGATCAAGCTTATGCTTACTACTAATTTATCTTACAAATGAGTTACAACAAAAAGGAACTTTATTGTAAAATGTAAAGCACATCACCATCAAGGTAAGGAATAGTGCCAAAGCCTTGGTGTGTGCATCTGGCCAAATAAAGCTTTTTGACTGAGCTCTGAGGTTTAAAGCAGCAGTAAGGATTGGGTAGGATTGAGAAGAGGGTGGACTTAAGAATTTAACAACTTCAGCTCCCTCTTCCTCCCTCTTCCTCCCTCTTCCTCCCTCTCCACTGCGTTTAAGTTCTGTCTCCAAACCTCCTCCCCTGACAGGAGGCTGAAATGCACACACAGCTAACCATGGCAACTGAAGAAGTATACAATGGTGTCCAGGACAGTACACACTGGCAACCCTGCAGTCAGTCACTGCATTGTTAAGGCCTAATCCTATTGTAGTGGTGCCATGATAACTAACAAAAAGGTCCAGGCCAAGTGTCATCAGTTGTACAGGTCCAAATGTTATCATGCAATACACATGCTTACTGTAAATATCCTACATGTGTTGACATGTAGCACAAACGTAATGCTGTATGTAAATAAGGAAATCAGAGTGTTTGCATGAGAACACAGAAACCTCCAGATGAACTGTGTCTAATGCTGCTGCTGCACCCTCAGCTCAGAGCCTGAGGCAGCATACTTTATTTAAAACAAAAGAGGAAACCCATAGAAGCCAAAGATAATAGTGGTCTCAGTAATTAAACGGCTTCAGCTTGATGTATCGGAAAATGCTCAGCTTTTATACCACTAGACGCTGCTCATTTACTAATCCATACCGCAGGAAATGCAAATGTCGTTTCCTGTCTCGCTGCTGCAGTGGAGAATGGAGCATTGCGGTGGAAACCTGAGCCAGGAAAGCAGCAATTACATTACTCACACTATTGTAAACTGATCATGTGTGGAAAAAAAATCACGTAGGAGGGCACTTCAGCAGGGGAGTGAACCAAAGTTTCAGAGTTCAATTCGATGTATTTCCTTTTCTCTTCTCAGAAAAGGAGCTCTCATTGCTGCTTTCAACTGCTTTTCTACAGGAGGGCAGGTCTGACTTCTTTATGGTACCAGAGGTGGCTTCACTGGCACATTCTTACTTACAACACCATTATATGGAAACTCCCAGGCTATTTATATTGCTTCGCTTTTCACTGCACCTCACCCGGGTTTCAGCTGGAGGGTCTGTGATCCTGGAGAAATTTAGCTGGAGCATCAAATTCCCTTGGGCGAACTTAAGTGCATAATGTGGACTTAAGAAATTGATGCCTGCCAGTGTGCTACTTGCCAGTATCCTACTGTGAGATCTATAAATGTTTGGTGTTTTCAACCTTGGTGTTTTCTATCTTCTAATAAGTACACGTAGCACTGGTCTAACTTTCAGACTGTCCTTACAAGAAAAGCAACAGATTTTGCAGGAAAATGGGGTTAGATGGTTCGTTTAGCAAAGTTTCGATTTGGAAGGTTAAAGTCTCATCTCCAAAAAAAGACACTGTACCCAGCCAAGAAATAGTCCCACAAAACTACAACTTGTCATTTATAAACTGTGCTTTTGTATGGATTAAACACACAAAACATGTTAACAGGTGAACTTCAAACTCAAAGTATCAAACTATTCCTTTAACTAAGTAGTTTAAGTTGCAAGCAAAACCAAAACCATAGATGGCAAATCAGGCAAAAGCATCATTTTTGTTGTTTAGATCTGATGATGTTGTTGATATTTCCAAGAATCAAAGATGTTGTGATTGTTCATCTATTAATCAGCCGCCCACTGAGCTCTACTTCTGCCAGATGCACAGATGAAGATGTATCTGATTGCTGGTTTGAAAAAGAAAGTTTTAAAAGATGGTCAGGACAAAGGTAATCCAAAATGATTCTGTTGTGCTAACCAACTCAGCTCCCATCACTGACATGGAGTGAAATGTAGGTTGCATGACTTTATTAAGCCTAAAATTGCCTGAAATGGCATGAATATAATTATATCAATCTCAAATGTATCTGCAATGACCTGCACCAAACTACACCAGTAGTGCACAGCGCTTGCATTATATCACGTAGACATCCTAAAATGATCACCATCAGAATCAACACCATGTGCAGTCATTTCAACACACTTTAAGTTCTGCTTCATTAATTCTGAAAATGCCACAGAAAGCCACCCAGAAAAGTTCAGTAACTCACCACTAACATTATAAAAGTACCAAATGTTTAAAACAGCAGTTCTAGCTGAATTTTTGTCCTCTAGTAATATTAGCTGCAGAGCTTCCAGCTATTCATCGACTAGAAACTTTCCTCATGAATTACACATTGAACACTACAACTGCCATTCAAAAGACCTTGTCAGTTTTTTTTTTTTCTTAGGAAGCTATTATGTAAATGTATTTCCAACATGTTTGACCCGTTTATCATTCAGTGTAAGTGAAACTGCTTTGATTGGTCAAATATTGGTTCAAGCTGTGATCTGCTGTTTACCGGCAGACTCTGCTGAGCCACTTTGGAACCAGGCGCTGTTTTTTTTACTGATAATGAGGCCTGTGATTACCATCTTAATAGGCATTAATAAGAAACGAGTGATGGCACAAGGCACATTTGCAAACAGTACACAGAGAATGGAATATCAAGGAATTAAGCTCACTTGGGAAGGAAGCTATAATCTCATGAAAATTCAATTAGCCCACTTTAGAAATGGATTATGCACGAGAAATAAAATTAGCAAGATAGGATGGAAAACAAGAGCATGTCATGGAATCAGATAGCAGTTTCCACTCATACAGGTTCAAAACTGAATTTCCCCTAAAATTTTCTCATGAAACACCGACACAAAGCCGTGTGGTAGTTTACGGATGTGACCTCTGTTTGCTTTTGGAAATGTGTCAACTTCCATTATTAACTTCTCATAATTAACTAATCAAATAAGTCACATTCATTTACTATAAACGCTACACTTACACAATATTTCATTAAAATGTTTCCAACTGTATCCAGGAATTTGGTCCTAAAATCACCACATTTAACTGTTAACTATGAAATGAATGTGGAACTTGTGTGATTATCAATTCTCTATGTACAACAATGTCAGTCTGACATCAAACCACCAGACTGGAGTATCTCAGAATATGCTGGAAGGATTACCATGATTTTTTTTTTTTTTTTCTTTACAGAGATTCACAGCCCCCAGGGGATGAAACCTTTGGCTTTGGAGATGCTTTGTTTTTTTCATCTAGTGCCATAAGTTGATCAAAGTTTCAATATGTCTAATACTCTGGTTTATGACGTAACTCATGCAAAACTAATGATACCCAACTTAACTGAAAAAAGAAAAACAAAACTAACCCTCCAGTGCTCTGCGACGCTGTAATGCTCATATAGAATAAAATAAAATGAGAGATGGATAAAAATTGAGGTCCAAAGTATATTTTCATCCTTGCAGTGGTGGTGAAGAAAATAAAACTGATTTGAAGGTGGTGTAGGAGTAAAGCTCCTTGGTAGCTCAAACTACTTTTTTGTGTGATTACATGAGGATGGTAACCTGACATGCCAGATGGTTTGTTACACAGAACCATCTGGGAAGTCGTCCTTAGAAATTGTCTGGAAAAGAGTAGGCGATTTCAAAAAACACTTGGCAGGTGAATGGATGAACCATCTGTCTATCACCGTCTATCATGGGCTAACTTCAGCCAGACCAACGAACAACATGCTGTAGTTACAACTCTTACTGAGCCAGTCGGCAGAAGAGCGAAAACATCTTCTCCATTGAGAAAAGGCTCCAGTGCCGTTCTCTGATCTTCTTTCAATGAAGAAATACTCCCCAGTTCACATGAAACTGATGCTACAGCAGCATCTACATTAACCTCTATACAACCATTGTTGTTTTCCATCGAACATCCTCACTGTCGTCACACCTAAACTCCACCCGTAGTTTATACTCATCCAAACCACAGAGGTTTTGAACACAGCCACGAGCGCAGAACTCGAAGTACTGCGATCTCACAAATCCTCACAAGCCTCACAAGGTAAGATGGTACAAGCATAACAATCAGTAAGTCAAGACTTTATCACATCATAAACAAAGTTAACCAATTCATACAGCAGGAAGCATGAATGCATGTACCAGATTTACTAGATTGTTCTATAAATTCTAAATATTTTTAACCCAGCAGTGACCCACCATACTGGTGGTTTATCATCTAACATCCATATAGAGCATGTTGGACCAACCAATTTAGGGCTCTGATGACCTAAAAGGGCATTATGTCATAGGCAATCAGCTGAGTCAACCAGACAGACAGACAGACAGACAGACAGATAGACAGATAGATAGATAGACAGATAGATAGATAGATTACACAGCATACAAAGCAGAGTCAGGGCTGTCAAAAATTATTATTCATGGCAGAAGTCACTGGAGTTAGTTTTATTAATGTATGTTTAATAACCCATGTTTACCATAGTCTCCTATTCTTTTTTATATTTTCATCTAATCCCTATTAACCGATAAGTGCATGTGAATACAGAATCTGTAGGGACAAGATTTCTGCTATCAGAAGTGATCTGTTTTTTTTTTTTTTTTTTGTATTGACAAATCACATTTGAGCAACAATCCACGTGAAGAGGAAAAAAGGCGAAACACACTGACCAAAATCTCAGAAGCCACAGGCCATCATCTGTTTATAGAGATTAACCGAAATGTCCCGTCGTCTGTTACGGGTATTCATCATCCATTATCCTGTTAGGGTTGGCTACTCTGAAGCCCAGAAATATTGGCCTTTGCCCCCAGAGGCTAAATCCTCATCAGACACTAGCCGATGGTTTCAGAGATTCTATTCTGGTTTGTTTCATACTATAGATTTACAGTTGTATTTTGTCTTTTGTCTGTTGTGTCTTGTTTGTTGTTTTTAGTCTCGTACTCATTTCGACTGTCTGACTAAAGCAATTTGTGTTTTGTCTTCTCTCTTGTCTCTTTGCTTGACTTTCGTCTGTTGTCTTATCTCATATCTGTAGTCTCGTCTTGTTCCCTGTTTTTTGTCTTTAAATTGTCTCCTCTCTTTTGTCCTTGCTGTGTTTTCTATTGTGTCTGATTACTTTTTCCTCATACCTCATGTCTTGTCTTTTGTCTGTTGTATCTTGTTGTGGTACAAAAAAAAAGGTGTTCACTGACAAAGACGACACACAGAAGATTAAACCACCAAACCACAACGTGTGAAGGAATATTATTTGGCTTCTGATCAAGTCTTTGCCAACCTTTCCCTTTGAGATCACTTTTGTAAAACAAAAAGGTTAAGAAATGTCCTGCTCTACTTTCCATCGACCAGCACAGACTCTCCTCAAGCTTAAAATTCAATCATGCTGAAATTGGAGTTATAATCAACATTTCTGTCATGTAGTGTGTTCCAAACTTTTAGCTTTAGTTCAAAACTCCAGGCTTTAAACAGAATTTTTGCACAAAGAATGAAAGAGTTCCCCTCAAGGTTTAAGGCTGTTTTCACTCTGTACTTCCAGAACAATTTGTTGTAACATCTTCCAACTTGGGAAAAATCCTGACCTGGGTCTCTGTTGTTTGGTGACTTACTGTAGCTGAACCAGGGATGGTGTAAAATCTCAGGGTCAGTGACCTTACAACCAAACACTGGCCATTAATCCTACTCTACCTCTCTGAGGACAGATTTATAGGTTTCACACAGCAGCTTTACCCCACAGGTCTGCTGCAAAAGTGCAGTCATTTTGTGGGATTTCTCTGAAAAATGCTATGATCACCTGCACAATGTTGTCTAATGTCTAGTGCAAAACAACCCATTGATGAGGGGGACTTTGTCCATGCTGAGATAGAAAGAAGAAATCAGAAAGAGCATGATAAAATATGTATGGTTGAGCCTTTGGTCTGAGACCTATGGAAAGGCCATGAATAATAGATGAGCTACAGCTCCTATAGATCCATCTGTTTATGTCAGCTTGCTTTAAAAAGAAGTGTCTTCCTGAATTTGATATTATGGATGCAAGATCAAACCAATTCTAATATCCTACACCAGCATCCATTGCTGCCCTTTAGAACATGAATTTCTGCAGGGTGAATTACTGTAGCCCTGGGTAGAGCTTAAAGCTTGTTAAAAGTTGCCATGATTTTAAACAAGTATAGTCTGAAAATGCTTGATATACATAGCTATTAAAAGTTATTTAGTTCCTAGTGGTTTTAGTATGAAATTGAACTGCTTGTGGCTTCACGTCTCCATGTACAGCTGAGTGCAAATGGATGTTAATGGCCGACTGCAGTCACGTAAGCTGTCATCAATCATCCCACCATTTGGCCTGACAGCGTTTTCCCCCGATGTTAGATTAGAAACCTTTTTTTTTTTCATTTGCATACCATTACGCAGCACTGCAAATTGGAGAGGTTAAACTGTCAGTCAAAGAGATGCATCAAAGAAGACCTTTCCCTGCAGGAGGGCTACACTCAGAGAGAAACACTCAGCGTTTCATCTTAGTTGATGCCATTTTAGAAGGACTTACACATTTCTTTATTCATGAGCAACGTACTTTGGCTTCCCTCCTGTGTTAAAAGATGCCAGTGGCGAGCCTTCTCCGGGAATCTTGTTGACAGTCATTGGATTTCAGGCTTGCTGAGTCGACAAAATGAGGCAAGTCAACCGTGAATGGTGGGTTCTTGAGGAAAACACGAATCAAGAAAAAGTGTGTGTGTGTGTGTGTGTGTGTGTGTGTGTGTGTGTGAGCGGTACTGCGAACATTTGTAAAAACATTTTCAGTCTTTTTCCAAACAAAAAGTACTTCAAGGCACCTCTGTCTTGTGAGGCTTCAACAAGGCAGACGTTGTACTTTTTCCTCTTGTTTTACAGTCTTGGAGTATTAAGGGAAGTAGTCCACCATTTTGGTAAACAAGCTTGTCTAATTTTTTGCTGAAAGTTAGATGAGAAGATCGATACCACTCTCATGTCTGTACATTATATATGAAGTTACTGCTAGCAGGCTCACAGTGTGTCTTAGCATAAAGACAGGAGACGGCTGAGAAGCTAAGATCACGGCTCTGTCCAAAGGAAAACTGCCTACAGCACCATCAGAGCTCACTGATTAAAACTTTATATCTTGTCCATTTTTACAATTTTAAAAGTGTAAAAACAAGAAGTTGTGGTTTTACTGAGGTTATGTGCTGGATTATTTATTGGCCTAGTGCAGTGACTTCCTGGAGTCTTGCAGTCACTGTGATGTCTGCTCGGCAGCCAACAGATACCAAACAAGAAATGACTAATGCTAATTAGTGAGATTACAAGGTGGTTGTAGATGTAATTTTCTTTACATTAGGAGAGCACCAGGCTAGTAGTTCACCACTAATACCAGTCTTTCTGCTAAACTAAGATTATTGGCTTAGAGAGGAGTCAATCTTCTCATCTAACTCTCAGCAAGAAAGCAAATAAGTACGTCTTCCAACATGTCAAACTATTCCTTCAAAGTTTAAATTGAATCAGAAGTACTTTTGGATTTCTATCCAAGTTGGCCTGTATAAAAATGACTGTAGCAGGGACTCCTGCACCAAAATAACAGATTGCAAAAGGATGGCAGGGAGATCTGAGGTTGGCAAACAAAGCACTATATGTTGGCAGTAGGCTTAGATAAAAGTATAAATAAAATATGTTATCTGAATTTAAGATTCTGTTAATACAACCTCTGTTTCCACATTGTTCTGTTTCTTTTTTAGCAGCTTACAGTTCAGGTTTGCTGAATAGAGCACACACACACACACACACACACATCTAGCACTCATTCACATCATCCTCTCAGTCCTCTGGCCTTCACCTGCAGCCTCTCTCAGAGATCATCATGCCTGATGAGACGAACGTGATGCTGTGTTACCCTCAAATGGTCTCCAACAGATCTCATACAAGGTACAGAGAGAGTACACAGTTCATCATAGCTCTTACTCAACACTGTTATATGTCCTTTCTCAGTCATCAACAGTGTATAGGCCACAAAGAGACAGACAGACAGACAGACATGTAAAGAGATAGTGATAAAAACTGAGATAAATGGAATGGAAAGAGATAAAAACAGCATCTACTTAATATCTAGGCACTTATAAAAAGCACCCATTCAAATAAAAGGGAAAAAATGAAGCCAGATGATAAAAGCCAGACAACAGATGAGAACAGGTGAGTACGTGACTGCAGATATAAAATCAACTCTCTCTGTGAGCTGCAAGTTATAAATCCTTGATCATCACAACCTAACATGATATTTTTTGGGGACAATGTGGCCTGTGGCTTATTCTACTCTACATTCTACATCACTCCATACCTTCAAATAATTAGGCGATATAGGAGCCACATAGTTGATTGTGTTAAGTGTAATGTTCCCCCCAGGCCCCAACAGGTGTATGAAGGCCAAGGGTGGTATTAAAGTTTATGCCCTTTACAACTAACTTTATATTGAAGCCTCGTAGGAAGTTATGGACATTCGAAGTATGGAAATTAGTAGAATAAAGGCATTAAAGTATAAAGTATTGGACTTAAGACCATTTTTTACAGAGAACATGTCGAAATGATTCAACAGAAGCAGAAAGTAGCGGCTAAAGAGGAGGACTTACTCCCTACAGACAGAAAATAACCAATCTAGAAAAAGTGTTGAGACGCAAAAACTAAAGAAAGAAATACTAACTAAAGAAATAAAAGAACCCAAACCTGATTAGAGATTAAAAAAAAACATAGTGCGCCACTTTGTGGAGCGGCAGTCAGGTAATAATAACTCCATTATGTATTACCCAAACACTGCGCATATCTTCAACTGTGTTTTAAATGAATATATTTTATTATTCTGCAAAGGAAAGCTGTTTCCTAAGCAATTTGAAGAAAAGCACCAAGAATCAACTGTCAATAAATGAGAACCTGTAAGTTTTCCTGACTCAAACATGCTTCCTCTTCAAATTGCAGGTCAAGTGCTCCTCCAGGAGATGAATCCATTAATACTTATGTATTATACAAGAGGCACTCCAAATAACAGGCAAACAGAGCAGGTTTTGGAAAAGTCTTGATTGTCTCACCTCCAGGACACAGTGGATGAAAGCACAAAGGAAACAATAAATAATTTGGCTGTTTGCGCATGCAAAATGAAAATGAAATTATAGCCAATGGCAAGGTCTATATGATTAGTACATTTGGCTTCATTAATTGTAATTAACCTAAAATGTGCCTTTGGAGATACTTAAGTCAGCATGGTTTCTGTAAAATGTTGCCCATCATTTCAAATTACCTGAAATTACCTACAAAAAACATGACATTTTGAGGGAGGGTGGTGGGTCAAAGCGAGACAGATGTACAGATGTAACAAAGTAAACTCATAATACGGTAAAAAAAAAAACCTTACTTCCACTGCTGACAAGGAAAATTAAAGGAACCTTCACAACAATCTCCCATAAGTGTGTCAGTGGTTTTTAGAGGGCAACCACAGGAGGTGTTAAATCAACAGAAGGGAAACACAACCACTTAAAGTAAACCTCACTCACACCGTGAAATGCAGATGGAGAGATTTATCACCTGGAGAAAAAGAATGGACCATGGTTTCATGGTCATGGGTTAACAGTTTTGTGGAATGGTGCCTTCAGTGGAGACATACATGTAGTGCTGCAGGTACAGAATCAGCTTGTTTCATCCCTTGAGCAATGAGCTGATGGAGCTGACATGTACACAGCTATTGATATAAAAGGAGCAGCACGTATTCAGTCCACCAAACACCCGTCTGTTCATGCACATTCACGATGCAGACACTGTACATTATGCACACACACACACACACACACACACTAGACATTATTCCCGTCATGGCCATTTGGACTTTTGAGTGTTCCTCAAACTCTTCCCACTGTTCACTGGTTCCTGGAGCTAGCGTATAAAACTCTGACAGACATTCACCATATGTTATCTGCTTTGTAGCAATTTGATTTAAAAAATGTTTGAAAATCTACACCTCTACAGAGGGCAGCTGCTCCAGAATCATGAAATACAGTTTTGTTATATCCAAGAGTCAAACAAGAGTCTGTAGCCACACTAGTGGCTAAAGGACAGCATGCTTTTAATGTCGGCATGCGAACATGCTCAGAATAATAACACTAGCTATGTTAGAAATCTTAGTTTTCACCCTCGGCATGCAAAGAATATATTAGGGATAAACATGAAGTGTATTTGAGGGTATTAGGAGTGTTATTAGCTGTGCAGGTATTTGGTCATAATCCAAAGTATTGGATAAAAGAACTTTTGAACTCAAGATGGCACAAGAAATCAAATCGTCCTCTGCAAACCAAATTTTAATAAGAATCCATTCAACAGTTGTGAACATATTTTACTGAAAAACAAAAATGTCAATCTCAGTGTGGCACTTGATGAAAAATCAGGGCATCACTAAGTCAAGATGATTTATCGTCTGCAGAACTATTCACGTGGGACTTTTTTTTTTCTGTTGCCAACGTTGCTAAAATATGTTTTATAAGCTTTTTGACTTCAAGACATCCGAATTATCCCTTTCAGCTACACGGCAGTAAACAAGATGATTAAAATTAGCTTCACCTTTACAGTGAGCACACTAATGTATCGATAATTATAGTCCATGAAGGAGATTTTTAAATGTGCCACTGTGGGTAATGACTTCTTTTACTTTTGTAGTATATTTTGGTGCTGATACTTTTGTACTTCTTCACTCTGGTAGCTACATTTACTTCAGTAAAAGATCTGAATCTCTCTTCCGCCATTGCTACACTGTAGATAAATGATCTGATTGAGGACATAGCTAACATGCCCTCCACAGAAAGGACACCGTTGGTGAAGGATTCGGAGAACAAAGTTGCACAGACCCTTTGAACATGCTTTGAAATATTTGAGATAGTGCTGATCAGATTAGGACTGAGAGCCATTCGAGGTCATATAGATCTCAGGTTGTAACCTGACACCAAATCAAAGTAACATGAGACAGACTTTGAGCTTCACATAGAGCTATGCGGATGACCTTGGGATCACATTTGAAACGCTCCATTGTTATTGAACATGCGACAGAGATAGCACAGACAACGACTGTTTGCAGTCTAATCGATAGCAGGCCTTTATTGGTTTCTCCTCTCTGCCGTGGGGCACAATGTTTTGTTACTGCAGATTAAAAAGGCAGAGCAGACAGCAATGCTTGGCAACTCTCAAAAGGGATTTGAGGCTACAAATAAAAGAAAATGTGTGCTGTGTTGTGACGAAAGGGGCAGAAAGAGAAGGTGAACGTGTACTTTGCAGAACTGGGAACTGAATAGGAGCCAGTGTGGAACAAAGCATTTATCGTATCTGCCTCACTGGAAAGTGCATGAAGTCACTATCCATGACAACAAGATGATGGAAATGAGAAATAGTCATCACACAGCAGCCATGTGTTTTTCTTGAGCAAGGTACTATAACTTCCTCAGTGGACCTTCTCAAAGCCAAAAAGAAGTGCGTTCATTTTCCAGTGATCAGATCACACAGCTGATCTATTTCCCTCCTGAAAATGTTTGAGTAAATAGTCTGACGAGGAATGCAAGCTCTTAGTTGTGCAACTAAATTAGCTATGATGTAACCCAAACTGGGTTGTACTCATGAGCAAATGCAAAAAATGAATTCAAAGGGTGGTCTTTTTTTTTATCACCTTTCAAAATAAAAGATTAGAGCAAAAGTGTAAGTAATGGATTGGAAAATGGAAAAGTGGAGTAATGGATGGAACAATGTGTTTTTCTGATCTAATCATCATTCGTCAGCCAGAAGCTGTCTTTTGTTAGAATCTCTCTGAAGAACACAATTAAAAATTCCTGTGAATTGACATGAGTAGCAACGGTAACTAAGGTTACTTGTAAATGAGCCAGGATCAAGATTAATGAGGTCTGGAGTACACAGTTATAGTACTTTTATCTTTTGTTGCACACTTTAAAACAGCCCAAACCATGTCCTTTTAATTGAAAGGACTAAATTAAACTGAGAATCAGTGGCTCATAGTTGTAGATAGGAATAGGTACAGAGTATTCAACAGACCTTCCCTTGATTAATTCTAAAAATGCCAACAGATATAGCTGCTCACCTTAGTTAGGAGAACTCCATCTACGTTCATAGAACTAACATTATAATAATAACTGTGTGGTGAAAATTTACTGTGAGGTGTTTTTAGTTAATGCTGGATCGTCTTATTTGGTAAGAAGGTGTAGAGACAAAGGTGTCGTCTCAGCAACATGACAAATGTAGATGTTTTTGGACAGATGTCACACTAAATGAGACAGTATATTGTTGTTTTTAGTATTGGAGGACATACCCAAAGACAGATAATGAGTTGCTAATGAACCCTGTGACAGCAAAACAACAAATACGATGTGCCATAATCAACCAGTGATGAGGTAATTACTTCCTCCTAATAAACAGTTTCTTGACCTAATTTACTTTCCTGGGAAAACCATCACACACATTCAAAGCATCTGTACAGCTTTTTTTTTTTTTTTTTAAACATCAGATCAGGAGTTGTGATATGTTTCATGTTGTGCAACTGATGAGCCCCTTATCACAAAGCACACGTGTTTTTATCGTACCATCTCTTATCGACAGTATTTCTGGCCCAGGGAAATCTGAAAAGTTTGCATAACAAGCATGACAGGCCAAAAATGAAAGCTTGCAGGGCAGACGGAGAAAGAGGACGAAAGGAAGTGCCAGCATTGAACTTGGCAATCTGCTGACCTTGGTTGTCTTGTAAAGACAAGCTGAAATGCGAATAGACATTAATGGATAGTCTCGCTGTAGAAACACTCCACTATCTGTCTATTTCACTCTCACTTAGTCTCCTTTTCCCAGCCTTGGCCAGAAAAAGACATTTCCACTGCCAACATGGAGGGGAAGCACTAGTCTTAACTTTAATGAGGCCCCTGAGGGTTTTAAGTCAGGGGCCTGAGGGGCCCACCCTGTGTTTGGAGCACTAGACCCCTCTGTAAATGGAGCACAAAGGACACATACTGTACATACAGTATGTAGTAACTCATAGCCTACCAGTGACGAGTAACATGGGATCAGAGGACATTGTTCGACATTTTTTTAAAATATATATTATTTCCTTTCTTCGATACTACACTCATCTGTCTAATAAATACAAAAAAAAAGACTGACTGTGGAAACAGGCCCCTAAAGTCCAATATTTTGATGACCCATCCATCCACACAGCCCTCCTCCCTCTGAGCACTTTCTAATCCTTTGTTCCTAGCAGGCAAGAGTCAGGACGACTTAAATAGCTACAACCAGAAGCCATTTAGCTTAGCTTAGCATAAAGATTTGGAGGGTAACAAAGGTAGGAGAGGAAACAAAATCCACCTGTCAGCATCCAAAACTCACTGATTAACACGTAACATTTCATTTTGTGGCTTTACAAAGAACTGTTTCTGCTCCTATAGTCTTTACGCTAAGCTAAGATAACCAGCTGCCAGTTGTGGCTTCGTATTAAAGCATATTTCCCAACAAACTTCTAACATTGCCTGATCTGACGACTTTTGTTAAGGTCCAAGATTAAAGCCACTTAGTCATGTCTTCTAAAACAAAAACAAAGCTGTCATCTGCATAGAAGGTTAGACATTAGCACCTCTAGTTCTAACTACTAAATTACATGACTGTTCCTCAAATGTTCTCCATAATTTTACTATCTTCCACTGTACCTGCATTTAAGTACCAATAGAAACTGGTAAATATTTTATTAGATATACATGATAAAATTACACTGTAAACCACGGACTGTATGATAAAGTGTTGTCAAACCACCCTTTGGAATGTAGAGTGATTCTGCTCATCTACTTGAGAGGATGACATTTAGACGTTTTCTACAGGCAGAGCTGTGACATGTCTGCACATCACTGGCTCTGCGCCATCAAAACATCCTGCTAATGTTGCAAGAGCTGCTCCAGGGAACAAAAGATCATGATTACCTTAATGCCTTATACGTCGTATAATGACAGCTTCGGTTCGGCACCTTGGAAACTACAGCAATGTACCACAAGATTTAATGAAATGTTTTAATTAGCTTGCGGCTATAGAGAAATTGGTCTTAATCAATTGGACTCCAGGAAATTATATATTCATTACTGTATTCAACATTGATTGAAAATTTCTCACAGGTGTGGATTTTATCGAGGCGACGCTTGCCTGCAATGGTGCCCTTTCCTGTGTTCTGAAAGTGCCATTAGTTATAATTATGAATCTGACTGTTAACATTGATTCACACTTTAATTAAAAATGTTACAAACCCCATAAAGAAACAGCTCCCCATTATTTTTGGCACAGATAGAGCTTACTGAACAGAATAAGTCAATGTGCCTCGATTTTCAGGATGGTGCTCAAGGTTGTCAGGGGCAACCAAGTAGATCACAATACGGCATAAGAAGCGGTGGTGGAGAATGAAACTTTTGCATCATCCACGGAAAGTGTTTTAGTCTGTCATATTGTGGTGTGTTCTTTGAAAAATAATGAGCATACGCATCTTAAGCACCTTTGTAACTCAAAACTGTAAGAATATTTTAGCGTCGTTACAAAAAGGTGTATTCGGTTTAGACATAAAGTACGATGAGGCGTTTTATACGTCATCCTTACTCATTGAAAGTTTCACTGCAAACTCCCCCTCCTCTCTCCTGTCTGTCGCTCTTAAAAAGTAAGACGTCTGCTGCTAACTGACATGGTGAGCATGTCAAATTGATGGGTTATTTTTATCCTGACAGCAAAGCGCAAAGGGAGGGGGGGGGGGGCAGAGTCCATTTATAAAAGCCTGGCCTGAAGGTACTGCTTTCCATGGGCCAGATAATGTGACTGTTTCCTATAGGAGAGATTTCCGCAGCTATTTATTTATCTATTTTAGACTTCTTGAGTCAGAGTTGAACTTTGACTCGGGATAGACGGCCACACAGAACCGCAAAGCTTCTTGCTGTTTTTTTTTTTTATTTCAAAGTCAATATAGTCGGTGTTCCAAGACACTGGTCCACACATGCATATACTTTTAATTTTTTTTAGAATTATTGATTTCCTTATTTTCAAACATTCCAGCTTTGAAGCATACATACAAAATAAGCCTCCAAATAAGTAACTATGTCCATTTACAGTTCTCAAATAGGAGGCACATTTTTGGTTTTCTAAATGTTGAACGATGCAGAGTTGTGTGCACAGTTCAGTCTTTTGTATTTCCTTCAAATTATTGGATACTGGAAATTATTATGAGATATTGCATTGATTTGCTTTTTAATCAGTTTCACAATGGACTGGAAGATTTTGAAAACTTTTAATTATATGATTTTATAAACGGGTTAATTTTCCCATGGCCCCAGGTGTGTCCTCACTAATATGGAAATAAATTACACACTGCCATGAAACTTAAGCTCATTATGTGTTATCACCAAAGTCTGGAGTCACCCGAGGACTTTTGCTAGTGGGAAAACTCATCCTGATAAACTTTGTACTCACAGTGTACAGATTTGCAGTCAAACTTTCTTCTTTCTTTCTTTGTTGTCTCTCATACGACCTTCTAAGAGACCATGTTGGGTGTCCGGAGGAGCAGGTCAAATATTCATAAGCCTTCGTAGCAGGGCTGAGATGTCAGAGGAGGCTCTTCCATCTGAGTGGGGATGCAAAAGCTGCTGGAGAGAGGAACACTGACAGATTTACCATCACAGCAATGAATATTTGTCAATGGTGGACAAAAAAAAAACATTCAGATCCTTTGCTTAGGTACTAATATCATAAAATTACAAAATACTCCATTACACTGCATTGAAAACGTTATTTAGGTAAAAGTATGTGGATATAATCAGGAAAGTATTTTTTCATCATTAATCTGCCAATTATTTTCTTAATTAAAGTCAAATATTTCCAAATATTCCCTTGCTAAATGTAGTTAGATAGAAGCAAAAAGAGGCATGACCATAGTCCAGTCACTACTAAGTGCTCTGTTTCAGATCAGCTGTGATGTGAGGTGGTCCACGTGGCTCTGAACATATTAGCACACAATTCATCTAATGCATCCTCAGGAGAAATAAGGTTTTTGAACACATGACACACTGTATGAGGATAATCTTGTGCTTTAATGCATGCAGCATGAAACTTTACACCAGTTATTTTCCTCACCTGAGGCTGCTCTGCATGTTTCATTAAAATCTATTCAAAGCTAACTCAATACCCTAGTTACTGTTCCTAGGATTTTAGGAGAGCTACAGCTACTGGACATTTCACTGGTAGTTTATCACTTTCTCTGTAGCTTCTCAGCCTTAATTTTGTCTGCATGGAACCCCACTGGTTCTGTTTACAGAGCAGCATTCAGACAGTAGTGGCAAAAGCGTGTCCCCACTGTGTTAAAATGGCTCTATCAGTGGACGCAACCACCCCACAGATCTGTGAGGCTGATTAATGCACAAACATGCAGTCAGATTGCATTTGCACACACGACTGATGTCGTTTTAATATCTGCATTTCAAATGTCTCTTTATCACCCTGCCAACAGTGTTCATACCCACCGTAGCACGGCTGACAGCCAGCATTAGGGAGGATGTAATTTCCCCTGTTTAAGAGTTTAAATGAGCCAGTTGACAGAGAACTAGACATTTTTAAATGTATCTATTAAAAGGGAGAAAAATGTTTAGAGTTCTCTTAAATGTCAAAGTATTAAATAGAGCTTGCTTATTTAAAATGATACTTCTTTCCAGATACAGTATGTATTAAAACTGAATTCAGTTTCTGGTAATGAAAAGGGTACAACAAGACTAATGCGGGTCCTAGTTATGAGCTTTATAGTAATTCAAGCTGTGTTTTGAGTATGTTGTATATTCAACCTGAAACAAAATAAAATAAAGCACAAAGTAACATAAAATAACATGTGGAGGCTGAATGAACTGTGGTCAGTACACAGTCAGCATCTAAAAAACAAAAGCCAAACACATCTGATTGTGAAAAGGCAGGAAAGCAGACGATGGTCAGTGCTCATCATCAGCAACCTGACGTGGAGCAGAAAGCTTGCTGATATTTCTCCACTGGGCTTAGTGAGGGACAGGTGAGGCTCGATGAGGTAATGAAGGACGGGTGTGCAGGAGGGAGGAGGTTAGAGACTCAAGTGAGACAACCGGTGGAAAGATGAGGAACTGCAGGGTCTGGGAAGTCCTGGAAATAATCCAGGGTTTAGGGAAGGAAGACAGTTTGGTGTCCATATTAGTCACCGAGTCGAAAGGCAGACAGGGAAGGTAACTATTGTGGGTAGAGTCGTCTGCTTGGCTGCAGTGAGTGTGAGGACGGTGACAGTGAGATTAATGACTGTAAAATGTTTAACAAAATGCTGTGTACCTCACAAGTGTCCTGTCCTGTCCTGTCCTGTCCTGTCCTGTCCGGTTTCATGGTGCCTTAATGTGGTTGTGTTTAAGACTGCCCCTCATTAGCTTGGTACTATGCAGCCCTATACACTGGACTATACAAGGCATACCCTGCTTTATTGTCTGTTTTACTCTAATGGGACCATAACTTACCAAATGTTCATCATGCTGTGTTGAATAAGACTTAAAACTAGCAACTGAGACCATTAACTCATTAGGAACGTGTTTACTGAGGTAATAAATCAAATGATCAATAGGAACCAGCAGAATTGCCCCAATGTCGGCCATTAGAAAGAACGCAGCGTTAAGCCTTTTCTGCACTGGATTCACTAACAGCTACGTCCATCTTTTGTACAGTCAATGACAGTAAGACCTTTTTAGCTATAAGCAATTACCACAAAGCCACATGTTATATTAAAGAGTCTTCTGGGGTCCATGTTGCACAGCAGCATTGACTAGCAACGGCATGCTCACAACATATAACATATCGCCGGGCATAGCGTGGACCTAAGCTGAAGGGGGCATCAGCCACATTTCACCTGCTGAAATCCAGTCTGACTGCACACCGAGGCATAGTTTTGTACCCAAACTATGATAACAACATTCATTTTGGTATTACAGTGTAGTCTGGTATGAAAGCACGATCATGCATAACCTTTGACTTCTAAATTAAGTGTTTTCTTTATCATAGATTGTTCGCTGATTTAAACTTTAAGAGGCAGCAAGAAAGACACAGTTTCTCCAGCTGAGAATAAAGACGAGCTGCAGTGGTTCATTTTAATGAATTACCTGATCATTTGCAGCAAAGTTATTCCCCTCGCAGAAGCAGCTTGTGACCTTAGAACTGCATGATGTCTAGTGACTCTCTGCTCATTAAAAGTGCAGATTAGAGGTAAGGGAGGCGTCTCTGGGAGTGGTGGTTCAGTTACAAATGAGTGCCTGTTAGTCCAAGTTTTATCTCCTGTATTTAGTGCCAAGGTTTCTGCCTTTGAGCCATGTCTTCCTTGTAAGTTTATTCATCACATCTCCTGCTGAGTGTATTTTACTTGATTTAAATATCATCCTCTGATTGCAAAGTGTTGCGTCCTCACAGGGGAAGAGTGGCAATCTACCATCGTCCTCACTGTTAGTGGAAGGGATATTTAATGCCTGCTTGGCTGGAAGTTTTGCTGTCACGCTTATTGCAGAAAACATAGTTTGATCTTTTACACTCTGACCAAACGTGAAGTGTGTGCTACAAATTCCAACAGCTTGTCTTGAAGATGTCCAGGCAAAGTAGCTCTGAGTTCCTTTCATTAGCTGCTCTTAAAGACAAAAATGTGTTTCTTTACAACATGAAGTACAGAAGGACAGTTAATAAAACACTGTGGCTCACCAGAACAATAAGCTACTTTATTCTTGTGAAAATTATTTGATCTGTTGTCAACTTGCCTGAAAAGACAAGACATTTACTTCCATATTTAGTGTCAAAATGTAAAGTATTTGTCTGAGATATCTTCTAGACTGTAGAGTTATGAATGATTAACAACGATTAACAATGAGACATTCTGCAGAGGGTATGAAACACTGTTGGCAGGCTGATAAAGAGACATTTGTAATGCAGATATTAAAAAGAAATCAGTCACGTGCGCGAATGCAATCTGACTGCATGTTTATGCATCAGTCGGCCTCACAGACCTGTGGGATGGAAGCGTCCACTGATCGAGCCATTCAGACACACACTTTGCCACTACAGTCCGAATTATTATTATAATTTCATTCCATGAAATAAATCCCATCTTTGCAGGGCTGGACTTTACATTCACTTCTCCTCCTTCACTGTGGACGCAGCAGACACACACTGCACATATCTGTGTGTGTGTGTTGCCCTGATCACATCAGCTTGTTAACGGCACATATTTCATGAGTCAAAGGAACAAGAGCATTATGTGGAACTCCGTGGTGATGCCCATCCTCCCCTCACCAGATGTAAGCCGGACAAATAGGTATTGAATAAGACCTCCCCTGGGTCCAGGCAACACTTCTCTTGTCTTGTAATGTATCGTCGAACTGTGTTTTTCTTCCTCTCCCCCTCTCTCCTCTTCTTCACCACACTGTGAGAACACTGTTACTCATAATGGAAAAACTGCAACAAGAAGATGCTCATGTGTTCCCCTCCTTGACTTTTAAAGTCTCCAAACAGGTGTTACACGCCCAGAAGGAAACATTTAATTACCTGTGCAAAACATATTAATGACAACAGTCAGCAACACCTCATGTCACCCATAAATTAGACTGCAATTACTAGTTGACTTACAGGTGCAGGGCTCAGCTCTGCTAGCTCACTGCCTGTCTACGAGCAACGTTCTTCCATTTTTCAGGCTCAAATACACAAACCACTGATTACAGGTCACAGGAAAACGTTCATGGACACCACATGGGGAAAGTCAGGGGGGTGGCTGTGCTTCAGATAAAGTATAAATCTCACCTTTGTGTCACTTGTACTTTTTCTCATCCAGAGTCTTCTTCACCTCACTGTGCTGTGGCTGGTGTTAAAGGGCTCCTTACTGCTCCCTGAGGCTGGAGGGTGGATCACACCAGTAATTCTTTTTTTCCACAGGTGGCAATGACACCACCTGGTTTCTTTAAACGATGACACAACAACAGAACTGGAACTGATTTCTTGGGTTAGGGTTAGAGTTGGGAGATGGAAATGGAGCTTATACATGTTGAACAACAGTTCATTTTAGTGAGATTGAGAGAGAAGAGAGAGGACATCAGAGGAGATGGTGTGTGTGATCATTGAACCGGTTGAGGCAAACAGACGGTGAATTGTCTGTCAATATTTTCTGTCTGGCCACTGACAGATATGGATAAGAAAATGCATTGGCTACTAAGTGCACCAATCACAGTTGTTGCGCTCTGAGTCACTGCGACGTGGTTACATCGATCTATGGTGCAGGGAATGTGGTTAACCCTAACCGTGCCTAGATTGAACCGCAGACATATAACGTTCAACATAGATGTATCATTTAGGCTTAAATGGTTGGATTCGCAAAACCACTTATAATTAACTAACAGTTTACCCAACTTTAAAAAACCACTAACACTTTAGCTAACATTGATGTTAGTCTGCGAGCTATTAATGCTAACTGCTAACACGTCCAGTGCATACACATATCCCACCCTGCATGTAATCATCTGTAGTTCCCTCACCATTTATCATACCAGCACACATTTACTAAACAGTCTGTGATGCTTAGCGGCACAAAGAATACAGCAAAACTACAACAAGTCTCCGTTTTGAAATGGAGGGCTTCTTATGTGCATTCGTTTGTTGTAACACACTGAACTGTTCTGCTCAATTAGTCTATTAACCCCCGTTTTCTCAAAGCTGCAATAAATGAGCGAGTTGAGAATCAACGCGCCATGCTTAGCGTGGCATCTGATTGTCTCGTCAGTGAACCTTAAATGCAACCAAACACATGTAAACAGATGTTTTACACCTCTGTGAATTGAAAAGGTCTGTAATAGCTGGAGGACAACAAGCTCATGAGCACGACTTTAAATTCCCAATTTGCCACACAATAAAGATCCTGCTGATTCAGTGAATCCCCTCAATCAACATTTGATTGAGGGGTTTGCCTCATTGATCTGATGGCTCCCGGAGGAGACTTTTATTTCTGCTGATGCAGAGGAGTGCATGTGTTATTAGCCATTCTGTTTGGTTTCGAATAATGCGCCACTATTCATGCAGGCTGGACTGGAGTTTACAGCCTTTATATTGATAATTGGTAGAAATAGAGAAACGCTGATTACATCATCAATGTGTACTTTATCGAGGACAAAAGGGAACAGAGAGTTCAGGCATGGAGTTCTTTGACATGCTAAGAACATGTATGTAAAATAGAAAATATTTATGGACACACACACAGATGTGAAAGCTTCTGCGTCTGAGCTCAGATTCCTTGTGTTTTACTGCCCTCCATTGCCACTTAAGTTAATACATTCAGGCACAGTTTCTTTATTATCCTGCTTCCACAGCAGTGATAATAAGCCATGCTCTGGAGACAGACATTAAAAAATAACTCCTTACTGGAGGCGATTTTGACCTTTGTCATAACATCACTATAGGACTACTTACCATCATCATCTCAGTGTCTGCAGAGCTTTCAGTAACAAAGAAGTGTATTATGTTATATATGCTAGTTCAGATGCTCTACTATTTATTAGTTTCTGATACTGTACAATGTCATAGTTACATACTGACATATCAAAGCTGCTTTACAATTTGAATATTGTTTTCTTTGTTTTGGTTAGGTTCACTCCTTATGTCTATAGTATCCCGTTACTTATTCATTCTGTACACCTCTGTAGCTCCTCATCTGTGAAGCTAGCAGCTCAAGGATATATGAGGCACTACTAGCATACCGCACATGAATTTCCTAACGAGCTGTTGGCTTTCAAGTAGCATTGTGGGTAATGCAGGCATTGGGTTTTAACAAGGACAAAGAATGCATGGGATAAGAATTCAAATGATAAATATAGATATGTCTGGTTCTACTGTCCATTGCAATCAAGCAGTGCAAAGCTAAATCACTAGACTACTTTTTAACTCTTTTCGGTTGCAACTGTGTAAAAATTCAGCTGCAAATGAGCCTTTTTTTTACAATAATACTCATGACATTATATGTGAGATTTAGATAACAGGTAGATATTTTCTAAAATCAGATGTGTTCTTCTTATTAGGGCGGACTGGCAGTAATATTTCATGTTAGCTGGAAATAAATAGATGTAATATCTCCATATCTCAGTGTGTCGAGTGAGCGGTGTGATGTAAGCTGAGATATTTTGCAATCTGAGGGCTGCAGGCTGCAATATCTCAGAATTAGTGATGTGAGTTCAGCTAAAAGCCAACAAAACAGAACTGATAGCACATTTCCCACATCTGAGCTTCCCCTCTCCTATTTAAATGCATATTTAATGTAAAGGACATGCAAGAATGTCTTTTTTTCCCCCACTGCATCACTGGGCTCGGATTACGCCTTTACTTTAGGACATTTACCTTAAAAGCACATGGTATAAAGCAGTGTGGTGTGCTGGGCTGTAATGTGAAGTTCTGTGAGTGAACGTTCAGACCAGCAGGGAAATCAGAACGGGGGTGATGATTGAAGAAGCCAGTGCTCAGCAGCAAACAGCTGCTCAAGTGCTAATAATCAATACGTTTCAACTGTAACTACAAGCAGGTTGTCTGTGCTGTTAAACTTTAAAACTTCATAAATAAATCAAGCACATCGCGGGGAAAATACATCAGATCCTTCAAATCTGTGAACTCTGGTAGGCTTTTATATGCTTTTCTTCAAATGAAATGAAAGGCTGCCGGTGTGACTTGCATGAAAATGCTGGTCAGGTGTTAAGCCACAGAAGCAACCCCCAGGGAGAGACAGACCTTTCCTCTGACCTGGATTAAATATTGATGACCTGCGATAATAGAGGATAGAGCACAAATGTCTGTGTCGCAGTGAGACGGATTCGATCCTTTGTTATAACTTCAAGAGGGGGATTTATTTATGCGTGTTTTCCCAGGGTCTGAGATGACTCGTAAAACATCCATTTAGGAATGAAATGTTAATCGATTTTAATGCATCTACGCATTTCTTCTTTCTTCCATCCCTCTCTTCCATCATAAGTGAGGTTGTTGAAGCATGCAGGCCACGCTGGTACAGCTGCACTAAAAGTTAACCTTCAAATTTAATTAAAACTCCAGACACGAAAAAAAAGCTCCAGCCTTGATTGATGTGTGATTAGTTTGTAAGATCTGCGAGCAAATTAGTCAAGTGAACCAGACAGCCACAATTATTCTGCATCCATACTGCTTGTCATGGAGCTGTGCATGTCACAGGATTACAAGAGCCAGGCAAAAAGGATTCATATGCATGTATGAATAATCTACAAGAAAATTAAGATTTAAGGACTGTTTTTGGTAGTTTTCCGCTCGTCCCACCATCATTTTTGTGTTTCATTGATTGTCTTGGTTTATACGAAGTGGCAGTAACCCTGAACTTGCTGCAGTCAAGCTGCTCAGTGGGTCGGCGAACAAGGTTTCACTTGACAAGCAGGGTGATCAGTAATGTATGAACAGGAGCTGGCGTGATGGAGATAAAAAAAGGTGTGGGCTTACACTGACATCTGGTGGAAGATGTTAGAGCTTGCAGAGTTCACGGTGTTTGAGCCGAATTATCCCTCTGTCATTAATGCCACTATTCATACATGCCCAAAACAAGTTGTATCAGACACCTGGATGGCTGACACATTTATCTATCATTTTATTCAACAAGGCAGAATTCATGAAGAGATCCAATAAAGATGTTATCCTACACAGCGACACAACTTGTATGGGACCAAAACTGTAGAAACCATTTTTATGAGCAATTTTCATAAAATTTGGAAATGTTATGCAGTAGGAAGCTACTTATTTGGTTCACGTTAGAGGTCACGTCGTTCCGAGATTTGAACTCATGTAAAACTTTTAATAGCTAACTGCTGCCAACCTCTGAGGCCGACCTTCACAGGCTGCGATTGAACAGGCGCTGGGTGGATGTGAGCCACTCTGCTGAAGGTTACACCGCACTGTGAAGTGAGGTGAGTCTGCTGGGATCATAAATGTTGGGTTCTGCCGTTGTGGAGCTTTGATTGAAGACGTAAAGATGTCATGTAGATGTGAAACTCCAAAAAAACAGACAAGACAAACTGGACACGTAATGAGTTGAAGTTTTATTATCTCCTCTTTCATGGCATGCACATGTTCTTGCACAAGGACACTTAGCAGGAAATAAATTGTCACTCTTGATCATGCTCCAGTATCCTGCAAGAAACTTCATTTATTTCATGCTTAAAAAAACATCTAATTTACAGTATATGAGTAGCTAACATCTCTAAGCCTAACATCAACACTGTACTGCAGCAAAATAAAGCAGCACCTCCCATTAAAGGAGGAATACTCTTACAGAGATAGATATGATCAACTTGTAATAAATTAAGTCGTATTAAGATCTAGCGGTTACGTTTTGGTAAATTTCCTTAAATCCGCCTTGTCTCTACTAAAGGAAGAGAGTCTGGCAACAGGCAAATCACACTGAGAATATCTCCTTTTTTTTTTTTTTACAGTTTATGTTTGTGAACAAAAAGAGAGCAAAGTAGCCTCACAATAATCTATACAATGTTAACAGCGTTAACAGGCTACTAAATAAATGCAGTTTTGGATCTTAAATATGCAACAACCCGTCTCACAGACTCAAAATGATGTTGTCATCATATTTAATGTTGACGGTACTTCTAAGAGCCCGGAAACAAGCTCTCAAAACACTGAGTCAGCCCTGTAACGGTGAAATAATTTAATTCTTCAGTCAGAAACAAACCTTTTGTACACCTCCCACTATTATAAGTCAAGTCACACTTTTCATTTGTTGCATTCAAGCATCATACTGATCTCCTCCTTGCCAAACACACTTCAGTCTCACTTCTCCAGGCCTTCTTCATCTTGTGTAACACATGGGATTTCTTGAGACCCTGTGAGCATCTAGTCCTCTGATTGGTTTCATTGTTTTCTTGAGCTGCAGGAGAGCACTAATCTCTGACCGTCCTCGCAGCTCTCTTACTGTAGATAATTGTAATTGCAAATGAACGCTTGACGCGGTTGTCAGGCCTCTCCTTACAGTGACAGATTTCGTCTGTGAAGCTCGTTGAGGACAACATCGCTGTTGGAGCTGTCAGATATTCCGCTGTCCACAAAGACAGACCCTGCAGGGGACCAAAACACTTTTATTACGATTGTATGCAGTAGGAAATTGTATAAAAATGCAGGTCAGACATTGTGAACATACCGCTACTGCTGGTGCCATCGCTGATGACAGAGGAGCTGCGAGAGGTGAAGTGACGTGCTGAGGTGTTTGCTGTGGTATCCGACATATTCCTGTTGTTCTGGGTGGCCGTCCGACTCCATTCTGCAAAGAAGTGTATATGACCAAGTTAATGTCAGTTTGTTCACTAAAAAACAGGCTTTCATAATTTGCCAGATTCCTGTATTAACATTTTAATTGTTATTGTATTATTTCACATTAATATTAACATGAAAACACTTCATATTAATGGATATGTTATTAGTTTTATGCGTTACAATGTTACACCTTTTATTTTAGCCTACATTAGTTTACTTTTTGGCAAATAGGGACTATTAAAAGTTTGCTGAATAAGCCAGTAGTATGTAGTATTTTTATTATTATCGGAGGTATAAGAACACACCTGAGTTTTCAGCCAATCGAAGCCTCCCACAGCATAAGTAAGTTCTCCACTGCCTGCGAACATTTTCTTTTACAGCACAGTGGAAAACAAAGACAAGGAACCCTACAGAGGACAAGTTAAATAGTAAGAAAATAGCCTTTTGGATACATCTGTATATGGCTGATAATCTCATACAATGTTGGTGTCGTAGTTTGGAGCAGAAAGTCACCTTGCAGAGAGTTGAATATAGAGAAAAGGTAAACAAAGGGTAAGTAGAGGGGCCCCCAGGCGAACAGGGCGAACCCCCAGGTGAGACCGAGCAGGATGATGAGGCCGGCGATGCTGCGCAGGTCTGTCATCACTCCCCTGTTCGGAGACTGGTTCTGGGGGTTCTGCTTCTTGATCCGGGACAGCTGGACCATGACGACGATGAAGACCAGCAGGCACAGAACAAAGATCAGGAGGAAGTAGGCCACCACACCCACGTAGAAGGCGATGTCATTACGCAGCCAACAGCTGAGGAGGACAGAAAAGGGTTTAAGTGAAAATTCTGGATATCTCTGTTCCATTTACTCAAGCAGGAGGAGAAAAGGCTTTGTTTAAATGTTTCAGCAACATAGAAAGTGCATAGTCCAGCAGGTGGCCCCCTAGTGGCCAAATATGTTAACGACAGGAGTAAACTAAAAGAAGTTTTACAATTTAAATGCTCCTGCAAAACAGTTTGGGGAAAAATATTAGCAAAATCTGACTCTTATGGGGGTTTTTTTCTTTGATTTATTGTCAATGAAAAGGATGTTGAACTAATACATTTCACATTGTACCACTGCTATGAAAAGATGTAGTATATCTGCAGATATGTCCATGATAACACACATTCAGCCAGGCTACAGGGAATGTCTTGTACTGCTGATCTATTATGGAGTGATTAGTGATTAAAAAAACGAACCTGTGTTTTCAAACGATATTAAGATTTGGGAGGAACTTACAAGTCGTCTGACGTGCCGTCTGTGTATTTTCCATATGTGACCACACCATAGTTGTCTTTGTCCACTGATATTACAATGATCACCACAATGAGAGGGATACCTGCAAAGACCAGGACCAGAACCATCTCAATAGATTCAATAAGACAAGAAACAAGCAATGGTGTAAATGTAAATAATAATTCATACATTTGTGGTGAATAAAATTAAAGACAACACTTTATAAACTCCTCAGTCAAACGTTTTGACATGTCAGTGTTTACTCACCCCAGCCCATCAGTGTGAATTTGAGCATGTATCTGCTGAGGTAAGGAGTGAACACCTGGATGATGCTCAGGTACATGTGCAGGGCCTCAAGTCCCGCCCAGGTGAACGATGTCAGCAGGAAGTAGTGCAGGAAGAAGGCGGTGCTGATGCACAGGCCGATCGCTGGGTAGAGCGCCAGCCAGCCGTCCAGCAAGAAGACCAGGTTGAGGAGGAGGAGGGACAGGCAGAGCTGAACCAGGATCTTAGCTGGAATGTCCCGGAGCAGTTTTCTGTTCAGAGACATTTTGTTAGTGAAAGAACTTTAGGTTCCTTGAATAAAGCTCTGATTTAAGTAGTCTTGGCTTGGCAAAGACAGATTCTTACTCAAATGAAAGATATGTCAGTAAAGTGACAGCGAGAAAGATGGCAGAGATCCCACAGCCAATGTAGGTGATGAAAGTGAGAATTTGTGCCTGCTGACGGTCAGTTATTCCCTGTCCGGACAAATCCTGCATTTAGGACAGAGCACACACACACAAATAAAGTTAACAGCAATAACATTAAGACAAAGTCCTATAATTTCTGTTTCCACTTTAACCGTGGTGAGATTCTAGTTGTTCATATAAGTTCCTATATACATGCTGTAATTGATACTGTTACTGTCAGAATAAAATACCAAACAGACATGCACACAAACACACAGACCAGCAGTATTGCGAAGGACGTGAGGTGGTTGCAGCTGCAGGTGGTGTCTTCTGGTGTGGCGTTGACAACAAAGCAGCCGGCAGAGCTCCATCCTCCTCCGCCACCTGAACAACAGAAAAACAACCATCAGGAATATTAACATCTTGGCTCTTAACCAACTCAATTTGGCATGAATGCACTCACCGTTCTGAGTTAGGTCCCAAAATGCGCAGGTCACGTAGTTTGCCTGCAAAAAAAAAATAAAATAAAATAACGAAAGCGTCACATGGGAACTTTAAATAACCTTTCATTTTGAAACGTTCAGTGAAAAATGAGTTTCTTATGTTTACAAATGAGTTATAGCTCTTATTGTCCTATTGTGGCTTTTAATTATTCTGTATTTTATATCCTTACAGTAAATAGCAAACAATTAAAGGCTAACATTTTTTTGTCCAACCATGTAATGTTGATTCTTTTCTGGATATAGGGGTTCATGATAAAGAAAAAGAAAATTACACTCAGATGTATGGGGTTGATGTTTCGGATGGTAAACTGAATGTTCTCAGTCAGGTTGCTTATCGACAGATTGGCCACACTGGAGCCCAGGACTGGACTGACAAGGGTTTGATTATCTAATGCTGCATCCTGCAAAGCAAGGAGACAGATGGAGGCATTTTAAAGGAAGGTGATATTACAGTAAGGTTTGTGTTTTATGTCATCACAGTTACTGGTCTGATATCACACATGTCACAGCTGTTTCATTTTCTATTGATCCAGACCTGGCTTAGAATTAAAAACCAATGTTAATTTAATCCATTGGAACAATTTAAAAAATGCTACATATAAATCATTGAATGAACACAGGTAAATCCTCTGTAATGTACCTGGAAGAGGGCAGATTTGGTGTAGAAGGTGAACTGGACCCTGCTGGCCTGCTGCTGCTCCTCAGGACTGAGTCCCGTAGTGAGGGAGGAGGGCAAGAATACCGACCCCAGAGGAGACGCTGACCTCTTGGACCGGGATCTGCTGAGGCCACGGAGCTGGACGAAACAAAAAGTTAGCATATGGCTAAGGGATCAGTCTGGTACTTCCTGATTTCAGTCTTGTCCCTTATCTATTTAAATTCAGGCATTTTTAAATTTATCTTATTCATTTAACCTTATAGTACATATACAACAATAAAAACATGCCAAAAAGATAAGTTACCGTATAAATCATCAATTACCTGCATCAAACAGGCCACTGATATTAACATAAAGGATGACATCATTTCAAAGAAAACATTTTTGTCACTTGGTGACAGTATTTGCATTTTGTTTTTTTTGTCTGGGTTCACTTATACAAGTGTCACAAATCGGATTCACCAAACCTGAATTAAAGTTTTCTTTCCAGCCTGAGTGGGTGCACTTTTGCAAGATTTGATTATCAGTATCATCTAAATTGCCATGTCAGGCTACCTGCTACCTCTGGGGGTGTTTCATTCACAAAGAAATTATATAATATTGAACAGCTAAATTTCATACCAAGGAGCTTCAAGTTCTGCTGGTGGAAATACTATTGGTGGTGGTGTTTCATGGATGAGGCACATGTTATGTAAAATGCAATGAGACCAGATGTATGAATTCAAATCTGGGCTACCTGGACATTATCAGTGTTGAAAATGTCAACAGACGTTGCTGGAAAGTTGGTCCCATCAACTGTCCTCACTGCCAGGATCAACAAATTTGAAGTGAGGACCCCTCTGTCGCCAGTGACAACCAGCTTAAGACCCAGATCATCTACAACTCGGATCAGCCTGTCAACAGGAGAGAGAACGAAACATTTTAGGAAAAATCAAATGTGTATGAACATTTGTCTGGGGGTGGGGGGGCGAGGGGCCGTGCGTGTTGTACCTGTTGGCAGATGTAGAGAGGGCCTCTGAGTTGCCCTCCATCAGGTTGCTGATGACGTTGATGGCCTTCTGCCCCATAGCCTGAGAGACAGTAGGGCCCTCCAGAAGCTTCTCTAACTGCTCCGCCAACTGAGCCACCTACAACATCCATCAGATTATAAACTCCAGTGGCACAATGGTTGAGTAAAACTTGCATTTAAAAGGTTCATGATGAACCCAAACTACATCTCTATAAACAGATATCTGCCTATAAATGCAGAATGTGTTGGCAAGATTTCTGCATCAGAAGGATTCTGGTTTCTGTTTGTAGTCTGAGTATTATTGATCGATCAGGTTCAAGGATTTTGTTGTTGATTTCCACTTGAAGATAGTATTTCCTACAGATATGTTGCTACAGACAGCAACATATTCAAATGGCTTTTATCACAAAGTTGTCACGAACATTAACAAGTTTTCTAACAATGCATTCTTTGATAGATGAGTAGCCTCACCTGAGAGGAGTTCAGCTGAGAGGCATTCTGTGTTTGATCCAGCAGCTCATTTGCTTGTTCCTCCTCTGTCTCTTGGCTAGTAGTTCTTGTCTCGGCAATAGTTGTGGGGGTAATTCCAGCACCTTGGCAAGGAGAATAACAAATTGTCATGTCATATAAATGAATTATTTGAGCATTGTGGTCATCCTATTGGTAAAAATTAATCATCATAGCAAAGGATAAAGTTAACCAAGAACTCCTCCTATTAGATCTTCAGTTGGAGCTGCTGCAGAGAAAGGCAATCCATCCATGCACCTTAAGAAACTAAACCAGTAGTAGACCTATTGCTATGATGCATTTATCACTGGGTCCATAGTCTGCACCAGAGAACCAAACTATTCCAGCCAATTTAATCCACCAAACCAAAAAGCTTTATTTGCTGTCTTAAAGTGTAACTGTACATACCAGGTTTTGCTGTGGTTGTGATGGTGGGGGTTTTGGTTTGGAGAGTTGTTGTAGATGGAGTCAAGGAAACCTTTGCAGTAGTGATGTTAATCTGGGCCACAGGTGGAGGATGCATAGGTGTAGTTGTTGTGGTTACTACAGTGTTAGCTGCTGTAGTTGTTAAAGTGACTTCTGGTGCATTGGTTGTCAGGCTGAAGTCAGCGGTTGATATGCTGGCAGTTGAGCTCAGGTTAAAGCTGATTCCCGTAGTTTCACTGTGGTCAATAATGGGACTGATGCCAGTGGAGGCTGTGGTGGAGTTCAGTGGAGCTACAGTGGGTTTAGTGGCGTTGTCGACCACAGATGTCATATTTTCCACAGTTGAGTTTTTTGTGGATGCCGTTGAATTCTTAATAGTTTCAGTAACTTGTCTAGCAGCAGTAGACATTGTTGTGTTTTCATAAGGAGCAGTTGTGTTCTGCTGTGTTTTATTAATGGATGCAGTTGTCACTGTGTCTGTGGCTGTTTTGTTTTGAGATACAGTAGTTGTGGTTATATTATCAGCTGTTGTGTAATTGCTAGAGCCTGTAGATGCATTGTTCATCATTGTGTGACTGGGAGAAGCTGTAAATGTTCTAACTGTTGCATTATGTGTTGTAATTGTACCATTGTGTAGGTTATTGTTGTTGTCCACAGTACTTGCATTGTACTCTGTTGTGTAATTGTTAGTTGCTGTAGTTACATTGTACACTGCTGTGTGATTGGGAGATGTTGTAAATGTGTCGGCTGTAGTTACATTGTAACTGGGAGAAGGTGTAAATGTGTGAACCGTACTCGTAATGGAAATGTTGTGTAATGTCCTGTTGTTTGCTTTAGTGACACTATACCCTGCTGTGTGGTTGTTGGCAGCTGTAGTTACATTGTTCACCATTGTGTGGTTGGGAGAAAGTGTAAATGCGCTAGCTGTTGTGTTACTTGCTGTAATTGTACCATTGTCTAAATTCTTATCAGTCTCAGGTATAGTTATGTTGTACTGTGCTGTGTAATTGTTTGAGGCTGTAGTTAAATTATACAGTGTTGTGTGATTGGACAAAGATGTAAACATTCTTATTGTTGCATTACTTGTTGTTATTGTACCATTATGTATGTTCATACTGCTGTCAGCTGTAGTTGTATTGTAGTCTGTTGTATAATTGTTAACGGGTGTTGTGTTATTGTTAAGTGCTGTAGTTACATTGTACATTGCTGTGGGACTGGGAGAAGTTGTAAATGTGCTAGCTGTCGTGTTAGTAGTTGTTAGAGTGCTAGTGTGTAAGTCCCTATTGCTTTGAGCTGTAGTTATATTATACTCTGTTGTATAATTGTTTGTGGGTGTTGTGTAATTGTTAAAGGCTGTTGTTTGATTGTTAGAGGCTGTTGTGTGATTGTTAGAGGCTGTTGTGTGATTGTTAGAGGCTGTTGTTTGATTGTTAGAGGCTGTTGTGTGATTGCTAGAGGCTGTTGTGTAATTGTTAGAGGCTGTTGTTTGATTGTTAGAGGCTGTTGTGTGATTGTTAGAGGCTGTTGTGTAATTGTTAGAGGCTGTTGTTTGATTGTTAGAGTCCGTTGTGTGATTGTTAGAGGCTGTTGTGTGATTGTTAGAGGCTGTTGTGTGATTGTTAGAGTCCGTTGTGTGATTGTTAGAGGCTGTTGTTTGATTGTTAAAGTCTGTTGTGTGATTGTTAGAGGCTGTTGTGTGATTGTTAGAGGCTGTTGTGTGGTTGTTAGAGGCTGTTGTGTGATTGTTAGAGGCTGTTGTGTGATTGTTAGAGTCCGTTGTGTGATTGTTAGAGTCTGTTGTGTGATTGTTAGAGGCTGTTGTTTGATTGTTAAAGTCTGTTGTGTGATTGTTAGAGGCTGTTGTTTGATTGTTAGAGTCCGTTGTGTGATTGTTAGAGGCTGTTGTGTGGTTGTTAGAGTCCGTTGTGCGGTTGTTAGAGGCTGTTGTGCGATTGTTAGAGGCTGTTGTTTGATTGTTAGAGTCCGTTGTGTGATTGTTAGAGGCTGTTGTGTGGTTGTTAGAGGCTGTTGTGCGGTTGTTAGAGGCTGTTGTGTGATTGTTAGAGGCTGTTGTGTGATTGTTAGAGGCTGTTGTGTGATTGTTAGAGTCCGTTGTGTGATTGTTAGAGGCTGTTGTTTGATTGTTAAAGTCTGTTGTGTGATTGTTAGAGGCTGTTGTGTGATTGTTAGAGGCTGTTGTGTGGTTGTTAGAGGCTGTTGTGTGATTGTTAGAGGCTGTTGTGTGATTGTTAGAGTCCGTTGTGTGATTGTTAGAGTCTGTTGTGTGATTGTTAGAGGCTGTTGTTTGATTGTTAAAGTCTGTTGTGTGATTGTTAGAGGCTGTTGTTTGATTGTTAGAGTCCGTTGTGTGATTGTTAGAGGCTGTTGTGTGGTTGTTAGAGTCCGTTGTGCGGTTGTTAGAGGCTGTTGTGCGATTGTTAGAGGCTGTTGTTTGATTGTTAGAGTCCGTTGTGTGATTGTTAGAGGCTGTTGTGTGGTTGTTAGAGGCTGTTGTGCGGTTGTTAGAGGCTGTTGTGTGATTGTTAGAGGCTGTTGTGCGATTGTTAGAGTCCGTTGTGTGATTGTTAGAGGCTGTTGTGTGATTGTTAGAGGCTGTTGTGTGATTGTTAGAGGCTGTTGTGTGATTGTTAGAGTCCGTTGTGTGATTGTTAGAGGCTGTTGTGTGGTTGTTAGAGGCTGTTGTGTGATTGTTAGAGGCTGTTGTTTGATTGTTAAAGTCTGTTGTGTGATTGTTAGAGGCTGTTGTGTGATTGTTAGAGGCTGTTGTGTGGTTGTTAGAGGCTGTTGTGTGATTGTTAGAGGCTGTTGTGTGATTGTTAGAGTCCGTTGTGTGGTTGTTAGAGTCTGTTGTGTGATTGTTAGAGGCTGTTGTTTGATTGTTAAAGTCTGTTGTGTGATTGTTAGAGGCTGTTGTTTGATTGTTAGAGGCTGTTGTGTGATTGTTAGAGGTTGTTGTGTGATTGTTAGAGGCTGTTGTGTGATTGTTAGAGGCTGTTGTGTAATTGTTAGAGGCTGTTGTGTGATTGTTGACAGTTGTTATATTGAACGCTGTTGTGGTTGAAGCTGTAGCATTATGTTCGAAGGAAGTGTTGGTGGTTGTAGTTGTTAAATTGACCCCTGGTGCTTTAGTTGTCAGGTTGAAGACAGCGGTTGAAGTGCTGGCAGTTGAGCTCAGGTTGAAGCTGATTCCTGTAGTTTCATTGTGGTCCACAGTTGAGTTTTTAATGGATGCTGTTGCATTGTTAATAGTTTTGTTAACTTGTGTAGCAGCAGTCAACATTGTTGTGTTGCTATAAGGGGCAGTTGTGCTCTGTTGTGTTTCCTTACTGGCTGCAGTCGTCACATTGTCTGTGGCTGTTTTGTTTTGAGATACAGTAGTTGTGGTTATATTCTCAGCTGCTGTGTAATTGTTAGAGACTGTAGTGACATTATTAACCATTGTGTGATTTGGAGAATTGTACACTGTTGTGTGATTGGGAGATGGTGAAAATGTGCTAACTGTTGTGCTGGTAGTTGTAATTGTACTATTGGGTTGTTTTCCATAGCTGCCAGCTGTAATTATATTGTGCTCTGTTGTGTGACTGGGAGAAGTTGTAAATGTGCTAATTGTTGTGTTAATTGTTGTAATTGTACCATTGTGTTGGTTTCTGATGTTATTCACTGCTGTTATATTGTGCAATGTCGTATCATCTGGAGAAGGCGTAACTGTAACAGCTGTATTTATGTTGTAGTCTTTTGTGTGATTGGGAGACAGTGTAGCTGTCTGAAGTGTTGACTCACTGAGGGTAGTTGGAGTGATTTGTAATGTAGAGCTGACAGAGGATGTTTTAATGTTTGTTGTTTTGTAGTGTGGTGTGGTTGGGTTTTGCAGTGTTGTATTTCCAGTGGGTCTCAACAGTGTTGCATTATCAGACAACATTGTGTTTTGTGCAGTAGGACTATCAGAAGCGGTCATAGTCATGTTTAGTGAGCTGGTTTGGGGGACAGGTTGTGCTGTTTGTGCTGCTGAGAACTGTGTCCTGTTGATTGCTGTGAGTGGAGTAGTTCCTTGTGATGCATTTGTGTGATGAACTGCTGGAGTATTTTCAGCTGTTGTGTAAGTTTGCTCAGTAGTGTTGGTCGCAGATGGTGGAAATGCTTCAGAAGCTGTAGTAATGTTGCTGTTGGTCAGAGTGGAAGGCCGTGTTGTGCTTTGCTTGGTGGTGGGAGGCTCCAAAGGGCAGCTGTTTGTCAGAAGCACAGCAAGCGTCTCATTTGCATCACTAAGAAAAGACAAAGAAAAATATTGTATAGCTCATATTAAATGAAATAGTTATATATAGTATTATCAATAAGTCGTATGGCATATAATAGTGTGTCCTTACTTTCCACTAATTTTACTAATAAACATATAAATTGGGATAAACCTCATCACCATAATGGGGAGGGAAATGGTCTCACAGATAAAATAACTGACAGCAAACCATTTTAAATGAACAGTAAAACATTTTGGAAATGATGCTTTCTTGCTGATTACATGTGAAGATGGACGACACTCTTTAGTCTGTGTGGAAGCCAGTTATTTTAGTTCACTTAGCTTAACTTTAGCTAAGCTTAGCTTAGCTTAGCACAAAGACTTGAAAAAGGGGGAAAAACAAAAACAGCCATCCTACTTCAATATCAGTGTCCTCTCTAAGTACATCGGTGTACACAACATGGATGACAGTAAACCCGGACTCTTTTCTAAAGCCACCACCATAGGAATGATTCATAAATGTACCATTTAAGCAGAGTGGGTTCAGGTTGGCAGATATCAGAGGTCTGCAGGTCACTGGAAACCCAGGTCAGGTTGGATGTCAACAGAGTATTGACAGGCACACCAGGAGGACCACAAACCACTGAGGACACACATAGTACCGTCAATAATAACTTATAGAAATAGATTCATATATAAGAGAGGTTTTATAACAGAAGAAAACCTAAAGCTGCAGACTAACCCATGTGAGCGAGTGGCCTGTTTCCTGTTATGCCGGGGGTACTGTTTATCATTTGTTGCACAAGTTTATTCAGGACACAACCATCCACAGGTCCAGACATCTCCAGTATCACCATGCAGCTGTGCAACCTACAGACCAACAGCAAATGGGGTTAAAAATACACCTTTTAGACACCTTTTAGTATTTATCAGCAAATACATAACCATCAATAGTGCATTCCTGGATTTAGATTTTATGATTCAATATGAACAGTGTGCTACTGTGTGTGTGTGTGTGTGTGTGTACTTCCTCTTTCAAAATGGGCTTTATAGATTGGTATCTGTTAGTTTCTTTTAAAGGCTGTTTGTTGTGCGGAAAAGATAATGTGCACATTATAGACAACAGGAAGTATAATATGTCTACCTCTGTCGTTTCCTATGGCATTCCAGATGAGCACTCTAGAGAAGGGCAATAATTATGAAACATGATTAACAGCTCTAGCTCAATGTGATTTTGGAACATGTTGGTTTAGCAACAAAGTGTTATGTGCTCCAAGATTTACCCGGTAGTGCCTTGAAACCTCTGAAGCTTTGCACTCTGACCTGGAAACAGAGAATTGTCCATGTGTGGATTATCACCACAAAAAAAAATCGTCAATATTCTGCATAAATTTTATTTTGCTACAGAATTAGTGTTCATCTGGTCTACTCAGGATTGTTTAGATAATTAAAACACAATCCAGTAACACTAGCAACTTTAATATGGTCTACATGAACTGTAATTGATTCAAAGTAGATAGAGACTTACCTTGGCCTTGTATCACACATTCGGGATAAACTAAGTTGTGACAACTGTCAAATAAGTGTAGAGCGTCAGTACATAGCATGTATAGAATAGGAAACATGCATCAGTCAAACTGTGCTATACATACCATTTGTTTTAGGGATTTAATTCTAACAGAAGCTCTGTTGATATTAATTCTTATGGCAAAAAACTGGCCTGAGGAGTGAAAAAAAAACAAAGCTGAAGTAATAAAACATCCATGTTCTGAGACTATGTTTACAGTTTAAAAAATAATTGAATATTGTGGGGATGCATAACTAATTTCTGCATGACACTGTGGTACAAAAGTACACAGACAGACAGGATAGCAACACTGTGGCTGTGCCCTTACTTGCAGAATTACAAAAAGCAGTGCAGTCACAAAAGCGAGGCGTTTCACCTGACGAACAGACAAACATGGTTACAGCAGCACAAGCAAGAGGGAATTATGATGAATTTAATCCGTGTTTTTGACACTCACCGCTGCAGGAGTCAGAGTTAGTTTGTGAAGCTGGGCTGGAGTTGGGCTCTATGAGGGAGCTTGTGAATAAACACAGATAAGATACAGAGTGTGCACATGTACAAATATACACTGATAGGAAAACAAAGGTGCCGCTCACCATGTAAGCTTAGAACGGTTGTTTGCCTGACAAATATCATCCAGGGGAGACGTGGATGTGCATCTTACAAACCCGCCACTGGATGGCTTCACATCCTCACACAGATTTCGACCTGATGCGAACAAAATGAACATAAGTGAGCAAATAATACAGTGCGTGTGCTTTATACGGCGATATTTGTTTAGTGAGTGAGGATATTTCTGGATATCTTTACTTCCTCAAAGAGCTTTATGAGGGTTTAGATGTGGAGTCTGGGTTGAAGTTACAATTAGGTTTATGTTGGGGTTAGAGTTAGGGATGCAGTTATGAGTCGGGGGTTCAGGGCTAGAGAATCTATGTCAGTGATGTTTGTGTGTTTGTGCACTTCTATCAAAGCCTCTGTTGAGAGACTTTTCTTTAATTTAGTTTTTTACCTTGAAATTAGGGGCATTTTTTGAAAGTCAGGACATCATTTAGATTTAAGTTGAGGTTGCACAAATAGACACACACACACATTTGTGTTGTGAGGACACTGACTGATGTAAAAAAAAAAAAACTTCCATGCCCTTTACCCTAACCTTAACCATCACACCTAAATGCCTAACCCCAAACCTTACCCTAACCCTGACTTTCACCTATTTCTAACCTTAAGGCCTAGTCTCAACCCTCAGATGGCCCCTTGAAGTTGAGAGGACCAGGCAAAATGTCCTCACAATGCAGAAATGTGCCTGCAACACTGCTATAAAACCAACATTTGTTCACATAACTATACAAAGACAAACACATACACACACAGTTAGACCTGTCTGCATGTCTATGCACAATATGTAGGTGTCAAGTGTTCCTCTTGGTGTTTTGTACATATATATATACAAGTAAGTCTGTATTTGTATGAATTTGTTTATTAAATCCAAGCGTGGGCACCTTTTGCATGTTTGCAAAATATGCACATATGCATAAAATCTTAGGTCCACGGTGTTAAAGGAAACATACATGTGAGCATACATGTAGAACATGGTGGCACCCAAAACTGATGGTTATTTTAAAAACACAAACTAACACTGAACTCAAAGTTTTAATATTTTTCTGGTGCAGTTTAGGTTTTGTTTACAATAATGCAGGCTTATCATTTTGAGTAAACAGTACTATGTGAAGTATCAGTAGGGTAGACACATGCTCACCGACTCTCTCCACCTCTCCTATAATTTTCGCTTGTATTTGTTTGTCTCCAGCTTGCTGCAGTGCAGAGACTCCAGCACTCTGCAGTGTGCACGCTGAGAGGCTAACGCTGAGCTGCAACAGCACATCACAGGTTGTTTCTCTGGAAACAAAGTAGTCATGCCACTGTGAGAAAGTACAAACGGAAGTATATGCATACAGAATACCTACTGACATGCTGTTACCTGATGTTCGTTTTTGCAAGGCAGTTCACTTTTACAGACTGCAATGAGACAGAGAGGGAGGGAGAGAAGTTGCATTCATTTGCATGCCTTCTAAGAGGGATTTTATTGTGAAAAGTGAAAGAATGTTGCCCTTTTCTGGGACAGACTAACCTGAAGTTGTCTATTATTCCCACAGAAAGCATCTCCTGCATCACTTCTGTTATTGTTGCAACCAAACGCATTTGACACCTGAGTGAAAGATGTAGAGACAGAGGCAGACAGATGGTGACACTGTGTAGGAGGTGATGGGAGCTGCACACATGCAGTTGAACTATCAGGACTGTGACAAACGATTTCTTGTGTTTGCCCTCTGCTCCATCCCTTTGGGATTTGTATGAATGAAACAGCGATTGAGGTTCTGAAGTTCTGACTTTCAGTTTTAACTTGTAGATGTCTTGTTTTGTTTGTATAAAAAAGAGACAACACCAGGTGGACTTGGTGCTGTCGATGTTCTATAGACCGTATGTATTTCAGACATTCATCCTCTCTTATTAGGAAATTCTACACATAATGTCTTTAAATATGGTCGTAATACTGAATAATTTGGAGAGGCTTGGTATGTCTCCTGAATGTTAAAACCAAATCCTCCTGCTGAATTGAGTATTCAGAATCATTCACAATAGCTCTTTGAATTGAAGTTCCTCTTACTGATGGAGTTCCTCTTACTGATGGAGTTCCTCTTACTGATGAATGACATAGTCAGCTCAGGTGGCGTGCACAATATGTTACTTTCTGGTTTGAAGCTTCCTGAAAGTAAAACTTGTTTTAATTTTAACGACAGTGGTTATGTCGGCCTAGATTTGTCCTGAACTGACCAAAACAGTTCAGAGCAGCAACTGACTGGAGTCAGAGTCTGATCTGAAAACAGCCAGAAGCAGCACTTTAATATCACAATGATAAGGTCACTTTATGGTATTCTCTATTTGAAGTAAACTAAAAAAGGGCAGATGATGTACTCATGATTAAAAAAAAAATTAATAGTCAAAAGTGGCCAAAATGTTGAAAAAAGTATTATAATTATTAGAATTATTATCATTAGTATTAGTCATCATTATTGTTGTTGTTGTTGTTATTATTATTAGTAGTAGAATTATTGTTTTTATTGCATAGACACAGTAATAATATCACTTATCTTAAAAATTAACTCATATCATTATAAAGTAATATGGCTACAATGATCAGTTGATTCATTTTTAGTCCTTCTAATAATTGTTTTGAGTCATTTTGTGAAAAACGTCAGCTTTTGGACTCTTGGTTGGACAACATAAGACATCTGGAGAGGTCTCTTTGGACTGTGAGAAATTGTGACATATTTAGCTGTTTTCTTGCAATCTATAGACAGAACAATCAATTGACTGGTAAAGAAAATAACTGGTAAATATTATTATAAGAAAAGAAAGAAAGAAAATATTAGTTAGTTACAGTCCAAAACAATTGGAACCACCACATTTCCACCTGTAGTTTAGCCCTAAAATGTGTTTAACTGTGTTGTCTGCATTTTGTCTCATTGTGCTTCTATTCTATCAATAAATTGGAGGGACTGTGTATAAAATGGGCCATAATTCCCATGTAGCTCATCCATTATGAATTTAAACACTTTCAATATCCTTTAAAGCTGAAACTCAGCAGTTACAGCCAAAAACCCATTGTATGATTTTAGAGCCTGTGTTTCTGACCTACTTGGTGAGTGAACTGAATGTACACACACTGATATGATTCACAGCTTTTATACTGGAAGCGAAGACGGAGGGCCGGACTGTGAAAGGTCAGTGAGGTAGCATTGCTGACACATGACCCAGGTTTCTTAACTTCACTGTGTTATACACCAATGAATGGCTGGCAGTCCAAAACAAAATTAATTTCAGGTGCATCACAGGGTTGGAATGTGCTGCTCCTTCAAACTAATCCCTCGCTGGGAAGACTTGTTTGTGACAAAGTGACATTTAGTCCAGGAGAAATGTTCAGTCTCACCAAGTTGTAGACATCTTGTTCGGTCTTATTGCCCCCTGTGGCCTCCACACTTATGGACATCCAAAAGTAAGCGTCTGCAGACAGAAATGAAGTTGTAATCCCACAAACATGCCTTAATAAAAACACTCTGATTGGACAAAAGGTGGACACGTCTTACTTTTGTTGGAACAGAGTTGGCTGATGTTACAATTGACTAGTGATGACCCTACAAGGAAGACAATTAAGGCATTAACTTTGGTTATTGCTTGTCTCTAAGTGGAACAGTGTGCTTGATCCTCCAGATGTGTTTGGTTATAATTAGATATTACAACAAATTATGTAATTAACCGCCTTAAAGCAAACCGCAGGAAAACATTTTGATGTCTTTGTGGTGTTTAGTTGGCAGTGACACACATATTGTATCATTTCCTATTAGTACAAAATGGTGAAGTAGTACACACTGTGCAGAATGAGTGTATTTAGATTTGGGATGCAGCTACTGTCAGCATGACTCACCTGTGACCTCGGAGGTCTGGTTACTCATGGGAGTGACAGGTGTTGCTATGACGGGACTTGAGGTAGTTGTAGTTGATGCCACTTCTGGTAAAGAGAAAGAGGAGAACGGGTGTCATATAAGAATGAGGAGGAAGCACCGAATTAGAGATTAGATTAATTAGAGATATATTTTTAATGGTTATTATTGTCTGTAAGTGCTGCTTACCAGTTGGAGGTGAGAACAACCGCCCAAACCCAGTTGTGATTGCTGAAACAATGGATGTAAGTTAAGAGTGTGGTGTACACTTTCAAATCTCTCCTTCTCTCTCTCTTGGTGCTACACATAATCTGTTACACTGACTTTTTGTGCCACTGTGTCGCTCAAAAGCCTTTATATTAGTAGCCTTATGGTAACTGTCACAGCTTTTAATCTTCCTATTTTGTTTAGATGAGCACAAACACATTTTTACAGTCTTGAATGGATTATAAAATCATTCTATTCTCTTTGTGTGAACTTCTATCCATCCCCTCCTCTGGGCTATCTGCTAATATGCAGACATGCAAATGAACAGGACAGTCACACGCAACATGCATGTAAATGTGGAAATCAACTGAATACACACCATCAGTAGTGCTTCTGTAAGTAGGTGCCACACGTCTGAACCGTCTGTGGTCTACAAGACACATGAAGACATGCAACATTCACCATGCAACATGCTCTATGAACATGCACAGCTACAGAACGTGTGTAGACGAGGGTTTATGTAAATCTAGAACAGTATTTTAGTTTTCTCTACAGCTCCCAGGAGCCACAAGAAATGATCTCATGAGTGCTAAATCATGCATAAAAAGTCACTTTACATGAATTCCATGATGAAAAGGTGGAAACATTCTGATACAAATGTGATTAATGACTAGTTAGGAAAGACATTCATGCAGAAGAGCCCAGCTCGAACAAAGTCAGAACTTCTACATCTAGCTCACAGGTGAGCTCAGGCACATCGGTCTTACTGCACAGAAGGTTGGGGTCTCTCTGTCTGGCCCTGGGACTGGTCAGGCCCCAGTACTGAGCGTTCCAGCCAATCACAGAGCCGTCCTCACAGAGGCCGTGGTCTCTCAGGTCCCCCCACATGCGGAACAGGTACAGCTCCACTTGTCCGAGCGTGGGTCCTGGGGGTCGGTCTCGGGGACGGCAGCCCAGCCACAGAGAGCCAGAGGGGGGGATGGCCTGAGCGATGACCGTCCTCTCCGCCACCATCATCCCGTTCACCTGAAACATTCACACAGCTTGTGTTGCTGACAGATAAACAGTATGTTGATTAAGTAGAAGTCCCACTTTGCCCAAATTGTAAAGGTTATACATTTATCTATTGTTAAGTCCACATAAATAGTCGATTAGCATTTTTCCGCTTAGAGTAGCGACAGAATAAGTGCAGGACAGCAGTGATTTTCATGTATGGTCTGTTCAGTCTATTCAGGTTAACTGCACACTGCACTCTGTGCCTGTTTGTCTGTCACTCCAAACCTCACCCACAATGTGAGGTATTTTAGCAAGAAAAACTTCCTGAACTGCGTAAACAAACTAATTTTGCAGACACAGTTGCGTTGTGTCGACCTCATGGCAGAATCAATAGTTTAAAGCAACTAAATACATTTATTCAAGTCCTAAAGTTACAAATATGGGGTACTTGTACTTAATTTGAGTATTTACATTTTATTATTGATTGTTCTATTCCTCCTTTGCATTTATTTGACAGATTCAATTAACATGATGAGCTTATTGAATATGAAACATCATTACAGACTATTTAGGTAATGATATGACATATTTAATACTAGAACAATCACAGTGTTCCTTTATGTTTAATGCTTTACATTTTGCTGATATAGGCATTACTTATAATTGAGTATTTTTAAAGTGTGGTTATTGTTTTTACATAATTAAAGCATCTGAACACTTCCTCCACCACTGGGCACACTAGTAGGCCACATGAATTACCTCCAGGCTAAAGGAGTTGCCTTGTACATCCCTCCTCAGACACACCCTGTGCCAGTGTGTTGGGAACAGCCGGAGAGGAAATCGGTGTCTGACCCTCAGCAACCACCCATACAGCGCCTCATCATCTCCCTCCAGTCCCAGATCAGGTCTGGGTGCGTGGGCCGTGCTGTAAGAAAAGGCCACCCAGGCTCCGGGGACGACCACACGGATGTCGACACACACAGTCATCTGAAGAAGCAGCGGCAGGGCGGCCCTGCCCTGCAGGGTCCAGTGGTCCTCACAGCCATTTAAAACTGCTTTAGTGTCTCCCAGGAAATAGCCGAGCGCTGGAATGGGTGAAAAAATATTTGAAAAAAGAACAAATGTGAAAGGTTTTCACAGCAGAGCTGCAATGAAAGCAGGAATAGTCTCAATGGTTGTGTTAAACCAATGAGCCAAAGAACTTTTCTTGCTATACTTAAAGAAAAACACAAAGGGGAAGAAAGGGAGAACTTGCTGCTTCTTAGGGTTTAAAGATAGCACTGACGTATTATCACCTTATGCTGAAATGATCGTTTTTATACCTTTAGGTGGAGCGGCTGCCAGCAGCGAAAGCCAGATGACTAAAAGGAAATGATGTGTCCACCTCCAATGTCCTGCAAAGCAAAGGCCACGCATCCTCCTGCAAACACAAGGTGACTGAAGTTCAAAAGAAGCTACACACCTTCCTCTCCTCTATCACTCATTTGTGGCTGTCTCAAATATTCAAAATATATCCCTTCCAATGCAGGCTGTGTTTTTAGGTGTTGATATGATCACAGGGTATCATTGTGTCATTCGTGGGATTACACAGAATTTCTCCTTTACAGCCAGTAAACTAAAACGATCTAATCTTATCCCTTTGCTTTGTCCACACTGGCGGATTGGCTGCAGGGCAGGGGTGGACACAGTAGATTGGGTTGCAGTTCACTGCTTTCACACCTTCATAACTTACAGGTTATTGTTGCAGGTTTCTTTTTGTCGTTGATACATCTCAGTTTATGCTCGTAAAAAGTAGATCTTACAGTACACCACATTACATCAAGTACGGTTTAACATGAAGGCTCCAAAAGGCACAGATGAGGAAGGAAGAAAATACTAACCTCACTTATTTCACTTTTTGCTTCTCTGTTTTATATAGAAGCCCTTTTCTACCACTGTGATGGGAAAAAGATCCTGTATGCCATTATAGTGAGAAAACTAATTTTAATAATGATTTGAGGTACTAAGTCGTTATTTTAAGAAACTTTGTCATTATAATAACTTACAAGGCTCTTATTTATACATTCATAATTTCCATTATATTTGTCTGTTTTTATTATATTATATTATATTATATTATATCATAGGAAACCCTGGAAACCTTTAGCCGATTGTCATGCAACCTATACAGAGTTGCATGACAATAGCTGCTGAGGGATTCCTTTCACATTACACTGTATTTTGATCCATTGATTATTTAAAAATATTGGTTAGCACAGGTGTAACACTGGCAAAGACATTTTTTTTTAACTATAAGATAAAACATGAGAAGGCATAATAGGAATGTAAAATACTAATGCTAAGTCAAATGGTTGACCACCTAAAAACAAAGGTATGAAACAATTTTTTTAGATTAGAAAATCCTCCTTTATTCTCATATGTATGTTTTGACTGGCAGGAGATGCTTTCACTATTTGTTCAGACATACTTTTCCGTTAGCCCTATTTTTACCTTCACCTCAGTCCTGCACATTAAGTAATACTAATTACCACATGTGCACGCACACATTTATAGACATAAAAGTCACAGTATCTGCAGTGTGTTGTAATAAAGGGAGTGTTTGCAATTACACAGTAAAAAAAATGTAGATCTACAGGGTTGGAGTAGGTGGCAGTAGTGTCATTCTATCACATTATACACACACAGATACTAATTATCATCACGCTTTATAATAATGTTGACCTGCATCATTCTTCACTCCACCCCAGTATCTTTTTGTTCCCAGACTAATCTGATCAACACTTATCTGAAAGCTTCGATAGAAGATGGATTAAAGTTCTGTATCTGAGCCGGAGATTATAGATAAGATAAATAGTTTACTTTGATCCATGAGAAACAAATATTAATAATCTGGGTAATGTTTAAGTGTACTTAAACTCAAATTGTGCCTAAACCATCAGATCACACATGTGAAACAGCATTTGTACGTAGCCGTTAGGATGTTATTGTCGTAGGTATTGTGTATCACGTCAGAAAAAGAAACAGTAGCTGCTGAAGCCTCCAGGCTACACAGAAGCTGTGCTGCTGTTGTCGCTCTTTACCTCCAGTTCCCACAGTCTCACGCTCACTCTTTGAACTCAACGCAGCGCCGAGACATTTCAAGAACTGTGACTCCTTCCTGACCCTCCACTGTCTTTTAACTTTACTTTCAAGTATCCAACCTATTTGCATGTAATATCCACAACCTTTCACATCCCACAAAGTTTTAAAATCATTCTGCTCTACTCTCATGTGTGGTGTCCAGATTTAGCAGATTATCTGAACTATTGGAGTTAAAAGTTTTTAAGGAATCTTAAAACTTCTTACCTGATGCTTTTCAAAAGCACCTGCAGAGTCTTTGTGGGTTTAAGTGTGAGTCCTATGGAGGAGGACTTGTCCTCTTCACTCTGGTCACACAGTGCACATGTCTCCCCATCATTCCCGTCTTCTCCGTCCTTCAGAAGTCCAAGTCTGAAGTATCTTTCCCAACTTGTCTCAGCGTTGTCTTCTCTAGTCTTTGCTCCTCTCGTCTTTCCTCTGCTCTGTCCTCAGTTGCTCTCGCTCACCCCTCCAGTATCCACCTGTCTCTTACACAAGAGCATCGTCTGTGGCGTCAGGTGCGTGAGCTTGTGTGTGCGTGAGGCGGCCAAAGTGTGTTCAGGAAATCAGAATTTCTGAAATGTAATGTGAGGTCAGCCTGCGGGAGACAGAAAACCAAATAATGGCACACCCCCACAGAGAGGGAGGAGGGAAGAGACATACCAGTAGAGATAATAAACAATCACGAACAGTGTTGTCTGTCTGTCTGTCTGTCTGTCTATCTGCCTGCCTGTCTGTCTGCCTGTCTGTCTTTTGGTGTATAAATCTATTGAGTATGTGTGTTTTTTCTATCTCAGTATGACTGGAGGGCAGCAGCTGGTATTACAGGATGCAGGTCCAGACAGTTCCTGGACAGAGTATTAGCCTTTATCTGGTGTGTGTGTGTGTGTGTGTGTGTGTGTTAGTGTGCGTGTTAGTGTGCATGTGTGTGTGTATGCATGAGTATGTGTCTATGTGAAATTATACAGGAGACTCTCGTATGAAATTCTGGATTCAGGTTGACAAACTGGTCAAACACCTTCCCTCTCTCTCGCTCTCTCTCACACACACACACACACACACACACACACACACACACACACACACACACACACACACTGCAGACATGTAAAGACACACTGAGCCCTGAGGCTGCTCTTGTCTTGTTTGGATTCATTTTACGTCTTACGTCAGAAGCCATTCCTCAAATTCACCGCCCAGCAGTCAGTGTGTGTGTGTGTGTGTGTGTGTGTGTGTGTGTGTGTGAGAGAGAGAGAGAGTGTTGGCATCTAGATAATTAAGTAGTTGACATTGACCACAAGGGGGCAATAAAGACTACTGCATGTTTTTCCACTGGAGATCAAGTGTCAGCCTTAGTTCATTTTTACTGTGGGGTAACTAAACATTATCTGATCAGTGGAGCGGAGCAGGACTGCAGCATGTTACTGCTCCACTTCAGTGACACAGCACTTTTGGGTGAGTTAGCTGTCAGTGTGTGTGTGTGTGTGTGTGTGTGTGTGTGTGTGTGTGTGTGTGTGCGCGTGTGAGCACAGATGAAAATGCCACCAGCAAGCTTTTCTCCCTCCTCTCTTTTCAACAAAAACGTTGAAGTTCTGTGGTGTTTTCTTCAGTATTTTGCCCCTTTGTAAATGTTTCAGATGTTATGACATTTTGACATTCATGGTCCTGAGAGGATGAATCCTGACCTTGGTGATCCTCTGATATTTCCTGTAGCTCCACAAAGAGACATTTTTGGTGAAATATAACAAGAATGAAGGGAAGTATGGACATAAACAATTGGTGAAGACATTCGTGTCCACTTCATTAACTGAAAAAAATAATGATCAGATTAAGATTTTCACTTGTGCCTGTAAGGGAATTGAGCAGCAGGATTAAAACTAAATTGGGCCCCAAAAGAGGTCAGCAAAATAGAACTGAACTAAAAATACAGCAAACTGAACTGCAACGGGACTTAGTGACTCATCTGACACTAACAAAGACCAAACTGAAGTCCCCCAACAACAAACAGAGAACATTCATACCAGCTGGCCAAACCAACCAAACAAACGAGGGGTGGACGAAACTCTAAGCACAAACTAACACTGGACAGACAGTTTGCTGCTAACTCAACGTGAACTATGAAAAAAAAAAAAAATTCTAAAGTAAACAAGCAAAACTAGCAAAGCACACAAACAAACAGAGTCTCCCCATAAAAGGCCCTCCTTTGCTGTAGCAGGTGTTTGGAACAGTCCAAGGCCCAGGTGCAGACATTTAACACTGCTCACTGCATCGCTGATGTCCTTTAGACAGAAAACACAGTGACAGAGCTTAGGATCAGCATAACAAGTATGTTAGTGTACAGAGATAGTGGGGAGTGGAAGACACTGACTATTTGAATGAATATAACAGGACAGTGGTGAAGACCCCAAACAAGAAGAAGTCATGGTGGAGGCCCAACATCTCAGGGGCCAGCAGCATGTTAACTCAAACTGAAAATAAAAGGCATTATATTAATGCTTTCTAAGGTAGACAGAACTTAAAGCTGGACTTTTACACATAAATACACATCAAATACTATCAATCCCTCAGCAAAAAGAAGCTCAGCGAATGTTGAATAAGCCCATCACCACCAGGTAAATCTCTCTGTAGCGTATTAAATCTGGTGTCTGTGGTGACATTCCCATGCTGGACCAGGGGGGAGAAACTGTGACAACAGAGTTTGCTACAGAACCTAGAAGTATGGTAAGTATAGAAAAACCTAAGAAGCATCCAAGAAGCTGAAAGATTAGAGGAAAGAATACATTCAAAAACAGAAACCAAAATGCCTCTGGATGCAATTGGACAGACCAACAACCAATTAGAGCGATGAAACATGTGACGTAGTGCTGAGTGTTGGAAGTACGGCATCTTTTTGATCAACGAAAGCTTTGAATGCAGTCGTTTGTCCTTCTAGAGAAAATATATCCTCCAGTTCATTTCATACCGACGTGCTAGTTGATCATCTGCAACAGCCATCTTGGTAGTTTGCTAAAGAGCATCAGCGTCGCAACATATCAGGCCCACCCCCCCATAGTAGGTGAACGGTTATGACTGACCCGACCTCGGCCAGGCCAAATGGAAATCTGTCTGAAATATGAGCTCACAAATTTGTCTGGTTCTCAGCCTAATGAAGCTCCAGCAGCTGTAACTGATCTACTCTCTACATGGTGCAGTGGAAGCAGCCGCAAACTGCATTCGGATTAGCAGTCCAAATGCTTTGTCCACAAGCAGCGAGTGTGTAAAGTAATGTAGAGATTTGGGATTGTTTCATTAACTTTATTGGTTGGACAATTAGACTGAAGCTGCACTGGATGTTTACAATTGTGTGTGTGAGTTATATTTAGAAAGAATCGTATCGAGCCCTGTAATCGTGCAAATGCCGTATTTTACAAAAGATGGCGCAGCCCACAGTTGGAGGTACCTGCAGCCTGGAGGTCACCCATGGACTCTAAAGAAAACCAGCTGTCAGTGGGAAGGTGGTGGGGGATCACGCCCTTGTCTTACTGCTGATTGTGGCGCCTACACACAGCCTGAACAATACTTCATTCAAGCGCCTGAGAGGAGCATGGATTAACAATAGGAAGCGCGCCCACACCTTCGAGCACGGAGATGAATCCAGGAATAAAAGAGGAAAAAGGCAACAGCCCTCTTTCCCCTCAGGGGGAGAATCACAGGAGGGTGAAAGAACACAATACTTTCATTCAAACTGATTTACAGATCAGAGAGACAGATGGAGAAACAGAAGAAGAAGAAGCTTTCTGGGTGATCTGGATGATTTGAATCCAGATTTGTTAAAATATAAAAACTACAATCATGCATGTGGCAGGCAGGGGGAATTTTTATAGTAATGTGTTTTACATAATTGTGTTTTTTTTTTTAAAAAGAAAGATTTTTATTGTGGAGACGTTTGTGGTGGTTGGAACATCCACTATCTAATCATGACAGTAAGGCCCGCTGAATACAGAACAGACAATGAATCACACTATTGTTCTGAACACAGAGAGATTTGATGGGCTTCAGGTTCAGACTGGGAATGTTGTTACTTGACTTTCTGTCCAAGAAAAGAGAGAGAAGATCTTAAACAGTTGGGTAGGGAGAATATGCAGACAGCTTGAAGACTGGTGTGTGTTTGGCAGCATTGATTTGAGCATTATGGGTAATGAGTACAACAGGTGTAGAATCAACTGTCAAGAGTTTTCATAAGAGGCTATTTCTTCTGTGGAAAGTAGGTCCAATTAAAACTGTTGACACTGTGCTCTGCGGTTTACTAGGAGTAACTGGGACACTGCATGGCTAATACCAGAGGCAATTAATGAGGTTCATTTTTAATGAGCAACTGTTTAACATTTTCATAATTCATGAAAAGAAATGTGATTTATTGTTTCCCCCTTGCATTGAAAACATATATATCACAGTATGTGTCAAAGTAGCTGTACCCTTCATTTTAGTTTCTGATGTGACATCTCCTAAATGCAAAGGTTTGGTCGTGATTATTATCCTAAACCACTGTTCCATGTATTATATCATATTATACTTCGAAGTTGCATCAAAGCCAAAAACACTAAAGAGCATGTTTTCTTGATTTGACTTTATTTTTCCAGCATTAAAGTAGAAACACTCGAGTCATACAGATGATTGCCTCATGTCATTGTAGCTGTATTTGTGCAACAGATAGCAGTAGCCAAACAATGTGATCAGATCTAAAGCAGGATTTGGAGACGTGAATAATGTGGCACTTCCTCTGTGATAACGTCACATACAGGCCTGACCTCAGCTGATCCTTAACTTTCATTCACATGCCACGCAGCACTAGCAACAAGCAGGTAACCATGGACACGCTGCATCGGAAACCCGTCTTTCTCTCCTACTTGAAATCTGTTTCCTCTTGACCCTATTTTTCTTCCTATCCCCCTCTCAGTGACACTCCTTTTTCTTCCTTTCTTCACAAGGATCAGCGCTCCTGTATGCAGCATGCATAGCGGCTGCTCGGACTACAATGAGCCAATTCCCAGCCCTCGGTCGCCATGGCAACTGAGGGGCCAAAAAAAAAACACAACATCATCCCGAGCTCAGACTGTGGTGATCTGGTCGACCACCCGAGTGCTGTCGTTCATTTCGACGCACTCCACCTCCTGTCTCTGCCCCTCTCCTTCAGGGCGGTGTCCCCGGCTCTTGGAGGGCGGCAGGAAGGTGAGGAGGGTGGGCAGGAACGCGAGCGTGTGCAGGGCCGAGCAGCCGGCCGTGAGGGTGAGGCAACGAAACAGTGTGCGTGTGAGGTTGGAGCGTACGGAGCCAACAGGCACCAGAGCAGCGCTGTAGCAGATGAGCGTCTGTAGAGAAGGAACCCCGTGTCTCTCCAGCGCCACTCTCACCCAGCGAGTCCTGCTGTCGCCCCGACCTGAGGCGAAACCACAGAGGAGGGGGCCGCTGCAGTCTGCTGAGTGCCCCAAGGCTGAGATCAGACACAACACAGACATGCAGTCCAGCTCCACACCCCATAAGGTCATGAAGCCCAGCACCCCAAACTGGACGGAGAGCAGGGTGAGGCCCAACCACACGGAGACCAGCGGCTCCACGACGGCCAGAGAAGACAAGCCCAACAAGAAGAGCACCGCCAGCAGTGAGTGTCTGAGGGGGGAGCTGACCGCTGCGGCGTAGCGGTCCAGGTAGACGAAGGAGGGGTTGAAGATGAGGAAGCGGACGCGTGAGGTCAGTGACAGGCGTCTCAGCGTGTCCAGCAGCACTGACATCTCCTCGCGCTTGTTCTCCGTCGTCTTGGCCACCAGAAAGATTCGAGACGCTGCCACATCGGGCTCCTCGCCCTGACCACGCTCTGCAAAGATGATGTCGTCGGCAAAGTGGGCAAACTGCGGCTCGCGGAGGAAGGATTGGCGGAGAGTGCGGGTGAAGTTTTCCCGCGGCTGGCTGGTGGACTGGTTGCGATCTGACAGGAAGTTCAGGTAGGCTTCCAGCCAGCTGATTCGCTGGAAGCCTTTGGCGTATTCCAGCAGATCCCGCTGCACAGAGGCATTCCAGTAGGGGGCGCTTTCATAGATGTAAAATCCAATGACGGGGGAGTATGAGCTGAAGTAACGCTGCTGGGCGCGGGTGTACAATACTGTCGCTGTGTCCATGGCAACCAGGGCACTAGGGTCTGAACCCTGGGTCACCTGTGGACAACAGAGACACATTTGTTACAGGTTAAACTGTGTGTGTGTGTGTGTGTGTGTGTGTGTGTGTGTGTGTGTGTGTGTGTGTGTGTGTGTGTGTGTGTGTGTGTGTGTGTGTGTGTGTGTGTGTGTGTGTGTGTGTGTGTGTGTGTGTGTGTGTGCGCCAAAAATGATTTATACGCTCTGGTATCTCTTGTTCAACTGAAGTTGTTCAATCCCCTCAACCACCAAATAGTAACCAAACAAACTGAGGAAAACAAACAAATATCACACTGAAAAAAAAAAAACAAATCTTAAAGACAGCAGATGATTTACCAGATAATAGGTCACAGCAAAACAAGAAATGTATCAGACATATGGGGTATTAGGTGAGACTGATGCTAGCCTGACTGCAGCAGTCTGGATACTTTATCACTCTCTTTTGAAGCAGCTGTTTTATTTGTCTTTTCTCCTTCTGAATGCTTGGTGGTCTGCTTATGCACTTTCACATGAACAACAAAATGACAGTGTGTTTTATTTTTGTTTGTTGTGTTGTTGTACCTGTAAGAAGCCCATCAATCCAAAGGAGATGTAAACCAGATACAGCAGGACCACAAAGGGTTTGACATAGGTGTTGGTGATCCAGTCTCCATAGCAACGCCTCACACACCCCAGCAAAAGGTGAGAGTCCTGAGGGTGAAGGTCCGTGTTAGCCGTGGAATGTGTGTGCGGGTGTGGATGTGCATGTGTGGAGTTAGCCACGTGGCCGTGTTCGTGCGCGGTAGGGTTGTTCGCCGTGTGTGGGTGCGTGTGCACATGTGTGTGAGTCAGGTTAGGGTTTGCCGTGTGACCGTGACCGTGATCCACCCCATGTGGCGGGTTGGTTGTTTGCGTCTCGTCCTGGTAGCGAGTGTACATCAGACACCTGTACCAGGCCGGCTTAGAGTCCAGCCGGTCCGGTTTGGGGACTCTGCGGCAGAAGCAGCCATGTCTGTACCCGGTCTCTAAGTATCCAGTGAACACCAGACAGGAACTGTAGAAGGACAGCGTGTAAACATAGCTGATGGTGACGGCCAAGGCAGCCGTGCGGCAGAAGAGCCGCACAGCCTCCATGTTGGTGAGCGGCGAGGCGGCCAGGCCCAGGGTCATCAGGTGGAGCATGGTGGAGCCGGAAAAACGCAGCATCACGTCCTCGAAGACGCTCGCCACGCGCTCCTTCACATGCTGGTCCTCGCGGGTTCGCCTCCACGATGACAGCATCTCGAAGGAGCCGAAGAGCCCGTGACCTGATGGGAAACAGAATAGTTATACTACATCAAATATCATATTTACTCCAACAAAATAACTTAAGAGTGACTTTTGAATACTTAAAGATGCACTAATTGATATTTTAAGTTAACAACCAATACCAGGAGTTAATATAAACTGAAACAGAGCCAAATGAAGATTGAATATCAGACTTGCATTCGTCAGGTGGGCAGAAACCCGACTACAAATGAATGCTAATGTTGCTCTTAGTTTGTGGGACTGTCGGTTTTCCAGCTCATTCTGCTTCACAAAAACTGAATGAATTCGGCATTAAGTTACAATTTGAGCAACTCTTCACCTTTGAAGTGGTTTAACGATATATTTCCCTACTTTAGAGAGTAGCTGCTAATGTCACTGATCCCACAGACATCAGAGAACTTAAGCTAAGCTACGCTAACCTCACTGCTTAACATACCTCCCAACTGCACACAGACACAAAGCTCACATATTTGAATTATGTGACTAAACAGAGAAAAATTACAATTCCTCAAAAACAAAGTTTTCCCTTTAACATCACTGCGACCTGTTTCCTTTCCCTTGGATGTTTTGCTTCACAGCTGGCTTCAATCTATTCTTATTGAGGAATCACAGTACTGTACAGGGAAGTGTAATAACTCAGCCTGTCTGCTTTTGAACAGTTCTCTCTGCATGAAGTTCCACCACAATCCTGTTTGAACTGGAAATATGTGAAATGACAAATGTGAGACACCGTGGAAATGCAGTTTTCTTGTGACTTTAACAATCCCAGTTTAGAAATTGGAACATTGCAGCAGGATAGCAAGAGAAATTTTTAATATTTTGTGAATAGAACAATCTAAAAATAATCAGATGACTGATAGATGCAAAAATCAATACTATCATCATGAATAAGGTTTCTTAAATGTTTGATGGTGGCTACGTTAACATGCACACTAATATTCCACTATTATTCTAAATGTGACAATATTCAAAATTTGATACGGGTTGTGTAAACAGAGCACAAATTAACCTTAATTCTTTCAAATGCAGCATTTTCCAATAGAGATGTGTGGGATTTATCGATATCACTCTGCTTTTAGGAGCATTCTTTGGACATGTTTACAGTGCAGAAGGAAAAAAACACCTTTTAAAGATTTTGAGTGACTTGGATGTGAACATGTTTGCTGTAAGAATTAGTACATGCATCATGAGGGCAGTTCATCGGGGTATACACGGCTGCATTTAAACGGGAATATTAGTGGAATATCCATTTTCATTACATTTACATCTACATCAATTTACATTGTCATGTAAACAGCTTGGTTGGAATATTGTCTTTTTAAGAATAAGGGCAAAAAAAATTAAAATAGTGGTCACTGTCCACTACATGTGCAACCTCCATGTGCATGTCCAGTCTCATGTGCATGCACATACATGTTTAAATCAGGCAGCAGATGGTTTTTAATGGTTTCCTCTTCCTTGGTTGCCATGGCACCCATGAGTCACACACCCCCCTCCCTCTCCCTCTCTCCAGTGACCTCACCATGGCGAAACACTTAACACCTTAGCAGTGCCATAACGTACCGACACTTCAGGCGTGGGTGAACCGAGAAAGTCTGGGGATTTGTGCGTTTGTGTGTATGTGTGTGTGTGTGTTTTGAAAGAGGGAATTAGACAGTGAATGACAGTGAAAGAGGTGGAGAGGTTAATGTTGCAGAGAGAAGATGAGAGGATGAGGACAGCACTTGCCCAAGGATCCTGATATTTTTCAGAGCTTGAGAAAAGCTAATCTGCATTCATTGACACACACACACACACACGAGGACACACACACACACATTCAGGTACTAATACTTAAGAAAATATCCACTAGATGAGGATGTGTTCTTTTGCCAGAGCTCTTTCAGTCCCTTAATATTACTGTTGAGTCATGAAATGGATTTCAAGTACTGAAAACTCACAAACAGACGTGCAGACGTGCAAAGACAGGGACTCAGTATAGTTTCAATACTGTACGATACCACTATGATGAATGTTTGTGTACCAAGACCAAAACATTAGTATTTTTCAGCACCTCACATGGAGGAATAGAAACATTTTATAAATCTTTTTCTATTCAACAAAGTGAGCTAAAGCTCTCTTTTCTCAAATGCATACACAGTTCACTTCAGGGGCTGTAAAGGAACTTGACCGAGAGAAATACAGTTGTAAAGTGAGCTAAGCTTTAAATGGTGAATCCTTTGTTTTATAAGATGTCAAAAAGAAATGAAAAATATCAACTATAATTTCTAAAGGAGTCATCATCAAATGTCTTGTTTTGTCCAACCAACAGTCCAAAACCCAAAGATGATCAACTGACAACACTAGAAAACCATGAAAAGTTGCAGAGTAAATTTCTGTCAATAGACTAATCGATTGTTTTATTATTTCAACCAGTATTTGATGCCAGTTTTCCACACTTGATGGAGGTTTTGTGGCTCATTACCACAAAACTTGGATCTCTGTCAATCTAAATATTGTGAAAATTGTAACTAAATGAATGCACAAATGTGAGAAAAAATGAGATTAAATACAAAATTTTGTCCCAAAACTTAGGAAAAAAACCCCAAAAACTAAATCTCTCTCTCTACTGTGTAATCACATCCTCCTTTCTCTCCTCACACTTCCTCCCACCTTTTCCTGTCTGCCCACTTGATTCTGAAAAACCCTCCCTGCCTGCCTTCCTTCTGCATAACCACACTTTAACTTCATTGTCTGCTAAGAGAACCCTTCCCTCGACCCCCATCTGGAGTTATATTTCATCGTGCCCCCTCTCAGTCTCTATTCCCCCATCTCTTCTGCTCTCTCAACAGTTATTTTAAGCACACGACAGCTAACAGCAGCCTTTCCTCCTCCACATTACAGTAATGATGGTATAGACTACATGTGTGTGAGTGGTTATGTACAGTACAGCCTACGGTATTTAGTCTGTAAAACCTGCAAGTACGCCTTCACACACACGGCATGCATTTTCATTTGACTCCATTTTACTTTCCTTATTTACTATGTTTACTGTAAACATATTATTGCTCTTTCTGTTCCCTTGTCTTTATATTATGACTTAACAAAATAAACTAATTCGACATGCAAGCTGCTGCGTAATTAGGATTGCAGAGTCAGTCACACTGAACTGCTGAAACAATCACCGTAGCTTCAAAAGCAGAGCTGGTTTGTTAACCTGCTGTCTTGCTGTAAGCAGATTTCTGACAACAGCTAAGTTCATTCCCAAACCACAGTCAATGTCTCTGAAAACAAAAAGACATAATGTCTGCCTTTCATCACCAATGAATGTGTATCTGTTCTTTTACAACACTGCTGCGGTCTGTATGACTTCCTCATCAAAGTATTTCATTCCCTACAATAAACTGAAAACATCCAAACTACAGATTTGCAGCACCTTAAGGACTTTGGTCATTAGTGCTGTGACATCACGTCTGCAATGTTCCTTTGACTTATGGTCCGCTGAAGTCTGCATCCCATGTGAACTGAGGACACTGGCCTTATTGAGCAGACAGGGCACTGGGCCATGATGTGATGGATCCACATTAAATGAAGTTTCTTCATTGCTAAATAAAATTCCGTGTTTCTGCTATAATTTACATCCTTTGAGTCATTTTTGGCCCACTGAAGCGAGTTTTAATGCCACATCAATCCATGGCCTTATGCTACATTACAGAGAAATGAATCCATTAAGTTTCACACAGTAAGGTATATACGTTTTAAATTCGAGAAAAAGATTGGAACTTGGTATCAGCAAATACACTGTACTGAGGCATTAGACTTAGTGTGGGGAGAGAATTAGTTGGACTGGATCATCCCTACTTTGGTCATACACTTTGTGTCGTGTCTCAAGTCAGCACTACTGTTATGAAGCGTGGTTCACGGTTCATATGGTGTGTTGTCCGACCATGTCTGGAAATAGGCCCATTTTCAGACAGTCTTTCCCCAAAGAAGTTCATGTCATTGCGCTAATTTGAGTAACTGTGTAAAGAAAACAAAAGAGTTTGAGAGAGTTCAAGCCCCGTCTCCTCTCTAAACCTCTGCACACCTGATCACTGTATGAAGTGAGCGTAACTGTCAGACTGCTGGTTTCGGAAAAATTATTAATATTGTGAAATGCAGCCCCTAAATCTTGACGTTGGAAATGTGCAGGGGGAGCGGTTCAGTTTAAAGCATACCAATCCCTTAAAAGTGTCCTTTTATTCGAATAGTCTAGAATCCAATTTGGGCACTTCCATTCATCCATCCATCCATTGTCTATATCGCCTATCCTTAAGGGGTTGCGGGGGGGCTCGTGCCAATCCCATTGGGCAAAAGATGGCGTACATCCTGGACTGGTCACCAGCTCACACTCACAACTACGGGCAATCACCAATTAACCTGCATATCTTTGGACTGTGGGAGGAAGTGCCCAGAGAAAACCCACTCATGCACATTGACATGCTGCAAACCAGCCTGCTGGCAGAATCGAACCTGGAACCTTCTTGCTGGCGCCTCAGTTTGGGCACTTCTACATGTAAAATAGAGTGAAACCTTCTGGTTCCAGCTCCAGGTTTGATCCAGACTTCAGTTCAAGAACTTGAACTTAGCAACTTACTTTCTCAGAACCTTTGGATAAAGTATCTGCCCGCAGTCAGAAAAAACGTATTGTTAGTACCGTCATCCTCCCCCTCAGCGAGTCAAGTTCATGCCCTGCCACTTGTCAGTCATTTTGATGATCTGTCTCCTTTCAAATGGCAGTCAGCCTGAGGCTGGCATCTGCAGAACCTGTCACAGGTACTGAAGAAGCAGACGGTGAACACAGGCAGCCTGTGATATAAAAGCAACATTCACAGTGGCTCCCACTTGCCATGTGTTAGCTTCACTTTTCTTTGATTTCTCTGTGCTTTAATCCGCTGTGTTTTGCTGGGGTTTTCTGCTAAGACTTCCCGGCATTCTCAAAAGGTGAACATCAAAAAATGTCCAGACAAATGGGGGATGAAGACATGACATAGAGAATTATAAAGACTCAAAAGGTCAAATGCATCTTACGTGTTTTTATACCATCAAAAGTATTAGATTCAAACCTACCAAGCATGACGAAAGGGATGCCCAGGTACGTTGAGTTGTATGTTGCCCCTGTCAGGTTGAGTATCCCAGCAGCAGTGAGGCCTGACAGTGTGATTGACAGCAGAGCCAACAGTCCCAACCAAGGTTTAGACCTCACACAGTCCCTCATAGAGCAGCAGAGGACAGCCAGCACACTGCAAGCCCCCAAGCTGGCCAACAAGGGGCGACGTGCCAGAACCGAAGAGAACTGGAAGTCTGTCCTGAGGGAAGAGGAGGTGGAAGGGTACAGCCCCAGCTTAGGGTGCAACGCTGCAAAGTGCTGTAACTCAGCACAGAAGGCCTTTTCCCATTGGCTGGCCACCCGGTCCATCAGGCCGCCGCGGGCTTGGAGGTAGTAGGTGAGCTGCAATGCCCTGGCTGAACGTACACCCTCTCCCCTGGCTCCTGTCCCCGGACCACGCACCGCCCCACTGGGACCCCAGCCCTGCACGCCGCCCAGCTGGTGGCCGATGTACGCCTGCCGTCCATCTGCCAGCTGCGTGATCGGGTACCGCAGGATTGGGACGGAACGGTTGGTGGTGCGAGCTGACTGGATCTCCTCCATGGCGCGGATGATGTCATCGATGATGCAGACGTTCTTGTCATCAGGGAGACAGAGGTAAGAGAAGGAGTAGTTGAAGCTGTTGAAGCCTGTGGCGGGGACCGTCACCTGCATCTGGTAGATCCGCCTGTGGAGCTACAAAGAAAACACACACACACACACACACACACACACACACACACACACACACAAGAGAAGTAAGCTCTCCATTGGCCCATTTTTGCTGGAATAAACTGTGGCAGGAGTAAAAGAAAGTCCATCAAAGTTTTCTGCTGTGCAGCAAAACAAAAGTCAAAAGTGTGGCTCCTTCACCTGCCTTGTGTGCTTCTACTTAAAGCTGTTTGTTTGTGTGAATAACAAGAAGAAGAGATTTGTGGAGGAGTGTGTGTGTGTGTGTGTGTGTGTGTGTGTGTGCGCGTGCGTGTGTGTGTCTTACTCGACAGAGTAACAATAGTGGTCCCTGAATCCTCCTCCGTTTCTATGGCGAGAGAACAACAGTGCCAGCATCCTTGGTGCTGGTTACTAAGCAACAGGCCTGATGCCAGTCTCTGCCACAGCGAATATGGTGAGAGCTGTCCCCCGCCTCAGAGGGCTGCATTGACTTCAGAGAGGGAGGGAGGGTGTGTGTGTGTGTGTGTGTGTGTGTGTGTGTGTGTGTGTAGGAATGTCTCTTGAAAATTGATTTTGTTTTGAAAGTTCCTTTCCATCAACATCATGCTGTGAGATTTAGGAAAGTCTCCATTTGATTATTGTCAGTTTTTATGGCTATGCCAATCTGTCATTATTATATTAGCTATTTCCTGTTGTTATTAAGATTCTAATCTAAGCGTTTCCAATCACTACATTAACTTTATAGGCCCTTTATCAGTCATTTTTGGAGCACATAAATTGCAGATATACTTGCATACATAATTGAATCTAGATTTCTAATTACATGCACAAGCATTTTGTGATTCTTAACTGATTATAATTGAAGATAATGTTCTGATTTATTAATCAGAAAAGACTGATATCATAGATTCACTTCATGTTTAGAGGGTTAATTCATGTCTTATGAGGGTTTTAATTATGCGTTTTTAATTTCATTGTTGAAACAGCCCCATTGTTGATATTTGGATCCCAGCGGCATGCTAACATTGTCACAATGACAGCATTAACATGCTGATGTTTACCAGGTCCGATGGTAACAGCTGAGGTGGATGGGAATGCTCTTAGTTTCGCAGGTATTTGGTTACACGTAAAAATGTAGCTGTGATAAAAGGTCAGTGTTAATCGTCTGGGGACCATGAATCTCTGTTGCATGTTTTGAGCCAATCTATGTGGCATTTTACGGGGAAACCTTTGACCCGCTGGTGGCGCTAGAAAAGTCAGTCGCTCATGAAAGTCAATAAGCTTCCTCCTCTGGGGACCATGAATGTTTGTACAAAACTTAATGATAATCCATCTAATGTTGTTGAGATGTTTCAGTACTGACCGACCGACCGACGGGCCGAGAGTCATCCACAGAGACAGCAAGAGCATGTTTTGGACACACACTACTTAATTTTATGAAGAAGGCTATCCATCACAGAAAAGGACGCGTTAACGATTCCTTCTCTGACAGAAGTTTAAATAGACCTGGACTCATTCCAGCCACTGGGTGTGACTAACAACTCTCACTGTTGCTGCAGGTGGAGATCCTGTCTGTTACTGGCTGTCACTCTCCCATGCAACAAATTCAGACCCATTCTCACAGAGTGGTTCAAGTGCATTTCAGGCAACTTAAGAGCTCACAAAACGACGCACAAGTAGGTGGGGCAGGCTGGGAGCAGGCTGAGACACAAAAGAGGAAAGATGACAGTTTTAAACCTCACAGATGATATGGTGTAAGATTATGTAACAGTGATTTTTCTTCTCCTTTCACAGCACTCTGTTACGAGCAAACATGTGTCTCCCTCGCAGCCTGTTTGCCGTAAATGATGCACGGCTCTAAACTAGCCTGTCTGTAACTGTGGCAGTCCTCTGCGGACCAACGGCGTGTTCTGAGTATATGTAAAGTGGGTCACAATAACCATATTTGACAAACAGATACACAGAGGCATGCATGGAAGGGGTATGTACTAACACACACACACAAACACATGCCTACACAACAGAGCTCGGTGCCTCAGGCCTATTAGTCTGTAAGCTCTAGTTACAACCGCATAACTTCATGAAATCATTTGGCTAATTGCTCCAGGGGGTGTCAGGCTAATACTCATAAATCCATTTAGGAATACCAACTCAGAGACAGAGGCCTCGGAGCTCCAGCTAACTCCACTTTGTAATTAAACGGCTCTGCTTCAGAACTGCAAAGGTTGACGAGGTTTTTTTTTTTTTTTTTTTTTTAAATGGGACTGTGTTGTGCTGTTTAATGACTATCAATCAGTGAAAGTGGGGAAGAAGACAGCTTGCATTTATGCTCCTTCCTGCAGACACTGACCTTTACATCTGTGTGTTTCTGAGTGTGACCGCTGAAGGGATTTGGTTGTTTTTTTTTTAACTTGGACTCTGGAGAAGCATTGCAGCCTCATTTTACAACGCATGTGCCCTAAATTAAAAGGAGCAGAGGCTAAATTGTCAAATATTGATGTGTGCCAAGACGCTTATGAGAGAGCTGTGAAAGATGTTCAAGTTGTGTCCATTATGATGAGAATTTATCCTGTTTGAGGGCCATTTTTCTTTCTGTGTGCACATTTTTAACCATCATCTTTATAAACTGTGCTTCACATTCGTGGTGCTATTTAAAAGCACTTTCTTAGTATCAGTGTGTTTGTGAGGACCAGCGCCCGTTGGAATAAACTGACTTTTTACAAATGTGTTTAGAGTGCGTGTGCGCGTGCGCGTGCGTACCTTTAGTATGGTGTCCAGGTGAACCGGGTCCAGCACGCTCCCCTTTCGGGTGGTGACGATCACGCGCCCGTAGCGGCCCGGCGTTTGCAGGTCCGAGTAGAGCGCGTGCTTGGAGCGGTTGACGGGGAACAGGCTGTCCACCAGGTTGCCCTCGATCTTGGCCAGGCTGTGCTTGGGCGCGAGCAGGCTCTCCACGTCCTCCTCCACGCGGTACCGGCTGAAGCTGGCCCCCAGCAGGATGGAGAGGAGCACGGGCGCCGAGGCGAAGAACACCGGGTGGCTCGCCACGAACCGGCCCAGCGCGTGGAAGGAGGTCCTCAGGCCCGCGTGCAACACCTGGCGCAGCATCCTAGCGCGCGGCCGCGGCTCGAGCCTCTCCCACCGACCGGAAAGCCCCGGAGCACTGCCGAGCATCAGGGGCTGCCGGACGCATCGGTGGGCTCCGTCGCTCTCGGTCCGGTGGAGGAGAGGAGACGCCGCCGGGTGGTGGGAGGATTTGTCCCCCGGAGCAAGAGGTCACCAGCCGGGGACAATCCAACCCTCCTCCGGTCACAGGTGCGCTGCTTTCCCCGGGGCACGCTCATCCGCTGGAATAGCTCAAAGCACAAAAAGCTGCCAAATGAGCCAGCGTTTCTCTGCTGTGCGGTTACAAAGCATATTGATAGCCTACTTTACATTTAATAGCCACAACCCTGCTGCGTTGAGTGCCTCCTGCGAGCTGCATGGCTCTGTGCGCAACAGAAAAATCGCAGCGCCAAAGTGGTCTGATAATTACACTTGTGTGAAGCTTCCTCCTGAAACTGACTAATGATTTCAGTAGTTGTGTTTGTGCACTCGGACAGGTTGCAGGGAAGAGCCGCCGTAGTTGAAGTGAAGCCAGGCTGTACATACCTTAACAGGGGAAGGTGATGACGGAGATCATCTGAGACGCATTCAGAGCGAGATGTTATCCTGCCGGTTGTCCGCGCGTCCAGCTCCACCCTTCATCACCGAGTCACCGCACAAACCGATGGGTGGTCGATGTGGTGGGTGGCAGGGTGGCTTATAGGTGGGAGTCGCAGGATAGGTGACGCGGTGTGCACGCACCGGGGATGCCGGTGGAGCTGTTTGTCAGATCAGCCTAATGTGGGTTTCCTCTGCGGCAGAAGGCTCCCTGTCGTCCGTCCTCTCCTCTCCTCATCGCCCCGGTGGTTTGACGGAGCCCCGGATCGTCCTCCACCGGGCTGCTCTCCCAGCAGCGGCTGCTCTCCTCGGTGGGAAGGCACGTCACTAATTACCGGCTTTCAAACCGGGGACCATTTCTCTCTCTCTACCTTTTTTTTTTTTTCCTCTTGCACCGCCCTCACGACCCGCTCTCAGCCCCCTTCTCTGCCCCGCCTCTCGCCGCTCCGCGCCGCTCCAATGCAGAGAAACAAACAGTCATCGGTCCATCCTGAGTGAGTGGCAGCGAGTGTGTGATTTAGCATTAATCTAACACTGATGCTGCTTTAAGCAAATTCTCAATGACGTCTCAGTAAAGAATGATCTGTTTAATCTGAATTAACTCACTGGATCAGGGTTGTAGGTGTGTGAAGCCTATATTTAGTGTTTAAAGACACTAAAAAGTTAGATTTTTTAAATAACAGCTCATATTAGAGTTTATATATGAAAACCAGATGGCACTATAAAAACGTATTCGTGCCTTTTTCCTGCAGGATAAATATGTTTTATTCTGTGACATCTTCCGTGCAGTTGTTTCATAATATGAAGTGTCCCTCAGCCTCGTTGCAAATGCGTTGAGCATCTCTTAAGGTCTGCTGTTGTGTAGCGCGTTGTCATGGAAACCAGACAAATTACTTCTCTTTTTTTTACAAGCCCTGGTTCCCATGGCAATGGTGATGCCACCCCCCCACCCTCCGCACGCGCATGCACACGCACGCACGCACACACAAAAAGATCTGTCACACACACTCGCACACAAACAAACACACACCTGCTGACTCCCAATCTGCTTATGGTGTGGAGGTGTTTGACACAGTGGCATTAAAAGCAAAAGAGACAGAGACAGAGAGAGAGATGTGGAGATGATAATGAGTGCAGACAGACCGAGATCACACTCCCTGTCTGTCTGTCTGCCTGTCTACCTGTCTGTCTGTCTGACTGCCTGTCTGTGTGTGTGTATTTAGACCCATGAAATCAAATAACAAAACAGCCTTTGGTCTGTCTGCACTGGACCAACTAATGGCTCCGTCCTCTCCCCAGATATTATGCATTAAAGGCTGTTTGGACTTAAGACACACACAAACTTTCCCCTTATTCCCTCTGCATGACAGTACAAGCAGATTCATAAAAAAGAAAATGTTTCACAGTTAAGCTGTCGTCTCTTTTAAACCAGTCAGCGTCGTACACAATGAAAGACTGAAAAATAGTTTTATCTCAGCAGGTTAATGTAACTGTGTGTTAGAAAATATTTCTTTGTCCATCTGTTTTGCCTGTGAGGACTAACAACCCACCCACATGCTACCATTTAAAAAAAAAAAAATGCATTTAGACATTTCCCATGACATTTTAATTTAACTTTTAAAGCAATAAGTCAATAAAAAACTTGGTTTTTCTTCAGTTTTAGAGCCATTTAAGCAGCAAGAAGCTTAAATGTTCTGAACATGACAGAAAAATACAGGTTTTGAGTCATGCATCTTTATTATCCGCTGCAAATTAGCCAATAAAACAAACCTATTTAATAAAGATAATTTAATTATCTTGTCATGTAGCAAGATGTCTGCTTGCCTTTGTTGTTTTCTTCCCGGGCTGCTGAGAATTTTTGATTTACTGGTGATGGTATAGTCAATGTGACATTTTCCAGCAGCCAAGATGGAAGTCCTGGACGTCAGACTCTCCCACTGGCAGATAAAAGCACAGACAGCATGTGCTACTTTCTATTTGAAAGCAGAATCATGAAAACCGAGATGTTAAATGGAAAACAAATGGTCAACACATTTCACTCCTCACTCCAAAGAGCATATCGCCGTTCAGTCCAAACAACAGACCGCTCAAAGGGTGGAAAAGAAGCAAGTTGTGCTCATAAGAAATACTGTCGAGAAGCAAAGCGCTTGACCCACAAATGCTCAGCCAAGGTGTGAACATTCAACAGAGGGCTAATCAGCCTGCTGGGACAAACAACATGACGAATACTTCCTCGACAAAGTTAGATAAAGACTGAAAAAAAAACCTGCGCGCATGTGCTTATGCATGTTCTAATCCATTATTCAATTAAGCCTCAATTAGCCTTTAATCCCCATTACCAGTCCAGTGAGAGACGAGTGCTGAAGGAATGAATGAGTAAGTGTCTCCCTGGGGAGGAAGGAAGAGCAGAATAGAAAATGAAAGACTGCAGAGATATAGGGGGGCTCGGGGCAGTTTCTGATAACAAAAGTACTAATTAGTGTCGCTAAAGGATTTATAGAAATCAGAATAGTGTGTGTGTGTGTGTGTGTGTATGTGTGAAGAGGGTGGAGAGAATGAATGGAGCCCTTTGAAGGCATGCCAGGCTATTTTCTGCACCTACAGAGTCGAGGGAGGGCAAAAAGAGAAGGAAAATCCTCCAGGGGTTGAAAACTGCAGCCAACAAATACACTTACACACTTTCACCCACACACACACACACACACACACACACACACACGTACAAGATGGACAGATGAGAGGAAATAGCATAGGCAGCAAAGACCACAACACCCCTTACGACTTTACTTTTCGACAGGCTGTCATTTTGTCAGAGTCCATATCTGGGCTCCATATTTCAATTGCTGTCGTGTTTGTCCACCAGCGGGACATCTTCCCTCCATTATTAATACTTCAGCTATATGGACAGATCCGATATTCATAAATAAGGCTCCTCTCTTATGGCTCCTACTCTTCAGAACCCGCCCATCCTCCTTGTCTTCCACCCCTCCCATCCCCCAGTCCATCTGTTTTGGTGGAGGCCATCCATTAATAAAGAGTCTGTCCTCTCATTTCTATTTCCCCTCCTTCTGTATTATTTATTTACCCATCTATCCACAGTTATGGGGAGCATATATGGTTGAAGATCCACCTTCTTCAAGGATCAAAACTGAGAAAAACTTGATGAAAACTTCATTTTATCCAAACCTCATACCCACAAATTCTGTTCCTAATATGAAAACGAATGAACCCTCTGAAGTTCATCATTGAATATGAGCTAAATCTCAACCAGAATACTGGAAACTTTATGTAAACCACTTAAAATACCACATTAACAGCTGTGACGGACCCTGCCTGGCAGCTCCTCTAATGTAAATTAAGTGAATTTGCTGTAATTAATTTATCACATTAAAATTTCAAGAAGCATCTTCACAGATATTTGAGTAAGTGCTACAATAATAGAGCCCATTTAAGTGGCAAATCTCTACCTTTCAGACATTTAGCCCAAATATTGTTCATTAAAATGGGCCAAACATAGTTGATTTTTATGTCATTCCCCTTTTCCACTCTTAGTTTGGTTTAGGATGTACAACCTCACAGAACTGGTAAGTTTAAAGCTTGATTGGAAAGATATTATATTAATCAAATCAAACATTATCAAATAAGTCCAACTGTTGATTGTTTTGACCACTTTGGGGCTTTGGGGCAGTTTGATTATATGTTTTGATCATGATTATAATCTGGTGTGAGACGGGACCATTTCATTTTAAATACTCCTGGTTTACATCTGTGATTGTGTAGATGAAGACCAAAGACCGAACTATGATGAAAAATCAAACATTTTCAAGGAATGTATTTGAATTCAAGCATATTCCTGACCTGGAAAACATAAAAGACACCTGTTTTATCTATTATATTGTATGTTTTATTTGTATTCTGTACGGCGACCTTGTGAGCTTTGAAAGGCGCCCTAAAAATAAAATGTATTATTATTATTATTATTATCAAAAGTTCACTGAGTGCCTATCAAAGACAGTCTTGTCTGCTCTTAGCCCAGAATTATTCCCACAAAGTTTGAGCATGTCCACCTCCTCTTATCTATCCATTTATCCATCTTTATTTTCCTCTGCTATTTCCGTCTATCTGTTCTCTGCGTCGCCCTGGTGGTCAGCAGCATTCATAATTTCTAAATGTCATTTGTACATTAGCTCATGAGGCCAGGAAGGATGCTGTTAGTGGGGGGTGATGGAAGAGGGAGGTCACGAGGAGGGGCATGGGATGAGAAATACGGTAAAGTCGTCTTCATGGCCTCTCGGAGACTCAGAGATCTGATTACAGTTACAGGCCAGAAACAGAGAAGATAGATGCAGACGGATGCAGATAAAAAGCCTTTCACATGCTCACTCCGCTTCTCCTCCACGTGCACAATCGCAGGAGAAGGAGCCAGAAAAAGATAAAGAGTGAGGCGGCTGAGAGACACAAGCTTGACAAAGAAAACTGGGAGAGGCCCGCTGACCTCAGCGGTGCCTGGGGAAAACCCTATTTGCTGAAGGGTCAGAGTGTGACATCTGAGAAGAGCCATCTTCACCTCTCAGAAAGCTAAATTTAATCTGTGTGATTCCAGGGCCCATCTGTAATCTTTGCGCCACCTCAAAAAGGCCCCTGAAGGCATGTGTTCCCTGCCCCCTATTGGACAGAAACTGAACTTCATGACTAGTGTGTGTGTGTGTGTGTGTGTGTGTGTGTGTGTGTGTGTGTGTGTGTGTGTGTGTATGTGTGTATTGAGTGTAGTTTCCTTGACAGCAAGTCTTAAAGACACGGTGATTTGATGCGTTTCTGGCCACTGGCAGCTACTGTTGGGATCATTCATTCATGCCATCACCTCCACTTAAGGAGAACTTGGAGGACACAAAAGATTCTGCATTTTTTGCTTTTCAAGTCCCTGACAGCAGAAATAGCTGCTGCTTTTTGAGCTGATGTATCAAACTGACATCCAATCATCAGCCACTTACCGCTAAATTTAACAAACCTGCAGATTTTTATATTTTGAGGGATAGGGCTGGCCACCATCGATATAATCCTCTCATATCACATCATCTAAACAGCTTTTAGATAGAATAACCAGATTTATTTGTGTATTTTGGCTAATCTAGTGGGATAGTACATAATAAATCAAATACTCTTGAAGTTACTATATCGTCCTAATTTCCAGCCATAGATGGGAATAATTGGCTCTCATAGGGTTGCATTGTGTTGGACAGATTGTTTGTGTCACACCTCTGAGTGCAGGGTGAGTCGGTGACTAGATGTTTTATGAGAAAGAATTGGGATTTTGATTCAAGACTAATCAAATATGGCAAAAAAAAAGTCTTTGCACACCAACATCCAATGCAAGTATAAAATAATAAAGCCCAGCTTTCGGTTAGTTGACCTTCATGGGGGCAAATGTTTGACAAAGGGAAGTCCCACATGTTATAATGACATCAAATAGAGCACATCTGGTCCAAAATACACAGGAAACTCTGCAGATATAATGTACCCCCAAAACTGAGGATGATTCAACGGCAAACAGGATATCAGTACCAGAAGTAATGAAAAGGAAGGAAATACTGCACAAACATTGGGAAAACCGTAAAAAAGTGCAGTTTCTACAACACTCGAGGGCTGTAGGAAGCCTAGTGAGCTATTATGACAAGCTGTTACCCCCCCTTGGGGATTATGCATGCTAAATACCCAAAATACACAAACTGTGTGATAACAATCCTTATATCTGCAAGACTCAGTAGCTGAAGATGAAAATCTTCTACAGTAGTCTGTTTCCAGACGCCACTAATCGCCTCCAGCACATTTTGTTTAGTGATTGTTGGGTCCATCCTTGCCCTTGTATGGAATGATTTACTAATGTGTGCTGATTGGTGTGGCTTTGTTCAACAGGGCTGGACCCAGCTGACAAATCAGTGCTTTAATCACCTTAGCTGCCATTTTTACTCTGGCCACTAAAGCAGATTTATGACAATTCAATGAAGTCATGGCACAAAGTCAGGCAGTAGCTCATTGTTAAGTGCTCCACTAACACGGAGGATCGAGGTAGCTGTAGGGCCTCACGCTGGTCTCTGATCAGCGGGGCCAACTTTTTTTGTTATTAAACTTTATTTTACAATATTTTGTGATGTAATTTTGTGCGAAATTTTATTTTATCGTGCTAATTCATCTTTTCCCTGTATTCATATTTTTTTTAGATTATAAGTCACTATTCTGAATGCTGTTACGACCAAACATGTAATTTACAAAATGAACAGTTCAGACTCAAATGTTTAGCCTGAGTGTCGGAGGAAAGTGTAGTAGAGTGACAGTGAGAGAAATCAAAGTAACCAAAGAAAAGAGGGGATCAACAGTGTCTCATCTATTAGTTATGTGCATTTAGTAGTCCAGTCTGCCATTGGTAATGAAATGAGCGCAACAATGGCTGCCATAGGCCTGATGCATGATGCTGCTTACACAAAGGGGATCTCTGCTCATTATCATCCATCTCACTGACTCTCTCTTTGTCTCTTAATCACTGCAACACACACACTAATAATTGGTGTGTATTAATGAGACTGCCGCCGGTGTTGCCGCTGATACAAGTCATTAATGTTACCCCCCGCCTGGCACTGAAAGAAACACACACACACACACACATACACACAGTGACAGACTCAACATCCTCCTGTAAGAACACAGAATAAGTTGCCATGGGAACAGCTGACAGAAATGAATGAGATATGACGATGCAGATGGTGTGTGTGTGTGTGTGTGTGTGTAATAGCAGGTCTGGAGGAAGATCAATAAATGGACATGCTTTCAGATGCAATCCCAATCTCTTTATGTCTTTTGTCCTCCATCCATCAGCACCCTCCATCCACACACACACATTTCCCGACACACCTAATCAATCACAGCAAAGTTACAAGGTGAAGAAACAGTGAAAAGTCTCAGAGTTTTATTAGAGGCTGACAGACAGGAGCACCACCGAACACAGTGAACCACAGACACATATTTACATATTTACTACACCGATGGAAAGCAGTAAGATGCTGATATTAAAACATAACTAAATAACATATAATTTCATTACATACAGGGGTTTCAGTTCATGTAGTGCACATCTTTATAATGTTTTTCTCATAATCTGTATTGTAATTATCCCTGTTTCATATTTTATAATTGTGTTTCATACACCAATATACCCTTTCCATATCCTTGTAATGTAAAAACCTATTTGGTAATACACTTAATTCTTATTCTCATTATTTAGTTAATTGGTTAAAGTCATCTATGAGGGTGCAGCTCACCAATATTCACCATATTTTCAGCTTCTAAAAATGCCAGATTTGCTGTTTTTATCATTGTGAATTTAATATCTTTGGATCACAAAGGGGTCTAGCAAATTATGAAGGTCTATTTTCTGTATATTCTGACGTTAATTGTACTGAAAGCTCAATCATTGATGAAAATAACTGTTACTTTGTCAATAGCTCATGAAACGCAATCATGACTCTCAAAAATTATCCGTCAATAGTGTTGACATTGTGTTCGATTTAATATTTATTGTCTGTGTAGGATATTATTTCAGAAATGTCCTCCTAATTTTAATAAAACATGAAAGGAATCAGTTTGTGTCAACAGTAGGAGAGTATGTGAAAAAGCAGAATAAGAGTCAGTCTGATAAAAGTGGGGAAAAAAAGTGAAACAGATTCAATGAGCATTTTTGGTGACAGTTATTTTAATCTATAAAACAAAACCTGGACATTTAGGAATAACAGTCCTGTCTTTTAATGATAACTTGTGATAAACGGTAGTTTTAGGTGATATATCCTTCACATTTTCTGACTACATTTGTGAGACCTGCCGTGTAAAAATACTCCCCTCATTCGGGAGCAACTCCTAATACTACAATGGAGCTGATGAGTGAGTGCACGTCAGCCGTGCAGCTCAGGAACGGAGACAGAAAGACAAATGGAGAGAGGGCATCTTGTAGTTTGAGTGCTTGTAATTCTGTGAGTTCATTTGCCTCAGGCTGCGCTGCAGCAGAATGAAGATAAATGTCTGACACAAAGATTGAAGACCAAAAAAGAAACAAAAACTCAACTGAGACTTATCAAAGGAAAGCCCACACACACACACACACACACACACACACACACACTCCATCTTACGTAGTTCTACATAGCTCTGTAGGTACAAAATGATAATACAAACTTTAACAATTATTTAAAAAGAAAAATAAGGTTTTAGACTTAATGTGGAAATAACTGGACTGTAAATATCTAACCTGAATATTTTTTGAATTCTGTTTTGCTCAAATGAATTAATCCTTGGTTTGGAGTGTTGGGGAATTCATCAACAAGGCGACTAATGAATATATGCAGATATTAATGTGATATATTTCTACTGACAGTTAATGAAATATTTGTTATATAGGTTTGTGCAAAAGAAATAAAAATAGTCCTCGTACCTTTACTTTAATATATACATTTTTTATTCACATAAGAATAGGTCTAGCTTAATTAAGTCACACTTACAGTACATTTAGATCTGTTGTCGTCTTTCATTTCTATAATCCATAAACTGTGGTCCTTAACAAATGGCTTTAGTTATAATTTGCACTGCACCTGCAACATGTGCATTAAATATACCAGTGGAAGAAGTTAGAGATTTGTTGCAGGAACAAAATACAACAGCCCATTAAAAACAGCTTCAGTCTATAAAATCATCCACTCCTACCCTCAACATGTTTATGCGTGAGGGTGAGAACGCCTCTTCTTTTGTTCCCACGTGATGCAATTGGCTAAGTCCAGCGTTATCTTTTGAACAGATATCCTGCTGACAGCTACGGCCTGTTTTGGGGTCACGCTGAGGTCTAAGGTCACCACACCCGGCAGGACTTCGTGCCTCGGTTCATAACCGACGCCTCCGGGCAGCCGAACACTTTCCGAAACTCTTCATAGTTACTCATCGCTCCGATAACTCTGCAGGGCAACAGTGATGGTAAAGGTCAGGTCGTAAGGATCGTGTGTACCCTCATCAGTGTACGTGTGTGTGTGTGTGTGTGTGTGTGCGCGTGTGCGTGTGTGTGTGTGTGTGTGTGTGTGTGTGTGTGTGTGTGTGTGTGTGTGTGTGTGTGTGTGTGTGTGTGTGTGCGTGCTCGCCTGTATTTCGGTGGACTGTGAGCTCCGCTCTGGATCTGATCTCTGGCTGCTTCTGGTCTGTATGAGTTACACCTCACCTGCAGAGTGCAAGCACATTGCAACGGATGATTTCATTGTCTGTGCGTAACGTTACTAAACATGTATATTTCAACTACACCGGCACTGTTTTAACTGTTTTAAAGTCTTTAGCTAATCACCAATTCAAGACCTACACTTCAACAACAATCAGTGTTTGCTAAGTAGCTACTGAATCCCAGCAGGAGAACAGAAATGCACAGAAATGCTCTTAACTGGATGAAGTGCTGTCAGAAATAGTTGTGTATGCTTGTCCTCACATGTGCATAGCTCAAGAAGAACAGTTGGTTGTTGTTCAGTCCGATTCCAGGCAGCCGAGGCTCCTCCACACCACCTCTGCTCTCATCCACCCACCGCCTGTACGCCTGCACACAAATATAAAGACAGGGTTCTCTCACCTGGATTTCTTAACATGGCATCTTGGAAGTTTTATAAATACTCCTTTCACACAAAAGACATTTTGAGTTGTGAAATACAAGAAGCTAATGATAAAATCACTGTTAGTTAAACCTGTAATTTTCCATTCGACAGGCTAAAATGTTGTTTCTTCTACAATCCAAGAGAGTATTATCATGTGGAAAAAACAGATCGTACCCTAAAAGCCTCTCTTATTCCTCCATTGTCTGCTATGTTCTCTGCCAGAGTCCTCTTGCCCCGCACCTGCAGAACAAAACATCCACAAAGCACGTTATTCCTTCAGCAAGTATTAACAAAGCTGATGATCATCACAGTTCATTCTGGTTCAGGGCGTACTGGCTCTGAGCTTCACACCTCTTACTATGGACGCACATTAAAGTTAAAGACTACATGCACATCACTTGTTTTCATCCTCAGAACATCCTTTAAAGTGTCAACCTGACTTTATGTAGGAATGTTCTTACATTTAGGCCCGCCTGCTGCCAGAGGTAGCCATTGTACTGGTCAATCATACACTGGGTCTTCTCATTGAAGGCTGTTACAGACAAGTTGCTCCACCACTGGTCAAGGTTGCCGTTTTTGTCATACTTGCGACCTGTGGAAAAAATCCACTGTGTCAGAAATCTCTTCCTGTGACATTGTGGATGTGTTGTGGAGGTCATTCGTGGTGATCAGTCTTTACCGTTATTGTCAAAGCCGTGCGTTAACTCATGTCCTACGATCACCCCGATGGCGCCATAACTCAAAGATCTGGAAACAGACATCAAGGAGATGAAGTCTGGTCATGCGGTTCCCTCTCTGAGTAGAACGAGTTACACCTCGCTCACGGGGACTGCTCATTGTTCCGATCACCCATAATTACGAAACCCCAACGGTCCTAAAAATGCCATTTTCCAGACTGTTGCTTTTCGGAATAATAGGTCACCTGAACAATGGCATAGTGAAATTTCATGACACAATCATTTAATTTAAAAGATCTCCCTGCGGGATGAATGAAATGGTTGTCAGAGAGGGTTAGGCTTCAGGGATTAGGGAGTCGATGGTACGAATTCATCTTTTGAATAAACCTCGCGACCTTCTGTTAGCAGCCAAGCTAACAAACATTCTAACAGTTAGCTAGCTCGCTATTTCTTTCTTTATTGAATGAAATTATCTGCTATACTGAGAACAAACGCAGGGCTAACGCATGTTACTGCTAACATGTTCTCTCCAGGTATCGAGTGTTTTGAAAATAAAAGATAAAGGACATGTGGCGAATACAAATTTGCCTTTTAACAGTATTTCAACAGTTTCCCGGTTAGTACTTCTATTTACAAATAGCAATAAATGTCCACAATTAATCTATGACGTCATTGTAGCATGTGTTTGTCACTGGTAACTCTCTTTAAGTCTATAAGTCACCCAGTTTCTATAACCGCATATTACAAAGGTGCTAACACCCTTTGTTTTCATGATGTTTGCAGCACCATGTGCTGAATTATGCTGTTTATCCACAGGCCTCACCACCACAGTTCTCTGTAGTTTTGAGTTAGGAGGTTCATGTCAGAAAAATGACTTCAGATCTCTGTGCTGCTCCTGGGTAAAGCATTGCTTTGGTCTGTTAGTAGAGCGCGTCACATTTCTTTAATCTCACCTTGGATACTCTCCTCCCCAAAAGAAGGGTTTTTGAAGTTCTCCCGCAGGAAATCCTAAATGAGAAAACCGAAAGAATCTTTGTTTGTGTGTCTTTCGCTGTGGAGAAACAGGATTCATTTCCTGCAGAAGGTCTCATAAGATTTAAAAGACTTTTTTTCTTTTTCAGCCTGTGTGAAGTAGATATTTGTGATTTCTATTAGGGGTAACTATTATAAACACAGATCACATTTTTACCTGTTTTATAAAGCACTCATGTCTTCCCTGTCAGTTTTAGTTGGTTTTTAATGCAAAGTCCAAATTATTTCTGACACTAAAATGCCTGCTCAGCCATTTTAGGGGAATAATTATCTAATTCAGTTACTTAACTGAAATCACTGAGGTGCAGTGTAGCGTGATCCTGTCTGGACAGACCTTCAGACCCCAAGAACTTCTGAATAATTAACTACAAAGTGTTTCAGTAATCAATCATATATTATATCTTACTGATTTGATTTGTGGATGAGCTGTAGAAGGCGTTGACAGTTGTAGGGTTTGTAAACCACCTGCAACACAAACACACACACATTATGGCACATCAACGAGAAGTAAAACACAAGCACAAGTCGTCCTGTCACTCACTCTGTACGTGGGACGCTCTTTCGGAGCCAGGCGATATCAGACTGGGCGATGTACTTCAACGTCTGCAACACATTCCCGTAGTAGTCTTTCTCACTGAACTCTAGCTGAAATGCACACAAATGCAAATACACTGTTAAATACTGCACTTTTCAGTATGTGTTATTTTTTATCTTAAAGTGATGAGCCATTGCTAATTTCTGATCCCATGTTGCACCACTGCTACGCTAAAGCACTAGTGTATAATAGTGCTGTACAAACCTGCATTAAGTCCTCATTGAGGTAGGTGTCATTCAGAATAAACTCTGGGTATCCAACCTTTGCCAGGACTGCATGAGCCTTGAGAGAGTGAGAAAAACAAGAGTTCAAAGAGGTTTTCACGTAATCACAAATAGTTTTATCAGACACTCTTTGGAGCAGCTGACAGTGAGTGCAAACACTGAATGAGATTAAACTCTTTTGAGGGTTTTGAGTCAAGGTGCCCTGATGAAAAACTGTTCCAGAGACCCAACAATGGTTTTATTAATGCTACCTAGGAAATAAAGAATGTTTTCAATATTGGTGTCGTAGCAAAGATGGTGGATGATGAATAGTTTGGTTCAAGGAGAAAAAAAAAAATCCATGAAAAGAACAAAGAACATTTTAAAAGTCAACGGTCCTCCTCTTACAAAGACGGTAAACTCAAGGACAGCAGGTGCTTTGTCAAAGGAAACCAGACATGTATGAGTACTCATGGAGAAATGAGATGAAGCAGAATCCACAGATGTCAAAGTTAGATCCTCATTACAAGTCGGTCAATATTCTGGTTTAAAGCTGCAAAAATGATTCATTTTATATTCTAATTTTTATACTGTAACAGAGTTTCACACAAGTGTACTGGTACAACTGGAGTGACATTAAGCCTCTTGAATCTTGAAATGTGGACAAGCATGCAACCTTCTCTATGGCTCTCTTCTTCGTTGGTTCATCCATCCAGTCATTCTCCTTCTCTAGCATGTCGATGAACGCCCAGCGAACGCCCTCGATCAGCTCCTCCATCTGAGAAACACACACACACACACACACTCAAATTAATAGGTAGCTGACAAAGGATTAAATGTGTGATGTAACTTCCACAGGAAGATTACAAAATGATATCAAATCGTTGCCACATAAACACACACGCCCACACTGACGCAAAAGGCACATCAGGAAATGTCTGACATCATCTCCAGGTGACACACAGACCAAACACACTCAATACACACAATCCGTTACACACCTAAACATATACAGACACTTGATCCATAATTCAGGACGTGATGTAACTGCTACATCAACACACACACATAAAACACAGACGCACCATGTGTTTCTTGTCCTCCTGGAAGTGTGTGTTGACAAAGAGGCGCCCGGTGGCATAAACAAGCGAGTTTTCAACGTAGTTTACACACTTATCCCAGCGCGGAGTCAGAGAGGTGGTTCCCGTGGTTACCTGGTGGGGGTGTGAGAAACAGAGATGCAAGGTGACTTTGCCTTTTACTCCACATGGTATCAGCTTACACCGTTTCTCAACCTGGGAAATCTTAGGAACTGACACACTGGGATCTTCAAGTATAACAAATTCTTTTAAATATATCATCATTTGTGTTTATGACATCCCATAAAGTCCATATTGAGCTCGCTTAAGGTCTCAAAAATAGAAAAACATAGTACTCAAAATCACATAACTCTCTCAGCTCTCTAATTACTGTCATGAAAACTGACATAAAAACACAGATTGACACAAGTTAAGAAACCTCAGTGTGAGCTTGCTACTTCTACTTTGAAAGTTTTTGGGCTTTACTCCTTAAAAGTTTTAATATTGACAAGGATGAAAAAACAGTATGTAAATATATGAGGTTAAAGTAGTTGAAGTGACACAATATGCACACTAGTTGCATAAAAAATGGCCTGGCTATAAGAGCTCGGGTGTTTTAAATCTCATCTCAAGACGTGTTTATTCTCAAAAGCCACCTTGCCACGATTTGTTCTTATTCTATATATTCACTCTTTCATTTATATATTTATTCAAACTCTCTTTATCTTCTTTTTCGTAACTGTAAAACACTTTGGGTTTGAAAAGTTTGGCTTATGAGTCGTGGCAAATTACAACACACCAAGTGAAAGAAATACTGGGATCAGCCTATAAAACATCCATCAAACTCCTCCAGGTTGGTCATACAAGCTTACATGCAAGTACATGAATTTCTTGTATAATAACTGAAAAAAGCACAATAATCTGAAAATCAGTATACTCAGTTACTACTGTTGCATTATATTAGTTGGCTTCGGTTCATGAGAGTCGTCTGTGGTTACATTTAGGAAATGTTTAATTATGGGTTTGATTTATACTTTGTTAAATAACCGAGGATTTCAGGATTAATTAAATGTAAATCTTGCAGTGTGAGAGTTAAAATTGGAGTCATAATAAGCAAGAAATATATTCATCTGACAGCAGGTATTTGTGTAATTTAAACCACTTTTAAATCATATAAAAACATGAATGTACAAAATATCAGGTTTCAATGGAGAGTGTTTTTGCCCCTCAACCCATAAAGGGGCGTTTAATTATCAAGAACTTAAAAATCACCAAATATGGACCAATACATTTGGGAAGATTCTTTCTGTACGAACCCGAGCAAAGTCCAGGTATCTGTAAAGGAAACGGCGGCTCAGAGTGGTGATCCTGGAAAAAACTGTCCTCCATTGTACGTAGTTAGCTACAGTCCTGGAGAGAGAGAGAGAGGAGGGACATTAATAAAATGTCTACATATAATCTCATTATGCTCTATAATATACTTATAATGAGAGGCAGAAGCCCTCCAGCCCCAGTGTGTGATCATCAGTCTGTGTGTGTTTTCTGTCTGGCTGTTCATGTGTGTGTGTGTGTGTGTGTGTGTGTGTGTGTGTACCTGGGATCTGTGGCATTAATGAGCTTGACAAGGTCCTTGAAGTACTGCGGCGCTCGTACGATGACGTGCTCAGAGGAGGAGATGGACCGAACCGGGTCGACTTTAGACTCCACAACAGCTTTAACAAAACTCAGCCAATCAAACTGCAGACACATGGACGAGGACATACGCACCGTAGAGGTTTTTTATGTATTAAGTAGAAATAAAAAACTGTAGTTACGAGCAAATGTGTTGATATTTGGGATTTTTAACAAAAACATATTGTTTTAAAGGATATATCTAATCTGGATTTGGGGTTTAAAATTAAAAATATCTTTATGCAGTTGACTCGCTTTGGTCCAGATGGGTTTGGATGGATTACCATGAGATTTGGTACAGGAATCCAGGCTTTTCCTCGAGCCGCCTGTGAGGTTGATTTCGTACTTGTGGTCAAACAGAAACATCTCCACAAATGTTGGATGGATTGCCATTATCAGATTATCAGAATCAGAATCAGAATTACTTTAATAATATGTGTAGTATAGACATCCATGCACCCTGCAGGATGAAACTTTCCTCTAGTGCCTTCATCAGGTCAAGATTAGACCAATACTTTAGGTTATAACCAGAATCCTGAACTGATGTTAGCATGCTAACACGTTAAACTGGGTTGGTGAACATAAGCCAGAGTGTGACCATGTTAGCATTCTAGCATTAGCATTTAGCTTGATATGTCTATAAGTGTAAGACAAGACAGAGAAGTATAAGACTTCTGGCGGCTTGTCTGCAGGCCACGTTACAAAAATGAACATGCATGAGAAAGCATGAAGAGGTGCTATGGTTTTGAGGGGAGATATTCATGGATTTGGTGATTGTTATTTGGTGAGTATTCTTAGTACCTGTGGTATGGAGCGCTGCAGACGAGAGAGTGTCTGTTTGTTGTACATGTTCTCACTGATGCGGTTTTCATAGGGAATCAGGATCTGAGGACACAGTGACATGACTGATCATACATTTAAACATAGAATAATTCCACATTACACTGCTGGGGAAGTCTGTGAACCATGTACATATTTTACAGTTAATGCTGCTGAGTTTTTAATTAGCTCCAGAGCCACTGAGGGCGATCAAATCCCTCCCATACATTAAGTGGGATTATATTCATGCGACATGATGTCTTTACATGAGCCACTTTGGTCTCAAAGGCCAGAGCCTTTTCCATCTGGGTCAGTGCTGCTTTCTCTGGAGCGCCCAGCATGACGGCTGTATCTACCATCAAACTCAGCAGGGCCGCTCGATACTGGGGAGAGAGGGACGGAGAGAGAGAGGCAGAAAAAGGCACACGTCATTTATTCTTTCATTGCTGAAAGCTGCTGTCACTACCACTAATACTACCAAACATCAGGCGCCATAAGACATCAATCAAGGACTACTTCCACACTCACATGCTATTGTACTGCTGTATATCAGTGGTTTTTCAGTTACATTTATTTATTTTTTTTATCATTATCTGTTTTAAGGGACAGATACACAACAGCAGAAAATAATCATTAGAATAAAATCATGTCCAATACCATTTGTAGCCTAAGCTAAGTTCAAACACTTATGTCCAAATGGACGTAGGAGAAATATAAATATTGTACAGGTAAATCTAATATGAAAATACATTCATACAACTATACAAAAATACATAGAATAAAAAGTATGAAATTATATAAAGTAATGAATAGTAATAAAAGTGCCATTATGGTAGGTAAAAATCAGAAATTTCAAAAAGGAGTGAATTTTACTTCGTAATATTTAAATATATTTGGTTTTCTTAAGTTTAAGAACATGAGAACAACACAGTAGGCAATACATTATAAAATGAAAACAGTAATATAAAACAGCTCTACAGATTGTTAAATATATATTTTAATAAATTCAAATTAAAGTATGTTTTCACTACTGATAATGACAGTGTGTATGATGTAATAACAAGACTGGGAGTTTTTCCAGTAGAGAAAAATTACTCACTGCATATTTTTTTTTATTCTGGCCAAATGAGGCAGCTATTAGTGGGGCAATCAATATCAGCGGGCCCCCGTCTACAATTCATTTTCTTCATTATGACTGTCTGGCATTTGTGAATATGTTGCGTCTGGAAGGAAGCTTGCTGATATAAAAACCCAACATTAGCCGCTGAAACTTCAAGTGGTTGAAATTCTTTTCTGCTACAATTCATCACTCAAGCAGGAAGGAAATAGCTCCTGCAGGAAGAGGAGTTTTTAGATGACAGGTAAAAAGAGGTGAAAGATGAAGCAGAGACTCACCGCCCGAGCAGAGGAAGTGTTGGTGATGTAGTCTTCCCTGGAGGGCAGAGACAAGGACGCCTGATCGAGCTACAGAGAGACGCAGAGCACAGGTTAGTCTCTGCTGGGTTTTTCGGGCTCGTTTATCTTGTAACTTTTGCCGCAGCAATAAAACTAACTGAGCAAGGCACTCAATCTGTACCAGCCTCCATGTCCAGGCTCGGGCTTTTGCATCTTTTTAAGACTGATTGTGTTACGTTAGAGATGCTTTTCTCCACACAGGCAACCATGACATCATTTCCACTACGGTATGAAAATCACATTATTTAAAGATAGATATATATTAAGAAATCCATCCCAGGGAAGTTCTCTTTGTTTTGAAACTTTTCCTTGTGTGTTTAAAATGGCCCTGAGATCATAGATTTGAATTAGTATCAAGTGTATGTATGAGTACACTTAGTACCAAAACTGGATTGTTCTTTCAACTACATGTTGGAAATGGCACTAGAGCTGTAACGATAAAACGATTAGCTGATTAATTGTCAGCTATTAAATTCATTGTTAGCTATTTTATAAACAGTTAATTGGTTTGAGTAATTTCTGAAGCATAAAAGTAAAAATTCTCTTATCCCCTTAGATATTAATACTTGGGTTCTTTGGGTTCTGGACAAAACAATACTTTTGAGAATGAGACCTTGGGCTTTGACACACTGATTTTCACCATTTTCTGACATTTTATAAAGAAAACAATCGTACGCTGATGGTGATACCATGCACTGATATAAGATGTGGACGTTAGAAGCAAATAATACATCACAGTATTTTCATACTTTCTCAAAGAAATTGTTTTTATTGTTTATTATTTCATTGAAAGCACTAATAGGACAAGTTTCAATAGTCCCTTCTTGCACCTGCATTGTCATACAATGTTGTTGTTGCCCTTTTTCTGGCTCAGTCCGCTCATAGATTTTGGCGTTAGTTTTTTACACCGGATGCCCTTCCTGATGCAACCCTCGCCCAGTTTTGGTAGCCGGGACCTGGAGGGAGTCGAACCCGGGTTCCCCAGGCCGAGGCTGGATTGTCATACAATTAATTAATGTAATCAATAAAAATGAAGGCAGCAAATGCTTACTGTGATGGATCACATCTGGCATCAACACAAACCAGCAGCTGTCAGCAAGGTGTTTTAGATAGTGGTCTGCTGGTATTCACAATATGTACTGCGGTGGCTAAAAATCCACCAACCTATCATATCATCTTATCATATATCTTGCCTATGGTCAGTTGAATATAAAGTTACAACCATCAGTCCTTCGCTTGGGACAAACATATTGTAAAAACTGGAAACGGGGCACAGCCACCATATCGAACAGCACATCTAAATCTCACTAGTCAACACAATACATTGTATTTTGTTTCATCTATATATACATCAAAGTGTAAAAATGTTGTGTGTTGGACAAATTGACAACTTTTCCTAAACGTCACACTGAAAAACATTCATGCATAAAAGGTGACAGCGGTGAACTGTGGATGTCTGACCTTGATGATGTAGTGTGAGGAGTTTTTGTCATCCGGGGAGACGTACAGGCGAATCAGGACGCTCTTACTGTGCTGGTTCCTCATCTGAGCCAGAGTCTTCAGGAGGTTCCACTGCCCCTCTGACCACTGGTACTCCCCGCCGAGCCCATCCCCCACCACAGGCCACCGAAACTCAGGCTGCTTAAGTGTTTTCAGCATTGGTTTGGTGTCCATCTGTTCCAGAATAGCTGTGTAAGCGCAGAGAAATTAAGAAACTTAAGAAAACTTAAGAAAAGTATTGCTGCCATTGTCTTGAGATGCTATTTCATTTTTTCATCTGATATAGCTTTTGCTCTCACATTGGCCTAGATCAGCCATGGGGATCAATAAAAGATCATCTTGTCCTATTTTACACACTCACTGTGTGTGTGTACTCTTGACTTGTTAGGATCTGTCTGTAGACATGGGGGATGGGGACATTTTTGAATTGTGAGGACATTTTGGCAAGATTTAGTTTTACTGGTAATGTTAGAATTGGGTTAAGATTGAAACTAGCTTGGGGTCAGGCATGTAGTTGGGTTAATTCAAGGAGATCTCCAGAATTCTTAAACCTGAACCATAATTGTATATATTTCGGTGTGAACAAGACTAACAGCCTCGCCTGACAGCAGCGAAACGGGCTGCAATGGCTGGAACATTAAAAGTGACTGTTTTTACCACTGACAGGCTCAGATTGTTATTCTAAGCATCTGGCAACATTATGGAAAGGACCCCTACAGAGACAGACCGTCATTTTGGTCTCAGTCCTCTTTGTGTATTGCTCTTCGAAGCCACCAGATTCCACTGAAACAGTAATTTTACCCTGAAGAACACAAGACGTTGTGACTTTATGTGTGTGGGTTTGTCATTGTCTACAACACAAAGAAAGTAAGCACCTGCGGCAGCAACTCTCACGTGAGGTCAAATTAAAAAATTTTGGCAATGGAGTCTGGTGGATTTGAAGAGAGCATTACAACAGCTGTTTCTGGTTAAACAAGCCCGTCTCTGTAGGGATCTTTTCAACTATGTTGTCACAGACTTTAAATAACAATCTGAGCCTGTCAGTAGCAAAAACATACTTACTTTGACTGGGTGCAGTTGCCCCAAAGGATTACACTGCAGTCACTGCAGCCAGTTTCGCAGCAGCTGGCTGCTGGATCTATTCCAAAACTTTTTATACCTACTAGTCATTTAGACACCAAAATATTTACAAATGGGGCACAGGTTTAAAAATACCAGTGTTCTGCTTTGAGACTGGGTTAGGGCCTTAAGACGGCATTATGTAAAAAAACATAAAACATCACATCATGGGGATTCACTTCCCATTTTGGGTTAGGTTATAGTTCAGGATAAGGGTAAGAGTTGGTGTTAGGCATGTAGACGTGTATGGTAATTCAACGTTCTGTTAAGTGTGTGTGTGTGTGTCAGACTCACTCTCATTCATACAGGAGCGGTAGAGGATCTTAGCCTTGGTCACTGCCTCCAGTTCATCACGGTCCGGAGGGGCTTCTAGTAACTCTGACAGAGAAAAACAATCTGTGTCATAACTCACAGCTCCAGCAATTAACCTAAAACCTGTTTTTTGGTAATAAACTGGTCACAGTTCAGTCTTACCTTGTGAGTGAGTGATAATGATAATTTAGGAGTAACTTTAAAGGGGAACTCCACTGATTTTATAAAAGTCTGTTCACGTGCGTTAAGCAGTACTCCTGCATGTGTAAATAAAAGTTGTAGAACGCCTGTTGTGGCTCCAGAGGGAGCTACTTGAAGTGCGATAAACTGCATCAATTAAAGACTACAAGTCGACTAGTCTCTGTTGCCCACTTCTCATCTCTGCTTGAGGCTTCATTAGCTGCTATTGGCACAACACATCCAAGTCTCCAACCCAACCACCAACGCCCGACTTGCATTGTGGGTAATGTAGGCACTAGGTTTTGACAAGTAAGGCAGGAAAGAGGAAAAATGCATGGAATAAAAAAGAGGATGTGTCTGTTTATATTTATACATTTTATAGATATTTCTGTTTAAAATAAAGAATATAGTGACATTTCTATTTCCAAAGAGCTCACTTTCTTCTCGTGTGTGTACTAAACGAGTTCTTACCTACTTTTGATACAACTTTCAATGCCTTATTAAGTCAAATGTACTTTCATGAAGGTGGACGGGACCTTTGAGTCGGATGTCTACGTGCTGCCGCAGCCAGGGGTAGATGCCATACGAGGAAGAGTCCTCAGGGATGGGGTTGTCCTTTAACCAACCACCACAGGCGTAAGTATAGAAGTCTTCACAGGGATTAACAGACTGATCCATTTTACTCAGAACAGACCCCGCTGCAAAAGATAGAAACATAACCAAGTGAGTCCAAATAATGACGTTTGAGCATCGGACATTCAAGTTACAGCTAAAATATCTCATGGTCGGCCTGTTATCATGCAAACAATAGTGGATTCTCAGAGCAAATGTGGGTAAAGTGACTCCTCACCTGCTTCAATGCATTCTGGGTTCAGACAGAACTCCTCCTGACTAGATTTTTGAGAGACTGAAGGAGAAGAAAAAAGTTAAGGATGAAGCTGGACAACTGACATGTAAAATCGCACTCTGAGACATTTTAGTTGCATCCATGCTCTTTTTCAGTCCTGACCCACTTCACATCTGTATACAAATAGTCCCCTACTGCTCTGTGACCGTTGAGCAGCGCTGGAATCTCAATTGCTTCACTCAATAGAACATCCAAGTAGTTTTTGAGTAAACACTGACATAATTAATAAATTACCAGAATTGTGAATGCATTAGTAGAGCTGAGAAGCTTGATGTGGAGGTAAACAAACCACATCACCAAAAAAAAGTTTTCTCCAGGGTGCTCAATAAGAAAAGTTTATTCCGGACAGGGGTGGTCATGGAAAATCAGGGAATTTTGTCAGTCTAATTTAAAGAGAAGTAATTGCATAAATTAATAAAGCTGTTTATTCACCAAACCAATATATATTTTTACTATTAGTGATTTTCTTCTTCAGGTTGTTACACTCATTCTGATGGTTATGGTTATACAAAAGTTTAGCTCTCATTTCTCCTCCTCACTCACTGGCTGTCTTCTGCCCATCGAATCAATGAAAAACCGAGGCCTTTGACGGAGGTCAAAGTCTACAAACATGCCAGGAAAGTGTGAATCAGAAGCTTTGGTTACAAAGTGATAATAATAACAAGGACGAGCAGACAACAGGTTTGCTAAGGAGTCTGAGATCCCTCATCTAAAGAGTGTTTACAGTGGGGTTTTTTTTAGTCACGGTAAAGTCAGGGAATTTTACATTTGATATATTGATAATGGCTGCCAGTGTGCCTTTGATGAAGGCCATGAAATGCAGCTGAAAGCTCAGGAAAAAGAGAATGGGCCTCACGTTAAGTTTTCCTTTGACAAAACGATGAGATTATGTTTAATGAATTACAGTTTAGCGTGGAAAGAACAAAATGGAAACAAACTTACCTTCAAGTGTAAAATAAATCAGCAATAAGATGTGACTGCGTATCAACAGACTTTTACAATATGAGATGTAAGAAGTGTTGAATTGTACTTTTATCAAGGAGCTTTGCTGAACAATATTTAATTCTTGTATTAGTAGTATTCTTGAAAAGGCCGAAACATCGGTAATTTTCCATCTCTCATTATAATACGAGAGAACTGAAAGTGTCAGCTTACTTACATACAGCTGAACATTTCTATTGGTTATCAGGGGGAAGTCAATAAGAAACATTCCCACAATCCACTCTTTATCAAAATGGGACAAATACAGACCTGTATGGTGCTGTTGATACAGCTGGAGAGCAGTAAGACAGAGTAAACAATTTGTGGTTGCAATTTTTAACCTTGTGCCCGCCTGCACCACGGAAAGTCACCACCAACAAAAGCCACGCAACTCCTAGCTGTGTGATATCACACGACCCTGCCGCATCATCCTTCTTTATACAGTCATACCTCAAATCAGATTTTTAATTTAAACTTGACTGTCAGCTGTAATTATTTCTAATGAGGGCAGTCAGAATGCCACAAGAAGACAGAAGAGAGCCTCTCATTGTTTACGCTCCTCTCAGCGCGCCCACAGGTTTACCCATCCACTTCCCTTCCTAGAAGGTGAATGAAAGCCTGCTTCTCTGACCTCTTGGCAGAAACCACTGTTATGTGATGTGGCTCTGAGGGCAAATAGAGGCAGGACAAGCCCATGAACTGAGCAGACAGATTTAGAAACCAAATCCCCATTGTGAACGGATGAGTGGAGCGTTACGGAGCTGCGCCACAATGTCTGACCTCTGCGGTCGGTGGGTCTTGTTGTCTGGTTAGAGCTGCTTGTGAGAGCTGCTTAATGTCGCGCCTTCTTCTAGCAGAAATGCGCACACTCACAACTTCAACCCTGCACGACCCGGCCGGCCTGGAACAACCTCGACAACCCCCTCTGACCGCTCCGTCAGAAACACGCACACAGGGGTTTAAACATACACACAGATGTCTCCAGTGTCACTGCTAATACCAAACTCATGCTCATAACTGAGTCACCAAACAGGCCGCCAACACAAACAAGCATTTTCATTAGAAATGAAAAGTTAAACATCAAACGACCACTTGACATTCCTGTGTCTGGACATTCGCATGGCTGGAGAGCAGAGGAGGGCTTCCATTAGAGTGGGTGTGTGGTACACTGCATACATAGGCACATAACATAATTACACTTCAGTACCACCACAAGAATGTTGGCTTCCCTCAATAATAAAAAAAACAATACTTACCCCACCCCCAGAGACACACATGCACCCCTCCCAACCACGACCATCCTCACAACCACATACTACTGAAACCACTTCACTACTAAAACAGTCGACATACAGACTGAAAACTAAAGGAAGAGTTCGACATTTTGGGAAACACCTTTATTAGCTTTCTTGCTGTAGTTAGATAATCAGATCAACGCCACTCTCACATCTGTCCGTTAGATGATGCTGCAGCCAGAGGCTGGTTAGCTGCTCTAAGCACAAAGACACAGGGCGGAAATAGTTTAGTCCAAAAAAACACCTACCAGCACCACTAAAGATCACTCAACTACAAGTTAGAGCTTGTTTGTTTAATCTGTATAAAAAATGACAAGCTGTGGTTTATCTGGAGGTTGTGATTGACAGTGACACCATATATAACCCCTGTAAAACCACATATTGTAACTTTTAAACTTAAGACATGTCAGTTAGTGAGCTTTAGTGGTGCTGGTAGGCTGTTTGTGTGTGTGTGTGTGTTACCTTTTGAAAGAACTAGAGTAGCTGTTTTCACTTATTTCTAGTTGTCCTGAACCATAAGTCTAGTTGTAATTTAATTGTTTTTGTAACTTTTATGTTGTAAAACTTGTTAAAAGTGTCACATTTGCGCTCTCAGTCAAAATTACACATGCATCTTTCTGTTAATACTTTGGGTGTTATGCTCTTTGCTGCCAGCAGCTACTGCACTGTTCCATTCAGAGGCAGTAAGATGGAGAAATCTGCCTTTCCTATGACAGCAGCAAACATCTGAATTGTCCACCTATGGAAGTACTTAACTACACTGCACTATGTAGCACTTGACAAGCCAAACTTGAATTATGGTTAAATCCCTAAAATGTGCTTCGTTCCACATTGTTTTCCTATGGTGTTTAATATATGTCGTCCCTGTTGAAGCCAGTCATCAGTTTTACCATAACTTCATATTTTTTCACCTGTTCTTAGCTGGAAATCACTGGTTTCTCTCATCACTGTTTATTAATGTGCACGGCTCCCTGTAAATAAACACATACACACCCTACACATCACTCTGCCACACAATTCCCTGTTAATTAATTTCACATTCTGCAGGAAACATTTCCCACAAAGTGTCAACATACACATTCTTTCCTCTTACCCAGAGCCCAATTTGACTCCCACAGTGCATTTTGCAGCCTGAGGTTTTGCATGTGCATGTGGGCGTGTTTGAAACCTTATATGAACCAAATATAGTTTGACACGAGTTACCCGTGAGCGCTGCACAAAGACCTTTGCTCCCACCAGTGCGCTTGTGTGTGTTGTTTACAGTCTGCATGTACTATAATCTGAGGACAGCGTGCGCACTGTATGATACATTTCCACTGAATTCCTTACTAATTAAAGTGCAGGTTGAAGAAAAATGTGTGTGATCTCTTTGTGTGTGTGTGTGTGTGTGTTTTGGACTTACCCAGTATGAGTGCAAGCAGCAGAGCGGCACAGACACACACACACATGGCCAGAGCTATCCTGTAGAGTTGACTGTTGCCCCTCTCGGGTTTAACCCCGCCACCACCTAAACGCTCCAGCTCCATTTCTTGCTATATCACACACACATAAAAATACACACTCACGCCCACGTTTGCCAACTTTCAAAGCAATGAAGCAATGAGTGGACAAATAAGTAAAAACACACCAGAAAGCAAAAATCTCTGGCGGAATTAAAAAAAAAAAAAATCTAGTTTAAGGGTAAATTAAATCCAAAATGTTATAGTAACATCTTTCTGAATTGACAGACTTTCTCTATGTCTTCTGTTCTCTTTCCCAATTGAACAACACAGACTTTATTTACTTTCTGTCTCTCTCTGCTGCTGTCTGTCTATCTGTACCTACTCTAACTTCACCCTGGTTCTTCAAACTGTCCCTCCCTTCCTCCCTCCCTTCATCACTCCTCCTCTCCTCTCCTCTCCTCCCATCCCTCCCTCCCTTCAGGACAGAGGGGACCAGGCTTCCCACTGATTAACGCACATCATTTAATAAAATCATTAACTAAAGCCAGAACATTATTATCTGTGTGTTACTGGGTAGCATTTAGAGGGTGCAGACCCTGTTACCCTTACATGTACACATATACATGTGTGTGTGTGTGTGTGTGTGTGTGTGAGTCTAATTTAATGTGCAAAACAGCAGGGTGCTCTGCTCGAAACACTTATCAGATCAGACAGTCAGTAGACCAGAACAAAATTAGACTCCCACACGCACACACTGGACTCTGATTACAATCGATTAATCTGATGATGATAGTGACGTCGGCGCCTGTAAAAACACATCAGTGTTTTTTGTCAGAAGGCATCAATAGTTTCTTCGAGCAGACAGACAGAGGCGGTGATGACAATGACACCACCGCTCCTGGTTGGTCCTCAGCCACCACCACCCCCCCTCACCCCTCACACTGTGGTGAGAACGCTTCCCACACGTGCTCATTAGGGTTTGGGGCGCTGGGCACAGCGTCCCTATATAGACGTGACTTCCTGTGCTGTTAGAAACACCCATTCATCAAGCGGACACATCAACCACAGAGCTATTGTTCACTATTGTGAATCGCAATCACTTGTGTCCTGTTTTTTCCTTATTGTTTAACATCTCAACTGAGACCCTTCGCTCTCGTCTTGATTTACTCTGCTCCTCTTTTAGCATCTAATTTTTAGTATGGCTCCAAGTACGGAAAGGTCCACCACTTAAATCCAAACTGAAATATCTCAACATCTGCTGAATGGATTGTAATAAACTTGTACAGACATTCATGGTTTCCAGAGGATGAATCCTCCTGTCTATGGTGATCCCCTGACTTTGCCTCTAGAGCCGCCGGCAGGTCAAATTGATCAGATATTCAGAGAAATATCTCGTCTTTCACTGCATGGATTGGCTAGAACGTTTGTAGTAGCATTCATGGTTCCCAGATGATGACTCTTCCTTAAGTAGGAATTCTAGGATAACTCCTGCTGTCTTTGGTGAGCCCTTGACTTTTCCTTTCATGCCAACATAAAGTTAACATTTATCTTTTTCATTAATTCATTCAACTTTTATTTAAATCTCAATGAACCATTGAGAGAATGCCCTCATTTTCAAAGATGTCCAGAGCACAATCAAAACAGAATGAATTCACACAAAATTAATGAGAAAACAGACAACAGGACACAGTTAAAACAGTTACATTGAAGAGCAAACTAGTTTGTAATTAGGTTTTAAATTGACCAATGGGTGCAATTTTAAGTTTTAACGCGCATTATAAAATGTAGTGTGTGTATCCACTATCTTATACTTAAGGGTCATGGGGGGCTGGAGCCAATCACAGCTGACACCCTGGACCGGTCGCCGGTCAACCACAGGGCCTGCTCCAAGTGTATGCAGCACAAAAACTAAGGGATGTTTTCCTAGATTTAGTGTTAGCATTATCCAATCACTTGAACAAGTCGAACAATGACTAAAGGACCAATTTAATGAGGAAGAACTATCTACCTATTACTATTTATATTGAAATCTCTCTACAAATATTGGTTGGATTGCCATGAAATTCCCTACAGACATTCATGGTCCCCAGAGGATTAATTGCAATCACTTTAAGCCTCTGACTTTTCAATTAACTTCGGCTTACAACCAAATAATTGTTATTCCCATCAGCCTCAGCTACAATTTGCGGTTACGGCTAGTTAGCCAATGGCAGCATGCTAACCTTGTAAAATAAGAAGGTGAACATGGTCAACGTTCAACATGTCAGAGAGCCTGTGTGACCTTTACAGCCACACAGGGCCACTGGTATGTCTGTCGACTCTTAGTCCTGTGAACATGGAGGAGGTCAGAGTTACTTCAAGGGGCCATCCCTCAATATGAAGCAGACAGACCCCCGCCTCTTCATCATCCTCCCATGTCTGTTGACCCAAACACCCCTCCATATGCACAAGATTGCACAAGACCCATTAGCAATGTTTTCACATAGATAAAGTGAAGAAAATCAGCTTTTGACTCGTCTTATCTCTACACAAACATGCACACACAAAGGGTGCCAACTCCTCCACGCAACAGGGTCCAGTCCTCCCATGTACTTCCCCAATTATTCAATGATAAGGTCTCCAAAAGGCACCAATTTTGAACGTGCTGACAGGGGTGTCTGCTCATCTTTGGTAAACACACCTCAGTGGCTACGCTGAAGGCTGTTCAGTGTTTATGTGTCTGTGGGAAACACCCATCCAAATTGCCATGTGTCATCTCTCACGCTCACACACTCTGGAAACATGATCACTGCATGACTCCCTGAAAACACTAAATTAACACTGCTGTCTGGAGCTGTTACTAAATGTGGAGCATGTGTGCTTTTGTTTCAGTGTCTGAGGAAGTCAATGAGCCAACATGCTGAGAATACGTTGGGAACAAAATTAGAAAGGTGTGGTCTGCTGAGAGGCACATCAGGCTACCTGCATGTTTCAGAGGCAATTTTAAGACCTTATTGAGACGTTCTTCAAGTGAAACAGTTACTGTTACTGTTAATGGGCAATATAAAAAAGGACAAGTAAACTAATAAGGGCCATGAAGTTAATACGGATTAACTATGTGACATAAAGAAAGATTTAACTTCACACTTTACAAAAACAAATTATCACTAAGAACCGTTTGAGGAACTTTCGACTGTTTTGTCTTTCTGGTTAGATGCTACAAGATCCTTTCACAAGATCACGTCACTATCCGTCTTGCCAGGCTCCAAGTTATTTGCTTGTGGCCGAACCGCAGTGGTTCAGACCAATCGGCGTTAAGCTACAAGCAGGGTTTAAATCTGTTCGCTCGCTCAGGCCTAAGTAGGTTTGCACAGATGCTGCTAAACTATCAGTTGTTTCTGGACTGGAGAGGATTTCTTCATTGAAAGAAAAGCAAAGAACAGCACTTCTTCGTCTCAATTGGCTTTTTACTACATTATATCACGTTGTGATTGGTTGATGTTTGAGAGGTAGATAGGTAGGTAGACAATCACCTGCCAGTTTTTTTTTGTTTTTTTTTTAAGCGTGCCTGCCTCTTTATACAAACTGTTTCTACAGACAGTTCTCTGCAACAAACCATCTGGTGCGTCAGGTTACACTGCACTCGTTTAATGACAAATTAAAGCCGAATCTGATCTAATCTTGTCAAATACAAAAGCTCCAACTTTTAAATGACTCTGAAGAAATAGCATTTCAACTTTCCTTCCAATACTTAACACTTCCCAACTTCAGTGTGCCCCACTGATTGAACACAGGCTCACATAGCTGTAAGTCAGATGGATATATGGGTGAACAAACGTTTACGTCAGGTGTAAAGAGTCTGCCAAAGGGTTTCCTCCAAATCACACCAATGGCACATTTGACAAAGACAGTACTTCAGTAGAGTGGCATAAAATACCAAAATATGAAAATGCAGTTGCTGAAACAGAACAAATCATCTTATTAAATCAAGTGACAGCTTGTAAAAAAAAAAAAAGCTCTTAAATAAAATTAGTCTTTTATTCCACAGTTTTCACAAAGCAGAGCACAGACAGTGACAGGCCAAGAGAATAAAAATGAAACTTCCAGAAGAAGTGGGGAAAAAAAAGTTCATTGAGAAAAACGTTTTTCCACCGCAATGCCCAAGGAGGAGAAAGACACTTGTACGCACCTTGTATAGGAGTCCTTACATTGAATTAACTAATCCTTGTATTTTCCTGTGAGGAGGCAGTTCTTTTAAAACATGAGTATTAGGTAGCTAAGTTCTTCCAACAGTGATATGCAGTCAAAACTTAAGGTACTGCCATGCATTTGCTGATAAAAGTCTAACTTCTTTTGTCTCGGAATAATTTTGTTCTCTGCAACAAAATGAAGCCAAGACGACAAACCTCCCTGTTGTTTCACATATGGCAAATATGGCATTTTGGAATCAAACCCTTCAAAAACTGTTTTCTCTCAAAACTTCAGACACATTACAGGTATTAACATGTGGAAAGATTGTGCAGTCTTTGTAAACAGTCACATGGGACAGTGCTTCTCAGCAAGTGCATTATGCATTTGTAAATGTGCTTTTGTGTATATGGTGGCAACAAGGTGGAAGTTATTGTTTTCCCTGGCGGTCCAGTAAAGCCTTAAAGGCAGTGTAATAATCAACAGTCTCCAGAAACTGGGCAGCACTGCTGGGTAATGCAGCCTGTTCCCTGTATGTTCACAGTTTAATGGTCCACACGTGTCGAAATGCATCCTGAGAGAACAACTCTCAGTCCACATGAGGATTTATTCGTTTAGTTCTTGTCTTGCCTGGTGTGGCTAACCGCTGTGGCTACCGCGCCGTGACCATCCACAGGCCCAGAGCCACGTTGGCTGCCAGCAGGGCGCTGCCCGCCAGCAGCAGGAAGAAACCAATCAGCTCGCGCTTTTGATGGTCTGTTACCACAGTTACCAGCGTGGCCTCCAGCAGGGCGTTCAGCATCCACTGACCGTCGAGAGCGAAGCACGGCACAGAGTTTACTACTGCTAACGCACCAGAGAGGGACACCACATATCTGAGAGACAGGAGGGTTAAGGATAATACGACTGTGCTAAATACACTCTGCCTGCTGTTTACTACCTGTTCTTGAGCTTTCAGTCACTTCACATTTTCTTCATCAGCAAGCGGAGCTTGACCTGTTGTTGTAGAATAGCAGACATTCGAATTTCACTTACTTTCTGGGGACTGAAAGGATTTGTAGTCGATGTTAGTTTGAAGATGATGTGATAGGACCTAAAGCAGCTTCTGAACAGACCCAGTGGTGAGACACTGATGTTTCACAGGTATATTACCCACTCTGACACTTGCTGCCAACTGCATGCTCTGAGCTGAGTCACAGAATGTGAACAGAAATAAGTGAGAAAATCATAAATTACAGCAGCTTCAAAGCTAAATCAGTCATTTTAAAACATCTAGAGTGAAACATTTTCGCTGTACAGAGCAGAAAAATTACAAGTGATTACGACAACAATTTCAAAATTTTGACCTTTCAAGCACTTCTTTTGTTCACAGAGAAAGATTTAAATTAAACCTGAATCAGCCATTCATGCTCCGACTAGCAGGCGTCAGACATGTGAAGTGCATCAGGCCTCTTGATTGTGGAGGAAAATGTTAGAACTTTGAATATTACTACAGGCCACTCAGTCTTGCAAATATAGAACCATTTGAGAGGGCAGACAGTGCTTTGTCAAACAAAGACTTATATCATCCGTCTATCTTTTAAAAGAGGTGGAGTTCACCTTTCTGAAGTCAGCTCCTCATACATCTATCATCTAAATACGACCGCTGGTTTTTTTAAACATGAGAGGATACTTGCAGAAGGTCTCCAAGAAGACGGGCAGATCCAGGTGGAGGAAACCAAAGCGGGGGACGAAGTTGGTCAGACTCACTGGGGAAAGACAGGACACGGGAGGAGTGACAAATCACTCTGCAGGACTCTATACAAACACTGTGGCTGTACAGTTTTCAACACGTTAGATGAGGCGAGACAACAAGCCTCTATTGACACTCATTGGGGCTCATTTAGGGCTGAGGAGAGTCAGCTCTACAGCTACTTCATAAACACCAATTATATGAATATCACAGGTACAAACTCCTCCCACCTCGTCTCAATGTCTGCACTCAAATTACAAACACATTTTGCTTCAATATGTAAAAAAGAGGAATAACTTTTTCCTGTAAAGTTACAAATGAGAAGTTTAAGATGCTCTCTGGGCGTTTAAACTCGTGTGTGAAATCATTAACTAAACAGGAAGAAGGGAGGGGAACACACTGTACGTACCAGAGTACTGGAGGTGCGGCGGATACCCCACGAACAGCATGTGCGTGTTGGGCGGATGTGTGACACGGATGAAGCGAGTCTGGTTCTCCAGAGAGGGAGTGACGCAAACGCTGGCGGTGTGGGAGTGTGCGGTGCAGTCGTCGTCGGTGCGACACACTCGCGTCCCCGTCACCATCTTACGTACCGGCATGCAGGCATACTGCAGCTGCAGGGTTACAGAGGGAATGCAAATACAAGAAATATGACGAGTCAGCGGGAATTAACAGGAAGGAGAGCACGATTTTTGACTTAAAGAGTTGAACTTTTCCTGATGCTGGCTTTCTTGTGCATACATCGCCGTGGGCAATGTGAGCTGCATTGTTTTCCTTTTCATATACAGTGGTGTGCACAGTTTGAACACCCCTCAGTGAGCTGCATTTGTCAACTATTACGATAATCGCCAACTGTTTTGATAATCGATTTATCAGTTTGAGTGATTTTTTTAAAGAAATAAACTTAAATTCACTGATTCCAGCTTCTTAAATGTGAATATTCCTGGTTTATTTTCTCCTCTATGACAGTAGACTGATTGTCTTTGGGACGTCATCTTTGGCTTTGGGAAACACCGATCTGATTTTCCACCGTTTTCTGACATTTTATAAACCTAAACTAATTTACCTCTACACAAGACAAAGTTAAAAATGACACATTTCTTTAAATTTAAAGCAAAGATTACTCTTTATTCAAATTTGTTACAGTTTCAAAATAATAAAGATAATTGCACACCACAGTATCTTCATATAGACAGACCACTTTTAATCTTGTACTTCCTAGTCATATGTTCATTTATGGCACTGGTCTGCCCTTTTTTAAAGCACGTTTGCAACACCGCCACACAAAATGTGTGATATTTTGCAGCCAACATACAGCAAAACGTAAGTAAATCAAGAGGAAATATTGTTGAATGAGTTTATTTTACATTCATAGCTGTTCTGAACTCATGCAGCTGCAAGTAGCACGGAATGGGAATAAAGGGGAACTGAATCTAATAAAGGAAGAAATATAAATACTACTGACTGTCTAAAAGGGTTGGAAACCTGCTCATATGATGAAGCAAGTCATAAAAAGTGTGTGTGTGTGTGTGTGTGTGTGTCACCTCTCTCTCTCTGCTGTTCCTGCCCGGTGTTTTCATGTATGAGAAACAGAGGTCTGTCAGGCTGTTGTTGCTGCAGCAGTCCATCGTTCCATCCAGACGCTTGTAAGCTGAGAGAGAAGAAAAGAAATAAGTGGGGGAGAGACGGACAGACTGATTAGATTTGTGTGTGTGTGTGTGTGTGTGTGTGTGTGTGTGTGTGTGTGTGTGTGTTAGGCTGAAAAAAAACACATCACATCATAACACACACAAAAATAGATGTCACTGAGGTTTTTTGTTTTTTTTCTCATACACAAATACAGTCAGTCTGCAGCAAATCCTGAATCTTCATCATCTTCATCATCACACAGCAGCAGATTCAAAACGTAGAAACAGAAAGGATGTAAATTTAACACTTCCTGTGGTGAAAAAGAAAATGTTTCATACGATGGCACAATGGAGGGAAGATCTTTAGGATAAAATGAAATCAGGGCTTCAACCAAAATCATCTTCTTATGAGTTATTCTATGTTAAATAATAGTGACAAATACCTTTACGTCCACAGTGATTCATTTAATTTGCTTGTCTTGTCAGATTAACCAAACAACACCTAAAGATGTTTAATTCATTGTTATATATGTAAAAGAAAAACAGTAAATCCTCACTTGTGAGAAGCTGGAAGTCATTTTACACTAATGTTCTGAGGACTGGCTCGTCCGCTCATCACTGCTCTGGGGGATATTACGGCATTTTGATAAAGAAATGATCCTTTAACTATGAGGTCTGATTTTGTCTGTAATACTGTAAGACTACAGAGGAGCAACAGGATCTGTGACTGGCCAACTGTTGCTCTCTGACCTCACACACATGACTTACAGCTGGCCAATCACAGCCCCCACTGCTGCTCTGTGGGTTTGACCTCACGCTGAAGTGATCACACAATAAAAAACATTTGGATTGATATGAACTGATTATAATTGAACAGTAAAAAAAAGTACAAAAGGAAAAATTTGCTACTACAATGAAACTAACTTCTCTCTTACTGGTAGTACTAGCACTATAACTAAGGTTTTGTTTCCACTTGTTTATAATCACACCGTAAGAGCGGCGCACTCACGTCGTCCGTGGGCCCAGCTGGGCTGCAGGCTGGCGACAGGGACACAGTATCCAGTCTGCGGGGTGTGAGAGAGGTGAGACAGGCAGCTGCTCCACTCCTCCACTCCCCTGACAGGACAGTCCTCCAGCCCCGTCACTATGTCCCCGACTGACAGACCCCTGGGACCGTCAGCCGCAGAGCCCTGCTCCAAAGAAAGTCACGTGAAAGATTGAATCCTGCAGCTTTAGGGAGGAATCGGACAGGGATTAACAAATACACTTTCCCCTGACAACTATTGCCAATACGTCAAACTACTTGAGCGACCAACTGTGGCTGTGTGAGTTACTCTCTGTGTGAATGTGCAGGGGGCAATAATGGAAAGAATAATCCACGCCCCACCAACCTGACACAGATAAATAAAGGTTATTGATGACTGTCACATTGGAAAACATTCTGCAGTGGTAAACCAGCGACACCTTTGATGGTGATGCTACACATCAAGGGTTATTACATCATATTGTTGCATAAAGGTTAGCCTGGAAACAAACTCCTCCTCACAGTGTACCTTACTAGGGTAAATATTTAGGCAGAAGTAAATAAGATAATGATTCACATGGGGAAAGCTGCTTCACTGACCTGGACAACCTCGGTGACCAGTGCCCCGGCTCCGGTGAAGTACATGGGGAACAGAAAGAGGGGCAACAGGAAGAGGAAGGCTAACGCTGCCACACACAGAACAAAGTTGTGCCACACTCCTGGAGAAAGAAAACAGAAACATTTACTCTAAATTGTCCGTTCTAGTTTAGATTTATACATTTTCTTAGTTTGGGCTCAGGTGAGTTTAGTTTTATGCTTAAGATCTGAAATCAACTTTGAAAAATTTGATTTCAAATTGATATGAATGACTTGGATGCATCAAATGAATATAACAAATAAGAAGAAGATTTAAGCTACTGGGAAGGAAACAGTAATACCAGAATTGAATACTAGGCCCTGGATACTCTACTGTATGTACGCTGTTGTAACAACCATGTTCTCAGATATATTCAGACTGTAGGATGTCGCGGCAAAGCAGAAACCACTGCCCACTAAAAATAACCCTCTATACTATCTTAATTATGCAAGACGCCACAGTCTGCCAAAACCACACAAGGGGCTGAGGTGAAGGCACAAGTTTGGAGTCGTATTTTCCTCAAACATCAAAAACATGCAAAGCCATCCTTCAAACTGTGGTGGCAGCAGCATCGAGCAGCAGGAGGAAATGAACAGCTGAAGGTAGTTTGAGGAAATTCTTTTCTCCTGGGAAAAAAACATCTCGGAAATATGCAAGAATCGCTGCTTTCCACATCCAAATTACAGTGGAAAAAAAATCTACAGTGGAAAAATCTCAGATGCTTCAGAAGATTTTAAATTCAGGCCTAAATATTGACTCTATACAATAAACAAACTATTAAAGTTGCGTCACCAATCTGTGCAGGACTAAATAATAAACATGTTATGTGAGAAAGCCCCCCCCTGCGTACAGAGCAATCTCTGCTGTGAGGTGAGACAGACGCAGATAAATAAACACAGCATGCTGTTATGTCACCACTCCCTGATGGGAACAGCATCTTTCTCTCCCTCTCTCTCTGGTTTGTCATATGACCGGAGTGGACGTCTCGGTGTGGTGCCTGCAGTAAACCACCCCAGTTATTTTCACGTCACATTAGGCAGAGGATAAGCCTGGAGGAGCTCCGATCTGGTAAAAGACAGATGATTTTGCAGAAGCTCTTCGCTGCCCTCTAAAGGCTCCTCACAGCACAGAGGAAGTGCCAGTTAGTAACTCTGCATTGTTATTAAGAGGCATGCTCTCACTTAGAGTCTCAAACCACCAAATCATCCCGCCATCCATTTCCCTGTTTTTGCAGGATAACCAATGCATTTCTCTGACAGAGAGACAGACAGAGAACATGCAGCTTAAAACATATACACTACTCACAAAAAGTTAGGGATATTCGACTTTCAGGTGAAATATATGGAAAATGTAAAAAGTGAATGCTACAGTGATATTATATCATGAAAGTAGGGCATTTAAGTAGAAGCATGCAATCGTAGTTTTATTCATCTTAAACAATTTATTTGAAGAAAATCTACCAACAGTGGTAGGTATACCACAACAAAACATGTTCAGTGTCTCAATAAATTGGGATGTGGCCAAAGGACGTCCACTCCTCTCCTTTCTGTGACTCTTCCAGTCTCTGTATCACTGTTCCAACCTCCTGATGACACTCTGTGACCCTCTAAGCTCAGTGAACACCTCCGTCTGAGGACTTCCTGTTTGAAGCCTCCAGTGTTGAGGTGCTGCTGATCAACTGTTAGGTGTCGTCTTGGTCTCATGATGTCAGAATGTGAACAGCAGGATGAGGAGGACTGTTTAAATACCAATTCTAACTGAAGCAGGAAATGTATTGGTGGATTCATGGATCAAACCTGTTGTGAATGTTGCTGTTAAGCTTCTTGTTAGAGAACAGCAGCTGGTGCAGAAAGTACTGAGACACTGAACAGTTGGACATGTGCATTCAAAGGTTTAGAGAAGGTCACATTAAGTGAAATGATGACTGTTCCTGAATAGATGAAAGCTCATTTATAGTTATTCTCTGGTTAGTGAGACATGTGATGGAGTCTGACCCTGGTTAGCTCTGACTGTGAGGAGACCTTGATATCTTACGCAGCAATGTTTATTGATGCTCCGCGGAGGAGAACAGAAACAGTAGCAACAGAGTATGAACATCAAATGATGCCACCTCAGTTCTGGAGGCTGCTTCAGGTGATCGTCCTTTTAGCCCCTGCTCAGCATGTCAAAATTACTCCATACCCAAATGTGGTCATTCTACATGCACCACAAATATATGTGACTACTCCAATGGCTCTCTATGAACTATGTCCATTCACGTCACCCCTGATCACGTTATATGGATCTCCAGGTCACCATCAACTCGTGACAGTCTATCTTGTGACGTCTGTAGCACAGCACAGCTATCTTCTATCTACAGTGACCTTGGTAACCCAGAGAGCATCAGCCAACCCAAACAATCAGTCAGCTAAACTGCTCCAAAGACAGACAAACCACCCACTTGCCCTGTTTGGTCATTATGAGCCACCGTACCTTCTATGTGTATCCACGGCAACATCATTGAACGCACTCAGGTTCAGTCTTGTTCACAGTCATGTAAGGGGACTTGTTTAATATCCAATCTGTTCTTGTGGTGTTTACTCTTAATTAACCAGGGGTTATTTCAAGATCATTGAATCCATCCACATAAAATAACTCATTTCTGTAATTTTCATCCTGCAGACATCCTGCAGTCTGCTTAATCCTGCTTATTTCTTGACCACCCACTGCTGCCGGCAGCAAAATTCAAACCGCCTGCTCCCATGAAATGTGCATTGGATCCTGCTCTCAGCACTTTAAGTCATCAGCAACAGTAAAACTGACAGAAATCTGCACAAAACCTTTATAAACCTTCATATGAGCTAACACAGCAAACACAACTCACAATATTAAAGAGATATTCAAATTGTAAACATTAATCATATGTTTAATTATCAACTATACTTAATCAACAAACCTACAGAACAATTCATAATGACGACAGACTATGTGGTTCAAAGTGAGACTATGGATCGGATATATTGGATTTCTACGGCACCTAGTTCTATTCTTTTGCAAGAATCTGTCAGAAAAAGAGGGAACTGTCCCTTTTCTCTAGCTGATCTTTTCACTCTTGATTGTTGGGTTCATATAATGTTGTTTTGGCAGCAATTTGTATCATATAATCATTTTCTGCTGCTTGAAGTTGCCCTCTTGGCTGCTGTCTAATCAAAAAACTTAAATATTCTTCTTGACCAAACTGCATTGAAAATAATCACTCTTTAAGTGGCTCCCACTGACGTCCCTTACGGTGGCCTATGGGGAAGATCTGTCGCATTCATGCGTGAATAATTGCCAGCTGTACCAATCCATTCATTAAAATCTAATTTTCTTAATTGCAGAGTGAAAATGATTTGATGTGAAGCAGCTGTCTGGTGTTCAGAAATGAAAGACCTCAGAGTGACCTTCACTAGCAAAACAGAAATGAGTATTTAACCAAATGCTTGAAATAATTGTGATTAATAGCTGTGATCACATTAGCTGGAAAAATAATCAGGATTATCATCTCTGCCAGCGGAAGTGATCGCTGGGTAAAAAAAAAAAAAGAAAAGAAAAACTTACCGGCACAGAAGATGCGGAGCTGCTGGGTGGGTGATATGAGGTTGAGGTGGGTGGTGAAGAGGTCCACAAACGCACCGGGATACACCACAAACATAAACATGCCGAAGCCATTCACTCGGACTTGCTCCCTGCCGCAGGAAGAAAAATCAAAAGAGGCACAAAAGAATAAGAGAGCATATTAAAAAGGCCTTGAAAACTTATTTTCTAAATCAGCCACTTAATATGAGTCATAGGATCCAACACCAGCACACTATTCTCTGCTGCAAGTGTTCAGAGCACAACATGAACAGAACAGGATCACACCAAACCAGCTTGAAAAAGATCACAATTTACAAGAAAACTTGTTTTGTCTTTTAACTTCCTGTTGCTCCCGTTTGGCAACAGTAAACTGAAGCCACAAATGATCACTAAACCTGGTCTGGACGATGATTTATGAATATGAATTATGTATATAAATATAACTTTTCACCCATCTATATAATACGTCATGCGCAGTACTAAAATGTACTACTCAGTCAACAACTTGTCAGGCAGCCCTTAATGCTGTACTTTACATTATAAGACTAAGACCGGGCAAATATTTGCCAAGACGCATGGTGATCACAAGCAGCATTTGTATAACTCCAAAACGCTAAGACACGCTAAAACATTAAGTTAAAAGACAAAAAGCTCTTCCTTGTCGTGAAATGCATAAGATGAATAGCAGCTGACATTGTTCAATCCACTGTTTTTGTCAATTCTGTGATTTTTTTTAACACAATGATGTAGTTTTGACGAGTAAAATCAGAAAATAATGAGCCTAAGCACAAGTGAATAGGAGGGGTGGGATGAGATGTAGAGATTAGTCACATTGGTCACCTCCCAGTCTTAATGGCCTTTGGGAGCTCTTCTCTCTGCTGGTTGTCATGGTAATAGATATGTAGTGAAAACGCGTGTGTGTGTGTTCTACCTCAATGCTGCCACGGCATGGCCCAGCTCATGTATAACTCCGCTGAGCAGCAGGGCGATGAAGAAGTAGGCCAGCTGACTGGTGGGCAGATTGACACCAGGGACCTAAAGACACCCGAGACCAAAAAAAGAAGAAGAGCAACACACAAGTGAGATACCGAAACACAACATCAGTCATCTGCGGGGTGAAATATCAACTTGTTTCATGGATGTTTTTTTTCCTCTTTGCCATGATTTTTATGAGTATTTGTTGGAGAAAATTTTACTAAACTACGAAATAATATATTTGCACTGGACATTTAGCAGATAAACACAACATTTGTATTACCAAGGTGTATTTAAAACTTCCATCCCACTCTTTTTTGCTCCCTTCCTCAAATTAATTGTCCTATGTTTTGCTGATGCTGTGGTTTTCTGTGTGGTCAGCATTTTCCTCCTCCACTGGCTGTGCGGTGCTTTTTGTGCCGCGCACTGAATACTTATAAATGGCCCACTAATAGCTTCCCATGAATCATCTGCAGTGGTCCACTGGGGATAGCGCTCACATTAATGCATGGCTATTTGACACCTAAATGAATAGAAAGTGAAGAGGAGGAAAATGCTAAATAAAAGCCCTTCTCATTATTGGGGGCACTTCTCGCCTCCTCATTTGAATATTACAGGCTTTGTATGAAGTTCAAGGACATTTATGCTCCGAACTCCAGTAAATCTCCGACCATGTACGCTGAAAAAACACACAATGTTTTACAAATCTCGAAAGAAAATCATGGCTGTCTCGATGTTTCACAACAGCAGCCTGGAACATTTTCATGTTGTTTAAAGACACTGAAACTTGCAGACAATTCATCATATTTCTGTTTACTGTATTTAAACTTAACGAAGGATAGCTCTGTTATTTATAAACCTGGGCCGTATTCTAACATATTTTGGGTTAGAAATGACTACTAGGTATAGAAACTTTTGGAATAGGTCCAGTAGATCATTTCAGCTGACAAATGAGAATGGGTGGCAACTGAGCTACAATGGCTATAATGTAATCCTTTAGGGCAATTGCACCAGATCAGAGTATGTCCACTAAAAGAGCTTGTTTGCCTCTGACAACCTAACATTGTTATTCAAAGTGTCTGACAACATTACAGAATGGATCCCTGCATTTATAGACCTGTAAGATTGTTTTTTGTCTGACCAGAAATAGCTGTTTATTGCTCGATTCAAAGCCACCAGACTCCATTGACAAAAACAGTCATTTTACACAGGAGCTGCTGGTCAACCACTGTCTCGATTGGCTACTTTGTTTTCGCAATTGTGTGCCTTTGGTGTTTTAAAGGGTTAGTTCGGATCAAACACAATGTTTGTGTAACAGAGAATAACACAAACAAACATGCAGATCAAGGCACCATTGGCGCAGCAACTCCTGTGCTCTGCGAGATAAAATTACAGTTTTTAATAAATGGAATCTGGTGGGTTTTAATCATCGAGATAAATGGCTGTTTCTGGTTAAGCAAAAAGGATCTTACTGGTACACATCCTTTCTGTAATGTTGCCAGACACTTCAAATAACAATCTGAGCCTGTCAGTAGCCAGAGTTATTCCTTAATTCACATATTGTGACTTACTTATAAAAGCTTGTAAAGATCCAGTTCAGTGTGTACCTACCACCACCTGCAGGGCTTGCTGACCTCCTATCCGAGGGTTGTCTGTGGTCATCTGAGCCAGCGTCTGTTGCAGCGTCTTTGTCAGCAGCACCACTGATCCCAGCATGGCAACTATACCAAACACCAGACCACTGTTGAACCTGGGAGTGGTAAAAATATAAACACAACACAACAGTCTCTTCAAGTGATGCAATTTGATTGAATTTTTGTGTAACCCTATAATTGTGACAGATCCATCTGAAAATAAAATATAAGCTGGCAAGCAAGTCCAGAAAAGGCAATATCAAGATTTTAGCAGACTGGCCCACTTGTTCCTTAACTAATGAGAAAATCGTCACTGTAGCACTTATGTTGAGTGATGGTGACAGTTGGACACTAACAATGTCATGAGTAAGAAGATTGCAGTTTTTAGCAGCTCTGTAGGCAAATGGTAAGCAACCCTGAGTGATACTTCAGCAAGTGTTGTAGCTTTGACATGGAAATTAATTTATATATGGCTGGGTACCAATCAAATAATGCAAATACATCTACTTTGGCAGTCATACTGGTTCCAAAACATGTACTTACATCAATAACCTTTTCTTATGTCAATGCAGAAAGTCAGATCTGTTTGACGTCTGTAATGGTTTCATTTCTGTTAGTAAAAGTGTATCATAAAAAGTACAAAAGCAGGGAGCGTTCCAGTTAAGTGTAGTTTATTAAATAAACAGTAGTTCTCACCACAGGTAGAGGGCTCGGGGGTTGATGCGAGCGCAGTACGCAAACAGCCGGTTGAACATGGTGGTTTGCCATCTCACATGGAAAGGAGACAACATCAGCCCTCGACTCGCCAGCCATGACTCGTAGCTGATCCGATGTGTCACTGACGACTGGTGGGAGTCGATGGAAAAGTGGAAAAAGTTATCAAAGAGTGCAATAACTCACTCAGTGCAGTCCTGAAGTTTTCATTTGTCATAAGTGATGGGATGAGAGCCCAGCCAATACTGGATTTTTGATGCAAATACAATATAGTATTGCTATTTGGTAGGGTAGTTAATGATATATTGTCCAATATCCATTTTTTATATGAGCACACATTTTTGGTGAGGGATCCTTTAAATTCAGTCACTGATGAATCGTTACCCAGATATATAATGAGTGGGACATTTTTACAATTGAAAAAATAAGTCTGTCAGTCTTCTCTATAAACTGAGTGATTCAAATTACCTCAAATATATAGGAAAAGGAGATGACTGGGTGCTGTGTCATCAAACAAAGATAAAAAAAAAAAAACAGGGAAAAGTGCTACAAACAAGTAGACAATCCAGATGCTCCAAATATAAAAATCTAAAAACAAGGAAGGGATTAATAAAAACCTTGATTGTAGTAGCTAAAAAGCCTTTAATGTAGCGGCTACATCACCAAAGGGCAACAAAAAATAGACAACAGCCAATGGAAGGGGACTCCCACCCACTCACTGTTACTACATTACATAATGATGCAGTAAGAATTGTTTTGGTATTTAAAGACCAGCACACACTTGGGAATATTTCTGCAATCCCAAAATGGGTTATTGTCCATTACACAACACAAATTCACGAGTTAGCTGAAGAGTTTTCAGTCTAATGAATTTCACTGATGACATCAGCATCAGAATGGAGGAAGTTTCAGCTGGAACCCGCGCCGGAACGTTCTGTTGCTGTGGCAACCACCCCTGGCAACGTTCCACTGGAGTTCTAACTGACGGCGATAACGGCACATCTAGCATTTTGTCAAATATGTGGCCAAGCAAACATGGACAGAAATCTTTTATCTGCTCCTAATATCCTTTCAGACCGTCACCTGTGAGTACTGTTTTAGCGCAGCTGTTTTGGGTTTAACATTTTTATCTATTAATTTAATTGAATTTAATTTAATTTAGTGTTTTTGCTAACCATGATAGCATTTATGCTAGCTGTTTGAGGCTACTGTGTTGCTAACACAACATTGTTAGTAATCATTAAGGCTTTGTTTTTATGGACTAGAGGTGTATGTTAATTGGATTTTTAAAATGTAATCTTTCACTGGTGATACTTCTTGGGGTATCTTCTTGTATTTCGTCTGTAATGTTGGTCAGTGTGACAAATTGGCCATTTGTAGTTAATAGTTTATACTACAATAGGTTAATGGTTTATACTACAATAGGTTAATGGTTTATACTACAATACATTATGTCTAACTTTTGTTTATAATATCCCATGTTTTGAAATCAACATAATGGTTTTTTGTCTACTTCTGTGGCTGTCACTAACCACATTTATTACTACATTCAAAAGGGTCACTATGATGAAAAGAACCATAATAATAGGAGAAAATTGTTCCTCCTGGCTAGAAAACATGGAAGTCACAGCTCCTCAATCAAAACAAATATAGATGTATTGTGGTACGTTAAGACAAGCGTTAGCTAATGTTGACGGCCTAATTTCTCGCTGTAAGCTAGCTGACATCTCATTTAACACCAAAAGACACAACATAAACATAAGCTCACCTTCAGCAGTGTGTCGGCGAGATAGACAGCACACCAGCCTGCCATCACACACACCAGCAGAGACACAGGGATCATGGTGCATCAGAGGACTCTCCGAGGATAGATTAAGCCAAACTGCGCCGTCTCCATCACTCAGTCCGCCCGCTCTTTATCGTGCAGCTATCCGCGGTTACACATGTTTAACACGGCATAAAACTCTTAACATTATAGTATGAAATATAAAGGGAGGACAGGGTTGTTTCAGAGATGCTCTGGATGCAACGAACCGTCAGCACTGTGCGACAAACTTCCGGGTTGTGCCTCTTCTTCTTCTTCTGGTTCTTCTTCTTCTCCTTCTTCTTCTTATTTTTTGAAGATCAACTAAATGGGGCACTACCGCCACCACGTGTTATACCTGAGAACTGCCTTTATATAAAGAAAATGTTTAAAAATGACACTCCCTGGGCTGCTTTCCCATCTTATAAATATAAATTCTTACTTGTCCCACTTTTATGTTACATGTTATGCATATTCAGCTATAGAGGAGCTGTGAAATAAGCTGCTTTTAAGTGCAATGGGAAATGTGCCATTATTATCTGCAAGCCAAATAATTATGTATTCAGTTGGCCAAATCTGATCAATATGAAAATTATGAAAACTGAAAAATGTGAGGTTATTTCTTTATTTTGTATTCTTCTACATTATAATGTCCTCTGTACAGCATTAGATGTCCAGTATAATTGGTAACAGCACTTTTTTATCTGTTTCAACCAGCAAGCTGTGTCAAATATTAATACTAAAAGGAAACGGTAAATGATGTATTTTAATGTTAGTGTTTGATATGTTTTATTTTAAAGTATATTCATTTAATTGCTCTCTGTTTATGCTTCCTTTGAATGCATTGTTGTTTTTTGTTGCTGACTAAGGCATATTTTCACCTTGCTGCAGCCTTGCTGTATGTTTTGTTTCTAAAATAAGAGAAATGTCAAATTTAGGAGAAAGAAAGAAAGAACGAAAGAAAGAAAGGACATATCTTTGCAACTTGACTTTACCAAAGGCACCTGAGGGCAGCACTAGCTCCTAAAAGTGGAGCACAGAATAATCAATCAGGGTTTTTGGAGTTACTTTGGCTGAGCTGCAGCAATAAAAAATGAAAGTGTGAGTCCGGATATTGGATTTCATCTTACTCAAAGGTCAGGGGAGGGGGGGTAAAAGGACACCAATAAATGTTAATGGTCTGACTCAGATGCGACGAGGAAACAAGCTCCCTGTCTGACTCATTAAACCATAAATGCGACCAAGGGAACATAAAACTGCTCGTGGCTATAACCTGGTGTGTTGATGCCTTTAACATTGATATTAGCACAGTCCAGTGTCACACAGAACCTCCAGCTTGTCAGAATGTAGACGTGACGAAACACCTGCTAACTCACTGTCAGTTGTTCACAATGAAAGTGAAATATTTGTGGCTTTTCTCTGGTGCCGTTGGAACAACATGGGCAGCTCGACCAGACGAACAGGACAGATGCCCTCATGTACACGTGGCCTCAAACGTCCACATTTCCTGCCAACTAAACAGCTGACTGCGGACAACAGGGACGAAGTGTCAGACAGTGAAAACTATTATCTAATCTCTGATGAAAACAGTCACACATCAGACCATTCAGCTGGCTGCAATTTAACCTTGACTATCATCAATTAAATTCTAATTAAATTTCCTCAAACCCTAATTGAGCTGCTCCAAACTTCAACTGAAGTCTCCGACTTAAAGCTTAAAAGCTGTTTAAAAAAGTGGAGCCTGGCTCACAAAAATCTACACTCACATGTAGCCTGTAGAGGGGGTGCATGCAACTGTTCTTCATACCATTTGAACTGCTGCAGCATAAAACAAGAATACAGAGAAACAGAACAGTCAAATACAATAAATCAGTAGCTGTGCTTGTATTGTAGAAGGACGGTATAAAATGTAGAAAATAAATAAATAAAAGAAATTGTGAAAAAAAAGAGAAATGAAGAGAAGAAATAATAAAATAGAGTAAAAATATAAAAAATAAAATAGAAATAAATTTGATAAACAATTAGAAAAAAAAATAGAAATAAAAACAAACAGTGGACATTTTTAGATAATTGACATAATTATTGATAATTTTCTGATTAAAATTATAATTTTTTTCATCCTCACCCTCCTACCTCCCCTTTTCTCTCAGCCTCTGAGAATTGCAGATGTACCCCATCATGTACAGTGTACAGACTGCACATACGAGCTTCATTATATTTTGCCTATTATATTTATCCTCCTCTAGGTTTGCTGTTCGTCTTCTGTATAAACCAAAAGATGTGAAAACACCGTCCATACTGGTGCATTTTGAAGAAATGTGCAATAAAAGATCCCCCATTTTATCTCAAGCTAGAAGACCCACAGAACTGCTCACAGAGCAGCTTTAGACTGCTGCACTTTAAAAGCACCCTCTGCCTTCATATGTTGATATTTTCTTAATGAAGATTGGTCCAGTTTACTGCTTCAACTCCTGCAATAGCAGCTGTAACACTTTAAATAGATTAAAAAGATTCAGTGATGAAGGTTCATCGGTAACAGGTAAGGGCTGTCCTTACCAACAGGTAGGGCCGGTGTGTGTGTGTCTGTGGGGGGGATGTATTTGCATAGTCTAAAGTGTATAGCATGCCTACAGTCTAAGCCTCTTCATTTTACTACCTGGGAACACAGTGGATTAGTTTCACAGGTGAGGCTGAAGAGCACCACAGTCGTTTGATGCAATGATGGTGGATAACTTTATATGAGGAAAACCAGACTACTTGCCTTAGAGAACGGTGGGTGGAAACACACACACACACACACACACACATACACACACACGTAATGTCGTATGTAAATGAGGAAATACATCAAAAGACAGAAACACACACGCAGGCTGAAAACTCATTCTACTTCTCTCATGATGGGTCGGGTTCCGCTTGGGGAGGAGTTTGATGTGTCTCTGAGCCAATCAGGACGAGCGGAAACAGGTCAGGTAGCCGAAGAGGACCTCAGAGAGAGCGCAGGCAGGGTAGAGCAGCCACGCACGGCAGGAGGTAAGAGAGCACACACACATTCACACACACACACACACACACACACACACACACACAGACACACACACACCTTTAACTGTTGGATTGCAGTTTCCCTCTGTGGATGTGCATCAGCTAAAAATGTAGATATACCAGCATAACAACTTCTGTGTGTGTGTGTGTATGAGTGTGTTTGAGTGAGTGTCAGAGCAGAAATAGGGCAATGCCATTTTAGTCACTAAGATTAGGAGGAGTGTTTTGAGGACTCAAGTGTCAGGTTTGAGGAGGATGCAACAAAAAATGACCATGCTTGACACTATAAACATTTGTGACTTCCATATAAGCAGACATTTTTGTGTTTGAGTGTTTCATGCTTATATGTTCCATTTTGTATATGTTCCATTTAACTGGACAGTTATGTGGTGTTTCATGCTTAAATGCTAATTTTTTTGAATAAAGTTTCGTCCAGCAAGTGACATAGAAACATTTTACTGTAATTATAGTTAAAAAAAACTTAAAGATGTTGAAATTAAAGAAGTCTAGTGCTCTGTGCTGCTGTTTGACAATGTTTTGGTCCGTCACTGTGTGTGTCCATGTGTGTCTAAGAGTGTGTGTGTGTGTGTGTGTGTGGATAGAAAGCAGGTCCCTTCTGTGTATCACTCTTCTATTTATAGTGAGAACAAATCCCAGATATGAGAGGAATCCTTCTACCACTTACGAGGCGAGAGAGAGAGAGAGCGAGAGAGAAAAAGAGAGGGTGGAGAGAGGAAGAAAAGAGAAAGAAAAAGAGATGGAGATCAGAGAAGAAGCGTGTGTGTGAGGGATGGCTAGAAAGTGTCAGTAACGTGAGAGAAGTCCAAGCGTGAATAAAACCAAGCATTACACAGTTCTGTGTTGCGTCATCGGCAGGTAAGTTACAACTGCTGTGTTTATATGAGTGTGTTTGAATAACAGATCACTGTACTTAAAGGGGTAGCCTTGAAATTTCCATGAACCTGCAGGAACGCTCAGTGTTTAGCGGTTGAACTCATTATTTAGGTCTGATTTAACAAAAAAAAAAGCATTGATTTGGTCTTATTTGTGCAAAATGTAACTTTGTATAGTTCACAATGTTCTATATTTTCCTTATTGCCAACAACTCTTATTTTGACTTTCAGTTCTTTTACATTCCCTGACTGTGGCATTCAGGCCCAATGCTCATTGGTTCCTACTTAAGTGTACAGCTTTAAAGGAAAAGTTTAACGCTCATGTGCTTTCTTGTTAGTAGTTTAAATATGAAGCTAGAGCTTGGAGATGATTAGCTTAGCTTAGCTTAGCTTAGCTAACTTGGTTTTACACTTTAGTGTAAAACGTTTGAATAGAACCAACAAAGGATTATAATATGTTAGTTAGCGAACTTAATACTTAGAGGAGCTGGTTGGTCCGATCTTGTTACCTTTGGTCAGAGCCCAGCTTGCTGTTTCCCCTGATCCCAGTCTTTCTGCTAAGCTAGGCTAATCGCCTGCTGGCTGTAGCTACATTTTTACCATACAGATCTGACATTGTTATCAATCTTTTCATCATCAACATTTGCTAATTAGCACTAAAACCTAAATAGTACTGGTGATGCTGGGCAGGTCAAGTCTTGTGTGGGTTCTCTTCAGGTACTCCGACCTTCTCTCACAGTCCAGTTAGGTTATTTGGTTACTCTAAATGTGTGCGTGGGATGGCTGTCTGCCTACATGTGTCAGCCCTGTGATGAACTCCGCCTCTCACCTAGTGTCAGCTGGGGCTGGCTCCAACACCCTGATCCTCTGAGGATAAGCAGTACAGTTAATGTATAGGTTAACATAACTGAAACTTTGAACTGATGGTTGTTGTAAATGAAACGTTTATAGTTCAAAGTCATTACAATCAATCCTCTGGGGACTGTAAATGTCTGTAGTAAATTTCACTGCAATACTTCACTCTGCACTACACATATGGGATCACCAGAGTCAGTAAGCCGACTTCATCCTCTGTGGACCATGAAAGTCTAAATAATTTTAGATATTTCAGTCTGGGTCAAAGTGATGGGCCGACCGTCAGGCTGACATCCTTAGAGCTGTGCCACTAGTGTAAAATACAGTAAATACAAAATATTGCCAACCTTATCATTACTGATAAAGAAAAGAAAAGTCATATGAGACAATAAGTCATAAGTCATTCATTCATGCTGCTGTTCGTGCTGCTCTCTAAATAAGCCCTATTGTTATTCCAGAGGTACAGTGATAACATCTTACACACCTCAAAGAGCCTTTTTGTTTACAGGGTTTCAATGTTTGGAGATTTGAATGTATTTATTTATCAATTTATATAGAGGAAATAATGGTTGGTTGGTTGGTGGTTGTGTGTGTGTGTGTGTGTGTGTGTGTGTGACAAAAACACATACAGTATGTGTGAAAGTGAAAGGGCTTGACTGGCTTTGCAGTGTGGCGTCAGGGGGCAGCTGCTACTCATGGCCAACATAAATATCATCCCATTGTGTAAGCATGACCGTGTGTGTGTGTGTGTGTGTGTGTGTGTGTGAGTGTGTGAGTGGTTGTGTATTTCGAGGTGTCCAGGCTTTTTGGTCTCATGTCAAGGACAGCAAAGCTCTTACTGTATGTTTGCATAAACAGCACCCTGGAAACGGTATCTAAGAGCTGCCATTGAATCCAGCAGCAGCCGGAGGGCCTGAGACCGTTTCTTTGGTCCTCTGCTCTGCTCTGAGCCACTCACAGATAAGATAAATAGGCCATGGAAACTTCTACTATTAGGAACCACTTGGGTCAGTGTTGATCTGCTAAACAGCAAAAGGGAGGGAGGAAGTAGAAATAACAGAAAACAGGCTGACATAATATGAGGAAGAGGGATTTACCCAAAATTTTATTTAGACCTAGTTCTGCCATTTCTATAGATGATTTTAGCTGATATATTGTGCAGGATTGTTAATATTTTAACACTGAAAACAATCCAGATTTTACTTTATTTGGCAGAAAGGAATAACTTCTGCTGAAACCTAATTTAGACCATTAATAGACATTAAAAAACAACCCAGTTGCTATGTCCCCTGTCAAGCTTCTGTTTTCTTTCAGACATGCGTAGCCTACTACTCAGAGACGAGTTTACCATTTGAAATCCTTGAATTCAGACAGAGGGTAATTAAATCAGGCCTCTAGTTTCTAGCCGATGACTGTCACCCAAAATAACAACCGCTCCTGACAGATTCTCTCAGCTGTAGCTTGCTAGCTAGTTAAGCTAACATTAGCTCCATGAGTTGGTCAAACTCGCTGTTTCTGGCTGACTTCTCAACGTCTGACCCATTTTAAAATGAGGATCTTAAATATGCACTTAATGGTCAAATGCATGAGGCCAACGTCTGGATGTCCTGCAGTCAAATTACAGTCATGTGACAATGCATTTTTCAGTGATGATGTGAAATGATGACGATACATACATGTCTGAAATCAAAACATGCTACTCACTCAGACAGTAAACTGATGACCACATGACCATATGACAGGGATATACTGGAAGTGAATGATATCTTTTTTTCCTAGTAAGTTGTGGTGACAAACTCTATCTCTACTAAGTTGTGATTTTTGGCAGAAAATGAATGAAATACATTGTCAGTGAACATTTTCAAAGCATAGGTAACACTATAGCCCACACACAGTGTAGTGCCCCCATTAAAGTGTTACTTTCTCCTGTTTTATTACTGAGTTTTTTTAAATGAAATTATATATTTAAAGATTTTTGTCTTCAGAAGGAATGAATGAGCTTCGTGCTGTTGATATACTGCTGGGAAGTTCAAGAGGCTGTCTAACACAGTGTTAGTTTTGGTCTTTTCACGATAGTTTGTTGATAATAATAAAGAAATATATATATAGAATAATGCTGTATTGTCAATATAGGTCATATGCTACAAGCTCACATTTTTAACAACAACATCTTACTTGCACTCATCCCAGAATGAGAGGGTTTATGTAGTTTGTTGAGATTTGAACTGAAGCCAGTGTGTTCAGTAAAGGAAGCTGAAATGCATTTAGAGTCACACATCCTGCTTTTCCTTGCGTATATCACTACACTCAATGCTAAATTTCCTTCTTGCACACTTGCCGAAATTGACTCACTTTTATTGTGACATTCCCTGCTGCCTCTCGCTCTGCCTCTCATGAATGATTCAGAGAACAGTTCCTCTACCTGCTTTCCTCTGTAAGAGTCGCCTAGCAACTGAAATGCGACCCCGGGACTTGAAAACCACAGAAACAGAGTCCCAATGCCCCCAACATGCACATACACACACTCTCGCACACTTGCACACACACAAACACTCACACATACACAACTGAATGTCTGTGATCTGTGCCTCTTCCAGGTCAGTGGACTTAACGGGGGGATTATGTCCAAACCTTCGTCCAACGTTAAGGCCCTTCAGGTAAAACATCTTCATCTGTGTGCACAGTGAAGTGTGGATGTGTGTGCTGCATGGATCTACAACTTTATTTCACTACTTTAAAACCATCGTGTCTGAGGTCGTACACTACCATGGGTTGGACAACTACAAACATGCAAGGATAACATTGGATAAAGGCTTCATACTACGAGTGATTACTCTCTCCACTCCACTCTCCACCTGTTGAAAAGAAAGATTCCAGATGTTTCCACATTTAAGTATTTATTGGCAAAGGCAAACACAGAGTTCAGACTGTGCATATACAGTATCAAGGCTTTGTTAGTGCAGAGTTGTAGCTAGGCGAAGGATGAGGAGTTATCTGTATCACTGTGTGTGTGTGTGTTTGTAATGGCTTTGTGTTTGCATGTCAGAGAGGGTTTCCTTCCTTCCATCGGCTCCCTTTTCATTGTGCTTTTGTCATGTCTAACCATGGGATAGGCATCTGGACGGAGGATTTTTAAACACCAGTACGGTACAAACATGAGGTTCTTCGTTTAGTCTCCGTCCCAACGCTCCGTCATTGGTTTACGTTAATCACAAACAAGAACAGCAGCACGACTTCACATTATAAATAATCCACATTTTCATCAAAAAAAGAAACTTTCATTAAACTTTCACGCCAGTAGGCTAGTTTTCATCTGTTTTATCTTTCAATAATATATCTTTGTTAAACTTGTTAAACTGAAACTATTTTCTAGACATCTTTTAGCTTTCATTTAATCACTACAGTACAAAAAATCTGTTATAGTCGTTTCAGGTAATGCAGGTAATGTAAACCCTCCATGTTTGAGTTTAAACGTTAAAGCTGCAAAATCCAGCCTTTCAAACACAAACAATATAAAAATTGACATGATCCCATTTACAATGTCAATGTTTGTAGTGTGGGTTTGATTTTCTGTTAACATAGTACATGTTTGTACGATTACTAAGTGCCAGTATGGTAACATGTAGTTACTGTATTTTGGCTTTATAGGGCAGAATAGTGCAGCACTAGTGCTAGCAGGTAGTAATACAGGGAGTGAGGAGGGACATAAGACACACAGAAGACCTTGGTGGTGTAAAATTACAGTTTCTATGAAGTGACCGTAATTGAATAACACATTTTTACAAAAAATAAATAGATACCAGCGGCCGTCTGGAAGGTAGAAAGTCAATTTTGAACACCTGTTATGCTCCCAGAAATGGTTGGGAGTAATTTAATTATTTTTGACTAGTGGTTAAAGGGCTAACACCAACATGGTCCTTTAAAACAGTGAGAGAGTGCAGAACAATTAAACTTATTTCTCTTCTGGCCACTGAGGCTGGTGGCTCCTATAGATCTCTTTTTATACTCTTTTCTTTATATATGTTTTATACCCAACAAGCAGAAAATAGAAAACAACCACCAAACGTCGCTGCTATAATTCCTGTTCGAATAAACAAACAGGCCCCAGCAAACGAACTCACGATAAAAGGTATCTCACATTGAGGCCAATAAAATCAGTGTCCAAACTGTCCATCCTGATCTAGACATTCTCTTCATGTTAACAAAACACCTTCAGCAAGTTCACTCAGGAGGCGAGCTCTTAAGTATTAGTTTATCTTCACAATAATTATACTGTTTGTATGACTGAGCCTCATACAGCAGTCATTCCATCTCAGCCCCTCACACATTAATGGCCAGTACCTTCTTTTTATAGCTCCAAAAAGCAAACATAAAAGGCCCATTCAATTTCTGCAAACAGCTTGTGTAGCACGGTTGAAGCCGTTTGTGCCCAAATGTTTCCAGCATGGGTCCCAAAGTCCAGTATTTACTTCTCTAATCCATATCCTTCGCTAACATTGCTCTGGCCACATATGGACCCTAAAGTAGGGAAGCAGAGTTTAACTGGGAGTGTGGATTATTAGTGAAGCTAATAAAGACGACAAATATGTAAATAGTTAGGCCCTCAGTGCAGATGTCTGGTGTGCTGCATCGGCTGTTTGGAGAAGATTTAGAGGAGCACAAATCATATACACACAGAACAGCAGTGCTCAGTGGCATTTTAATGCAGATTTTCTACTGTTTCTACCATTTATGTCAGATTCTTGCAGGCTGCTAAACTGTGTTATCCACCACAGTAAGCGTACATTATGACCTTTCAACTTCTCAACTATACTGTAACATATAATTTCTGTCTGTGTCTTGTGACTTTATAGAGCAATGCTATATCTGTTGACTCCTTTTAAAGAACTAAAACTTGCAAACACACCGGTGGGGTCCTTTAGTAATGCACTGAAGTGAGGCTGAGATGGAATAACAGCACAGAGGCTGTGTTAAGTGTGTTTTTCGTTGTAAATTGAGTTAAAGAAACATTTGGGGAAATACATTTATTCACTTTCTTGCCAAGAGTTAAAAGAGAAGATAACCACCAGTCTCAAATCTGCAGCCAGACTGTTAGCTTAGCTTAGCATAAAGACTGGAAGCTTTGTCACATGTTTGGAAATGTTGCGTAGGACAGTCCCAGGCTAGCTGCTTCCCCCTGTTATACTTTATGCTAAGCTTTGTCTATCGTATCCTCTATGGCTCTGGCTTCATTTAGAGACATAAGAGTGGTATCAGTTTTGTAATCTAACTCTTGGTGAGCCAGCAAATAACCCTTTTCCTAAAATGTCAAACTATGATTGCATTTTCAATTTAGGGAGAAATATTCCTTTAACCTTTGGATGCGCTCGGTGGAATGTCAGAAGATGATTGCTAACAGCACGCATAAGCATAAGACAGTGAACAATCCCAGCCAAAGCCACATTACAGCGATACAGATCTGAACAAACATGCTGCAAAATGAGGCAATTTCTTTCTTTAAACCTTAATCTCTGGAGAAAATAAAACCAGTATCCTCTGTGACACACACACCACACTCCCTCTCTGTACACCTGTACAATACAGCATATATACAATACAGTATCGTACAGTACAAAGCAAAACACATCAAGTGACAGGACGTCAGGGCAGGCAGCAGTAGTACATCAAGTTAGCAGGCAGATCTCTGGGCTCTGTGTGTGTGTGTGTGTGTGTGTGTGAGAGTAAACATTTTCATGAAGAACATGAAGGGACATGATGATAACCAGGATGTAGTGGTCATAATCAAAACAAGGGGGGGTTGAGGAAATAGCAGGAGTACACACACACACACACACACACACAAACAGGTGCAGAGACACAGAGACAGGAAACTTTATTTGTTGAAGTGCTGAAAGTATCTCATTGGCTGTTCTCGCTGTCCCTCAGGCTAATTTGAACATCCCGATGGGAGCTCTGCGTCCAGGGGCGGGACATCCTGTCAAGAGGAGAGAGGAGACAGTAGACACAGAAGAGGTAAGACAACACAGGAGACACGCGCACACACACACACACACACACAAACCCAAGCTCAAACTCACACAAGAAAGTGAGAGCAAACATTCACCAACAAGTTTCTGTAGCTTGATCAAACTTGATATGTGCCTCCTACGTGTTATACATTCATATACAGGTAGTCTGAGTGGAGTATTTTAAGCAATATACACCTCTCAAATGCGTACCACCATGTACTACAGTAATATTTTCTATTGGTCACCATCACCACCCCTACTCATAGCACTTCTGTGTTTCTACCGATGCCCAGGAGGGACAAATCTGCCCTACATAGACAGAGAGCAGTAACTAAAGAAAAAAGAGCCAAACCGGACTGACAGATTATTTCACACAAAAACCCTTAAATCTATATGTGGACTGGGCCTGAAATGACGGTCACAGCTTTACATCATCTTATACCATCATTATACGCTTGTGACATATCAGAATCTGAATCTGAAGAATCAAAAGCTATTTTCTAAAATCTATTTTATCCAGTTATTCTGACCAGTTAACGATAAATAGAACTAAGTCGCTGAAGTCACTGGCTCATAAGTTCCACTTGTGTTTGTGTTATTTCTTAGCAGGCTCATTCACCAGAACAGCCCTGCGCTGCTGCCCAGACGCCAGAGGAGAAGAAGACGTTGCCGGGTGCGGTGAAACTGCCTGGCCCTGCTGTTAACCTATCTGAGCTGCAGAACGTCAAGAGCGAACTACGATGGGTCACCAAAGATTAACATGTAGGTGGTCATAGCCCTGTAAACACCCTTTTCCTCACTGCTGTATGTGTGTAGAAATAATGACTGAAAACCCAACAAAACCAACCAAATTTATTCTTTTAAATGATTTGTTTTTGTTGTGACATCGTTAAAAACCAGATTTGTTCAAATTAATAAAGTGGTACCCCTTCCCTTGGATCAAATAAGGAAATATTTTCTAATTTTATATTAATTTGGTTTGCAAAAAGTCATTCAGGCGAAATTGTGAAGTATGTTTTCCTATATAGTGACGTAACTTATGTGTGGCGTTAATTATACCTCAAAGAGGTCAAAACCCTCGTTAGTTATGAACAAACTGTTCAATTCTTCTTATTAGAGATTTTGGAGGGGTCGTGCAACAAAAAAGCTCTCAGTACACAAGTATCTATTTTGCACAGGGGCAGAAGTTCAGGAACTAAGAAGGGTAACTAGAACTATTGAGTAATTACAACACTACAAACAGGATACCAGCAATCGTAGCCTTTATGTCCTTTTTTGTCGTTGGTAGGAGCTAAATTACTTGTGGCACTAAAGCTTAGTCTACTTAATAATAAACATTAATATAACCTGTAACTACACCATCATTAGAGTGAGTGGACCACAATACTTGACACTTTATTCAATCATCGAATTCAAAACATAGCCTGTATGTATGTTATAGTTATAGCAACAAAGCCACATCCTTCCTTCCAGGCTCAGCCTAATGTTTTGTTTGACAGGCTGTACAGTGTCTAATCAACACTTTGTGTATCTATTGTAATGTTATTTGGAGCCTAATCCCTCTTGGATACAGCTTACTTGGAAATATTCAACGCACTTCCTTTGAGTGTTGTGCACTGCTGACGTGATCAAACCTAAAGGTCCAAAGAGAAGAATGCAAATTAGAACCAAACTACAGTGAGGAAACACAAAGCTGAGTTTACAAACGGAGTCACTGGGTCTTTATGAATGATGCAAATCCAGTCTGCAAGGCTGAAAACATGACAGAAATAACTAATACCTCTGTAACTCTGCTAATACTGATGGTGGAGGAAGTATTCAGGTCTTTTACTTGTGCAAAGGTACTCACACCGTATGCCTTTCTTTCTCACATGGCAGGAGACTGACTCTTTGGGCTTTGGGCTATTAAAATAGATCACTTTGGGCTGAGGGGATATGTAACAGCTGTCATTCACGATTTCCTGACATCTTACAGACAAAACGAATCATCGATAATGAAAATAATGGTTAGTTGCAGCCTAGTTTGATATGCTGACTGTTTCCTTGATCAGTGCCTCCAGTGTTTGGTTTGTAAAATGGCAGAAACTAGTGAGAAATGCCCGCCACAATTGCCCCTTTTTGTCTTTTTGTTTTTCCTCTCAGGGGGAGAGAGGCTGCTGCTCTACCTTACAGGTAAAGGTTGTTTGGTCTGTATGCAGCCTGAAACGAACACCTGCAGACACTACTCAGGGCTAAAACACATTTACAGTTAATATTCTCTTACAAAGATGCTGGAGTTGAGCCAAAGACAAAACAGTATCACTTTAAAGCTTTTTGTTTCAAAGACAAATATAACATTATAGAGCTTCAGGTATCTATAAAGGAGACTAAAAATGATTTAGCACTAACAATCAATCCTGAGGCACAATATGATGTGAACCACATTACATTTAGTAGAGAAACAAAGAATCATTTAGAATCATTTAGTATACATAATTTAGTTTGAGCTCACAAAAATCCATTTTGTGAGGTTACTTGGAAAATGGTGAATACATTTAGTCAGCACAAACCGGATTTTGGTTTGCTCAAATTAAATTATTGTTGCATGGTGATAATGTCTAAACAAACTATGATTTGTGTACTTGAAAAAAGAATCTTTTCTGTAATCAAAATGTCCCATCGCATTCTTGTGATTAAGACGTAAGTTCTATTCCATATAAACCTGAACCAATTAAACCAAAATTATCCATCTGACGGACACAGTTAAAGTTGTTTTAGTCGTATTATATGTTATTATATTTACATCCTAACCTAACAAACTAAACTAGTAGACATTAAGTCATTATGTCTCTGGAACAGGACGATAAATGCAGAGATCCTGGTTGCATCAGTGAGGCGCTACACTAATTACTTGCAGTGGCTTAAACTCGCCACAGGAGGTCAGTGTGGGCTGCACAGTCTTTGTTTGGGTCAGGCAGCGTGTGTGTTGATGCCTCAGTGTGTGGGCTGGAGGGGTTGAGTCAGGCTCTATATTTAAACTGTATAGAACTGTGTGTGTGTGTGTTCTAGTAAATGTGTGTGTGAACATTGAGGGGAAGTCTGTGCTGTGACTTTCTCAGCGGGACACAGAAACCACAATATCCAAACACTGTGGCTGTTCTGCCCTGCCCAAACCATGTGGGTGTGCTGTGTAGGAGATAAATGAGAAGCTGCTTCAAGTTTTAGTTATAAACACGAGTCTCTGAGGCAGGGAAAATAACACTACTTGCTATTTCTGAGCAGGTTCGGAGTGTGCGCTTACACTGGGAAAGTGACAGAATTACTCAAAAACGTCAACAAACTACATCTGTGCTTTCTGTTTGAGAAGTTTAGCTCACCGTGTTTTTCCAAGGTTGCAGTTTGATTGACGTTTGCTGCTCTGTCTTGTGCACTGCATAGCCAAAAGTATTTTGACACCCATGTGTAAGAAATAATACACCCATGTGTGATTATTCTGCATTTCAACCCACAACCGTTTGGGTGTTAACCACCAGATGTTAAAACTTGGCAGGAAGTTGCTCCGGCTCAGCCACGAGTGTATTAGTGAGGTCTGCCACTGATGAGTGATAAAGCCTGGCTGGCAGGCGGCGTTCCAGTTCATCCTAGAGGTGTTGGACGGGGTTAGCCAGTCATGTTCTTCCACACCAAACTGGGAAAACCATTTCTTTATAGACGTGGCTATCATGTTCAGACAGGACGGGACCAAACACAAGCTGCTGCCACCAAGCTAGAAGCACACTATTGTGTATAATATAATCATATCATTATTAGAATCATCACTATTTTTCTTCATTGGATCTAAAAGGTCAAACCCAAACCATGACAAAGAGCCACAGAACAAAATCACTTACTTTTGGCCAAATATTATATCACTATATTCTTGAATATAGCTGGAATAATAATTAAAGAAATATATAAAAGCCAGAATTCATTTTTTTCTGCTGCGCTAGGCAGTTTATTTTTGGTGTCATTGGGCAAAAACAGTCTTCCAGCACATTGTAATTCTTCTGCAGACTTCTGCAACTCTGTTTTCAGGCTTTAGAAGAGCCTGTGACAGGAGACTTCGGCCCATCACAGGTGCCCCCAGACAGAGGGTTTTCCTATCAGCTGTTCTACGAGCACAGATGTGTGTGCAGCCTTCAGAGGCCGGTGAAAGCCTGATTCAGTGGCAGAAAAAGTTGCTATTCCAGCATTTGTAACAACTGTCGACGCAGCAAAGTAACCCAAGCAAAGGAAGACAAACTCATCAAAAACAGTCCAGAAGACAGGTTGACAATAAGCACAATAAAGCACAAGTCAGTGTCGGTTAAGTGTTTCAGACATGAAGGGAACTCTGCTAACTACATTTCCCTGTGATACAGAAATGTCTTGCAGTGGTTTGTTAGCTTGTGTACACTGGTTTACCATAAAGCAGGCTATGTTAACCATGTTAGTGCTAATGGTTTGCTAACTATAGCCAAAGGATCGCAGTTGCAGCGAATTCCAGTTCATCGGTAGAACCTCAAATCACAATCTATAATCTCAAGGAGCTTTGCAGGTCCACAAAATTGCAAAGAGACCAACAAAACTGATAATTTTCATAGAATTGTTGCTATATATTGGTTGAAACAGCTAACGTACAAAGTGCATGCAGATCTATGTTCATGTGGTGGAAGAGGGCCGCATTTTTCAAATTCTGATTTTTTTGTCTTTCCCAGAGAACTGCCTTCCTCAGCTTTAATTCAATAACATGAAGGTTTTCAGTGGCACAACCACTTAAAATCAGACGCTAACTAGCACATAATTTAGCATTATTATGATCTACTAATGCGAGGCTCCGTATTATTTGCTTCCCTCTCTGTTTTCGTAGCTCCTTGGCTCCGTCCACTGATGTTTAGCTTGAAGCCTGAAGACCTACGCATCCTCTGAGAAAAGTGTTTGTATGGCTAAAAGTGGAGTATTTGAGATGGAAATAAACAGAGAATGAGTCTGACAGTGAGGGAGATCAAGGCACAGAGAGAAACAGAGATGGAAAAAAGGTCAAGAGAGAGATAAGTGCAGAGAGAAAGCAGGTGGTAGATCAACCAGATCTTATATTTCTCCACTATGAATACAGCGACCTGGTCTTCTCCTGGTCCTCCTGGACTTCCTGCTGCCTCTCAGGGGTCAGCAGCTCTGAGACCGCTGATAGCAGACGGCGAAAATCCCTCACAGCGCCTTTATCTGTTATTTTCCTCCAGGATCCCCGGCCAGCTGGAGAGGACGGCACATAATCTTCATAGACACAGACTTGCCCACTGCCACTGAAGACTAGCAACACCACAGTCTAATCCCAACATGTTCGGAAACAGCAACAGATTTCTGTGAAGCCAACAGTCTGACCACCAAGCAGCTCTTCCAATCAGCACTCTAACAGTTTAAACTCTAAAATATTCTTTATTTATTGTTGTTAAATCCAAACGTGAATCATAATTTGTATAAAACGTTAAATACTGTTGACATAGAGTAAGATATTCTGATATTCTTGTTTCTGCTGCAGATAAGACTCCACTTTACTTGGACTTTTAGAAGTAAGTGAGTTCATTTGTAATGGCATATTCTTCAACATATTCTTTGCTTTTTTTTGTTTTTAGCTGTATTTTTAAGTCTGAAATAGCTGTTTTAGAGGAACGTTTTTTGACAACTGATAAATTTAGTCCACTTGATAAAAAACTGTGAGTCCCCCTCTAACTCTGTGAAGACCAACGTGAGGACACTTGTTCCCCATAGCATGAAAACTGATTTATACCGATGCTTTCTAATAAATTATTCATTTCTAAATGTTGTAACAATTTGCAATCGGATTTCATTTCAGTTGTACCATCTTTTTTTGAGAGGGGGAATTATAATGTTTTTGTTGTTTCACTGTCATGATTCACACAAACTGGTATCTTCAGGAAAATATTGCAATAAATCAAGATGGTTCTAAACAAGTTGTTGTGTTCTTGAATCTAAAGTTATTACAGTAAAGAGAGTAGTGGTTAAATATAATTCTCCTCTATCTTGTTTTTGTATTTTCCCCATCATTTAGAAATACTTTCTTCATGTACTTAAAAGATTAGAACATTTTCAGAAGTATGGTTCTATGGACGGCCGTGTTGATCCACCACTTTGGCCCAGACTGAAATATCTCAGCAACTTACAGATGGATTGCCATGAAATTATAGATGGACATCTAAGGTACCTAAAGGATGAAATTTACTAACTTTGGTCATCCTCTGACTTTTCCTCTGGCACCAGCAGGTCACCTATCAGGGCATTTTGGGCTTACCCAGAACCCTATAAACAGATATCTGCATATGAAAGCACATAAACTAAAGAAAAGAAGCTAATCTAAAGCTAAATCGTGATCAGCTGATGGTCAGTGGGTTCGGAGATTACATTCCGACCAATACGTTTTGCCTCGTTGTCTCGCCACAATGACTTTTGCTTAAATGTGACAACACAACTCGAACTACAAACCAGAGAGCTTTAGATACCAAAAATCCTCTGCTTACAATTTTGCTCATCTGTGTGTAGAGCTCACCTCCCCAGTGCAACATGCCAACATCCACAACAAAGATTGGTACAACTCTTCATGTTTCCTCTGACTTAAACTCTTCTCTAATCCAACACTTGATTTTATGACTCAATATCTGCTAAACTAATGGCTTCCCATCAGCCTCAACTGCATGTTATTTTTTAGTAATTAGCAATTGTTAGCATGCTGAAAAAGCCTCACAGAGCTGCTATCAAGGCTGTAGACTCTAAAGTCCTGTTTCGTTGTCATCTTTAAAGGTCCCAAATTATGCGAAATACACTTTTTTTACACACTTTTTCAACATAAATATGTGCCCCTGGTTGGAAGAGACCTTCAAACTATGAGTGCAGACCGTCCTTTCTATTGTTCTCCTGCTCCATCTTTCACTAAATATGTGTGAAAACGCTCCATTAAGATTTGGCTGCAGCCCTTCAGCAGGCTGGCCGTCCCCGCCCACTGAAAACCTCCTGAGTCCAGCATTTCTTTTCCTCACTTACGCCAGCTCTCTGTAACATGAAGATGTTGAAGGCGGGAGCGAAGTATCAGACTGTTCTGTTCTCATAAAACGGAGCATTCAGACAGAGGCTGAAGACAGCTGCAGCAGCCGCTAGTCTGCTATGATAAAAATTATTTTTGAACATTAAACCATGTAAACCTGTCCTACTCAAAACTCAAAACACCAGAATGAACTTTAGATCGAGCACGATATGGGACCTTTAAAAGAAAACACATCATGTAGCTGCTGAGGTCGACATCTGTATCAGCTAACAAAGACACCCCACATAAGACGACAGGCCGTGACAGTGAAACTTTTAAGGTGGAGACGTGTTTAAAAGGGATTATTTCCTGGTGCAGGCTTCTTTTTTTCTTGGTGGCAGGAGATTGACAGTCATCAGAGCATGACATAATGCAAGCACTGGTTTAAAAAAAAAAAAAAAAACTCCATTCAGGCCAAATTAAATAACCTGAAAACTCTGACAAAAGCAAATTAAAACTTCATGTTTACTGTGATGGAAAATGCAGCCTGGAAAGTTTTCACATGACTTGCAGCGCATGAAGAGCAAAAAAAATGAGCCCTGATATTTTGCCGCTGTAATATCCCTGTGTGTGTGCATATATAAAGGGTATTACTGGGTTTTAGGTGGGAGTCAGGGGGCATCTTTGTGTGTGGAGTCACTCTGATCCTGACCTAAACCTCCAAAATCCAACTGTTTGAAGGAGGACTGGATCACACAGGCACCACCACCCCAGATACGCCCCCCCCAACGCATCTCTCCCCCATTACAGCTCCCATCCATCATCACATCACATGTCCTGTTTGCACACAGACAAACACTCACGGAGCAGCTGTAGCTAAGTTTAGACCCCATCAGGTCATGGTGGAATATTCACTGCTGGTGTTTTAACAACCGTACGAGTGGATTTGACATTGTGTGGGAAAGATTAAAAACACTCTGCAGTTTCAAAAAAGGAGCGAGTCTGTTTTGTTTTTTTTGTCTCTTTGTGAGTAGCCTGCGTGCTGAAAGTTGAACTGATGTAACCCGTCCATGAAACAAACACACAACACACACACACACACAAATACACACTGATCTCTGAGTGTGAGCCAGCATTTACTCAGAGATCATAACTCACAACAAAATGTTTGCTGCAGAGGACGCTGCAAGAACGTGCGATAAAGCAACGCTGTTTGCATATTGATGTGTGTGTGTGTGTGTGTGTGTGTGTGTGTGTGTGTGTGTGTGTGTGTGTGCGCATCAGACAGACAGTAGCTCAACATTAATCAGACGACTGTAAACATGTTGGAACGACTTGGAAGCCGATACTGAAAACAAATCCTTTATCATTTCTCTCTCACCCTTCATCTCTCTCCCAGCACCCTCCTCCTGTCTCTGCATAAAAATAAGTGCATGACATCAATCTGCACGATTTTTGAAGCGGGTGATAAAAAGGTTAAATAACTCCCAAAAGGGCATGGATTACTCTGATACCAAATACTATTGCTACAACTTTTGACACTTGTAAAAACCGTTGACAGCTTGGCCAAACTTCCTCGTGGTTTGATATGTACCTAGTTGAGCTGTGTCTGTTTCTATTCCTGTCGCCATGACGATGAGGGCACAGATAGGTGCCGTGGCAACCGTGCCCTGGAATCTCGGTCGCAGACTACAGCAGCTGTATTTACCAATGAGTTCATCCGCCGGGATAGACACTAAAACCCAGCCAGGCTCTCCTCTGTGTGTGTGTGTGTGTGTGTGTGTGTGTTTCCATGCATCTGCTTGCTGTGCCTGGTCGGTGTGAATGCTGGATGCATGTATTCGTGTGATACTCCCACCCGGACACAGAGGAAAGGGCAGCAGACAAACACAAAGCCAACAGAGCCGGGACATCACAGAAAGAGACAGGAGGCTTTGGGACGGACTGAGTTTAAGGGCCAAATGAGGAGGGGGGGGGTGTTAACCTCTATCATGGTGTCACATGTCTGCCGCTGCACACAGAGCAGCACAAAAACACAGATGGGGCGACCACGACTGAGGAGACGCACTTTACTATCTTTTCCCCTCAACTCTTTCTTCTTACGTTCGGCAGCCTGTGATCCTGCTCTCCCACTAATGTCTGGCTCTCTTTTTGTCAGACGCTCTTTTTTGCGTGATGGCTTCATCTCTTTGCTTCCTGTCCTGTACTTTTTGCTTTTAATGTGTCTCTTCATTACTTGCTGCCTCACTGCTGCTTCCTGGCACCTCCCTGGCTTTTCTTTATCTTGCCACTAATCATCTTTTTCACAGTTTCTCCCTTCTCTTGTCCTCTTGCCTCCTGCCTTTTGGATGGATAGCTACTCCGTCCTCTACAGTTCCTCCCACAGAACCGGGCTCCTCTCCGGCTTCCAGCGCCTGCGCTCTCAGAGGAAGATGTGTGATGTCGTGCTAGAGGCCGGCGGTGTGTCTTTCCCGTGTCATCGCGCCCTTTTGGCCAGCTCCAGTGAATATTTTTGGGCTCTGTTTGGAGAGACTACCGCAGAGAGATTAGCAGCCTCTGTTAGCCTCCCAGCAATTACACCAGAGGGTTTAGACGCCATTCTGGACTTCCTGTACTCAGGCTGGCTCAGCGTATCACCGCCTACACTTCCTGACGTCTTGGAGGCAGCCAGGTACTTGCAGGTGGAGCCGGCTGTGTCAATATGTGAACGCTTTATTACTGACGGTTTAAACGCCGACAACTGCTGCAGCTATGCTAACCTGGCCGAGCATCACGGCCTTTCAGATGCACTTGACGCTGCCAATCAAACCATCGCTATGGAGATGGGGGCATTGTTGAAACAAAGCAAGGATGACCTTCTCAGGTTGAATATCCAATCACTGATGGTGGTGCTCGATGCTGACGAGATACCTGGCGTCAAGGAGGTGGAGCTCATAAAGCTGGCTCTGGATTGGCTGAATGAGAACGGGCCCCTCCCTTTGCTGAAGTCAAACCTTCTGCTGAGTCGTCTGCGCTTCGGATTGGTTGCCCCCTCTGACCTCACAGATCTCAGCCACGCCTGCAGAGCCATGGCCACACCTTTAATCAGAAGTCAGCTGACTCGGGCGTTGGAGTACCACAGGCTGGGTTCAGCTCAACCAATCAGACAGAGCAGACAGTCGACGCTCAGAGTGTCGCCCAATCGTGTGCTGCTTGTGGGCGGGGGATCTGGCCCCGATTGGCCAGAACAGCAGTTGCTGGCGTTTGATCCAAGAAGCAGGAAGTTTTCATCTCTGAGTTGCAGCCTCCCGCTGCGGCTGAGAAATCACTGTGTGTGCTCGGTGGGGGGTTTCCTCTTCGTGATCGGAGGAGAAGAAGTGACAGAGGGAGACGACGATGGGAAAACCTCTGTCACCGTGGCAACATCCAACCAGGTGTGGCGCTACGACCCTCGCTTTGACCGCTGGGAGAAGGTGGGGTCCATGCTGGAAAGGCGGGTGCAGTTCACCTGCTGCGTGGTGGAGGATGCTATTTACGCCATTGGGGGACGACACACACGATCAGACACCAACACACACACCTCTGTGGCGTCTGTTGAGTTTTATGACATGGTCACGGGAGCGTGGAGAAGAGGAGCAACGATGCCTCGCCCTCTTTACGGCCACGCTTGTGCTGTGCTCGACAACAACATCTATGTGTCAGGTGGCCAACACGGCAACCGGGGCATCATCCGTGGCAGTAACCACGGTGATACCCAGAATGACCACAGAGAGAGCAGCAGAGAAGTCCTATTCTGGAACCTCAAAGGTAAAGAGTGGGAAAAGAGAGCGTCCATGTCCATCGCCAGGTTCAGTCACCGCATGGCAACCGCCCACGACCACATCTACGCCCTGCTGGGAATGTACGAGCCTTTCTGCGATATTGAGCAATACGATTCACAATCGGACCACTGGACCCGTCTTCGGCCGCTTCTTATTGGCTCCTTCAACTACGGGATGGTGTCGACGCCATCAGGGAAACTGCTGGTGTTTGGAGGGAGGAGATGGAGCGACGGACAGGAGGTGATAGTGAAGAGTGTGTTGGAGTACGACACAAAGAAAGATCACTGGAGAGAGATCTGCCAGCTCCCCAGACCTCTCACTGGGACTGAGTGCACACTGCTGCCTCTGCCAGACTAAAGTAGTCATAGTGCAAAAGATACTAACATGAAAGTGAGACAATTTCCCTTATAGGTGCAGCATAGTCTCAAAACACGGAGAACAGAACACACATGATAAATTATTCATTATAATGTGTAAGTTCGGAGGTTTAGGAGAATTAAAGTATCAAGTTTAAGCCATGAATGAAAAATATAAAGAGGAAAATAATCCCTCATGGTAGGCAGGCTTGAAACCTCTGTTGAAAATGGGGTGAAGAGATTAAATGTTTAACACCACCCCAGCATCAATATTGTTACTCTCCTACTCACTACATATTTTAAGCTCTTTGTGGCCTCGTCTCACGAGAGAAGAACCTTAAGGAAAGGACATTAAGGAAAATATTTCAGACAAGTACATTTAGAACAAGTAAAAGTTTAACTGTAACCTAATACTACTTAAAACAAAAGTTTGTTGGAAATGTTAGATGAGAAATTAGATACCACTCTAATATGTCTATACCAGGAGATGATTAGCTTAGCTTAGCTTAGCGTACAGCACGTAAGCTCCCATAAAACTTTAAATGTTCTTTGGATTAGACTAATCACATATTAAATGCTAATTGGTGATCTTAACAGGTGCTTTTAGACATAATTTCTTACCTTTGGACATAGAAAGGCAAGCTGTTTTCCCTTGTTACCACTCTTAATGCAAAGCTAAGCCACTCTATTACTTATTAGGGGAGATCTGAAATTTGACATTTTGGGATGTTCTTGCCGAGAGTTGGATGAGAGGACTGACCCTCCTCATCTTCATGTCAGTAGTAGGAGATAGTTACCTAAAAATTAGCATAGGGCTTTGTGGTAGAGCCACATTTTTACAGCTTAACAAGCTAAAAGGTGAAAACTAATGAGTATAAGTGGACAAAGTAAGTAAGCAAGTATTAGACAAAGCCAAGCTAACTTCCTCTGTTTAGTCTTCATGTGGAGCTAAGCTAACCGTCTCCTGGTAACTCCAAACAACTAAGCAAAGAAGTGCATTTCCCCAAGTGCTGACCTATTATTCTAAGAAAATGACAAGTCATAAAATTACAAATAAGTGGCATTTTGTATTGGATGTTGTTTAGATGTAGTCTAGAGCAATTTCTGCAAGAGAATAAGCTTTAAGTCCTCTATCTAGCACTATTGAGAAGTGAATTACGTGGTGTTTCATTAATGATATTCCCGTGACCGAATGTGACGATGTTCAAAGCGCAGATAAAGGGGATTTTGAGAACAAGTAGAGAAGAGGAAAAGAGATTTAGTGGGATGAGGGTAATTCCTGAATAGATGAGTTTTATGGGAAGAGGCTGAGCCAGGCTTCTGAGGAGGCTGTCACACGGAAAAGGTCAGATAAGGTGATGCAGGTGGATATCTTTGAAATAAAAACAACAGCGAAGCTAAGCTGAGTATTTAATGGAAGTTGTAGATAAAAGTTCCTGCATGCATGCATGCAACATTCCTGTTTATTAACTACTGATTAATAATTGATGTTTTCTATAAGATAGATACAAAAATAGAAGCAAAGTAAGGATATTGAGTGTGTTTTATTTTCTTATTTCACCCATTTCCTTTTGCCCTGACAACCAAATGGACTGATGACAGCTGCAGAGTAGAAGAAGCATTATGAAATATGGATAATAGCCAGGTAACCTGCTGGGGTTCATTATTCATGGGCTGTATCGACCTCCATTTTATTCTGAATACAAGCTATGCTGTCTGCTTAAACATTGTTATAAGTTGTCTGTAAAATATTTCAGTATGTTTGAAGAATTCAGAATGAATTGGGTTCCTCATTAAACCCTCCATGATTACTGTCAGTGAAAAAAGTAATACGGGCAATTTAAAATATTTTACATACAAATCATGATGTGTTACTTTTCAGTTGCCTATTTAATATAGGTTTTCTGTGGCATTGTACAATAAAACATTCCAATTGGTTATTATCATGGATTAATTAATATCTTTGAATTTTAACAGATCCAAAACGACAGAACAAGAAAAAAAAAGTAAATCTAAGGACAAACATATATTTGTTAAATTGTAATAAAACTGAATTACAAGTGATGATCTCTGGTGTGTCTGTCAGTCCTTTCCCTCCACTGGAGAAGCACAACTAACTCTTTGATAAGCTAGTTAACGTTTCTTGACAACCACATTAGCTAAAATGAGGAAAGGTACCTTTTATTTCCTTATTTTCATTTTTTATTAGCAAATTTTACCTAAATATTACCTTAAGGACTCTCTTTATGTTTCAGTTAATATGATTCATTATTGGCCTCGCATGTGCCGACACTTACGTTTGTTCGGACTCTGTTGGCCTGTGACACCGTTACGTCCACCATTTTGTCAAATCAGCAACCAAGCAAATATTGAAAGACATCTTTTTATCTCTTCCTCAAATGTGCTTGTTGGAGCATTATCTGTAGCTACTCTTTTATTATTGTTAAGATAATTAAGTTGAGTTGTCTGACAGTATGCACACATAGTTAATGGAAGTCAATGGAAAGACTAGAGTTCATTGTTATAATACCTTTGGTCTGATATTTTTTTTTATAGTATCTAGTATCTATTTTTTTATAGTATAGCATTAATTCAATTGCCATTGAATTAATGCTTATTCCCACCGAATGTTAGCATTATGTAATATAAGTAAAAGTCTTATATCATCGTTTATATGTATGCTGCATTTTACAACTGTTGATGTGTAACAATGTGCTAATTTTAACTACTGCTGTGTAGTTTAATTCAAAGCAATGCATCATGGTCTATAAGATCATCAGATGTTTGAAGTGTCGCTGTCCTGTGAGAACCATTTATCCCTAGAAAAAAAAAAAAATCAACTTCTCGTGAGCTCAGACAAACAGCCTGTTTGCATCTTCGTGACAATGCATTTTCCAGCTAATCCACGAGGATTTTAAGTTGTTTGTTTTGCTCAAGGAGGAGGAGAATTCTCTGAAGACATACAAGGACAGTTAATCCTTCAGTTTGTCAGAAAAACTCAAATTCAAAAATCACCACAACTGAAGATGCATGGTTTTCACCGGGCAGGACAAGGATGAAAAATCGCAAGTAAAGCTTCCAGACAAAGTGCAGTGGGGTAAAAAGTTGGAGTACAATATTTGCCTGTACTGGAGCAGAATTAAAGAAGCCAACTGCTGGTGTCAGAGTCATTCGAGTGTCTGCTCAGCTGTGATAGGGGGTACTGGGAGAAAAGGGGGTAGAGTATCTCCTGGGCTCTCACTCTCTGTCCCTTGTTGACACAGACGATGCAGCAGCTGTTACCGGTGCTTATCCCTCCCCACATCCTGTCGGCCTCCTCTCCTTTCTCACCGTCCGACGAAATGAAAAACAAACCACAAATACATCTTCATCCAAGTGACCACACTTTATTGATCCACCCTCCTCTTCCGACAGAAAAACGTAGAATGATCACGTAAATCACCACTGTTGTTTTACCATAATTTATAGCTTGAACATTAAATAATCTTTACTCAACCGTCCAAAAGAACCTGATAGATTTAGAGAACATTATCCAAGACACTTATTTGCACTCTATAAAGAGAGATCTACTGTATCTAGAGATTCCAAACACAAAAACAGAAGAGGAATATTGTTTATCTACAACAAAGACATGCTACTACAACCAACCACGGGCAGCAGCATAGAAAGAGCATTCAAACAGTGTGTGTAATGTGTGTTTATGGTGTGTGTGCTTCTTATTGTGTGTGTGTGTGTGTGTGTGTGTGTTTGTGCGTGTACGATTGCTTTCATAACTTTGTGCAGTGTCTCTGAGTATTAAGTCATTTGCCAGCAGCGTACAAATAACAAACTAATATATTTTTATTAGATCCATATTTCGATTCCTATGCAAATGTGTCCTCATATTCTCTATGTGGCATGCAGGACGCAGAGAGCCAAATGGTCTCCGAGGAAAAATCCACCCTTAGAAACTTTGACACCGTTATTATGAAATATAATCAATCAGTAATGAGGAGTGATTTTGTGATTGTCACTGCTTTTCACATCAACTTGCTTCTTTTTGTGTGTTTCTTTTGTGCGGCGACCAGAACGACCCTCCGCGAACTTTGCTGCTTGTTTTTGCTTTAGTTGCCATGGAGACCGCACCTCAGGTGTTATAGTGAGAACGAGGTCGCCCATTAAAGCCGCTGGAAATCAAAGGGAAAGAAAGAAGCAAAGGTCCAGAAGCAAATGGCGAGAACCCAGTGTCCCCCTTTGAGGGTGTTTCTTGTGTGTACGATGCCGGACATGTCGTCAATGCACTGCCTCTTAAAATCAATCAATCTTCTTATCAAGCAAACACCAGATTGCGTTTTCTAAAAACAAGCTTAGTTCAGATGTCCTCAGTTGTTAGAGCTGCAAAGTTGGGATTGTTTTACCTCAACAGATGGAGTTAGACAAGTCAAATGGGCATTTTTACCAAAGTTAACAGTCTGTTTAGTGCATACTTCGGTTACTGTGGCAGCTCAGCAAGGAAACACCGCCTGGAGAAACACAAAGAGGATTCTGCACTAAATAGACCAAGTTTGGAGGACACCCGCTGTGAAGTGTAGCTGATTCAGCAGAACTTCACAGCAGGTACAAACTTGCATTTTTGCATTTATACAATGAACAAGGACTGAGGATTTTGTCCATCTCTTATGCTGGAATTGCTTTGAAATCGCATCCATTACGGACAGGAGAAACTCTTTCAGTGGACATATGAGTATGTCAGTATTTTTTTCCAAGACAGACTTAAAAAAATATGAACGTATCCATAATGTGATATAACAGCACTGGGAATGTAATCAGATATATTATAGTATCTTTGTGCAGGTATGAACTGGATAAAACGATCGTAAAAAAACATAATGAAGTCTTTTTTTTTCTAAAGAATGGATATATGAGCTCTAACAAAGGCAACTGATATCAAATGTATTAAGACTAAGACTCTTGATGGGATACTGGAGTTGACTGGGATTATAATGGGCTCACTATCTGGTGAAAAAAAGTGTTTCTAGGGTGGACTTTCCCTTTAAATGGGTCCAATTCCCAGAGTGTGCATGCTTCAGGTCCAGCCCAGCACAGTACGTAATTCTACCAAACCAGCACAAACAAACAAAAAAAGTCTCTAAAACTAGATAGAAACTGAGACTAGTTGATTTAAAAAAGACCTGTGCTAATTGTTCTCTGCTGTAACACCCACTGTACACAAAATATCATCATATACATCAAGTATAAGGCTCGATAGAATACAATATATGTCACTCTGTGGCTATTAGACTGTCTAGGAGACACTGTGCAGTCAGTATAAACATGGCACAACAAGCAGGATGAAATACTGTTACTGGCGGCTCATGGAGGAACTATTCTGAGACCTCTGTCCATGTCAGGAGGAGCAAACTGATGTCCAAAGTAAGTTTTGTTGCTTCTTTATATGGCGTTTCCATGGAGTGTATTTATAGAGCACAAAAGCTAACATGTAATACTTAAGAATCAGTTCATCGTCCGCCCCCGAGGCAGCTGGAGTGGCATAACCAATCAGCTCGGAGATTGATGCGACATGAGGGCACGCAGGCGTCTCCTCAGAAAGCTGTCATGTTGCACTTGTACACTGCGGCTGCTGAATGCGTATCGTGGATGTGTCAAGTTGTCCCTACTCTCCCTCTCCAGACAAAGTCCATCACTGATCGCAGCCCTGATGCATCAAAACATCAGCTGTATGTGTTCAATTGTTTCCAGAATCAGGGCAACTTAAGCAAGTGTGTGTGAGTGTGTGTGGGTGTGTGGGTGTGCGTGTGAGTGCGTTACACTCGTCAGACGTGGGTCTCGATGTAGGAGTGTGTGTGGGAGAGTGAGGGGGTGAGGGGCGGGCCGGGGTCTGATTCAGCGGTCGAGTCTGGCTCCTGAGAGAACAGCTCCTGATAGGCTCTTTTCCACTCCTGGAACTCTGCCGACGACAGCTGGGGATTGGCCAACAGCCTGTCAATCAGCGCTAGCTCCCCCTCCCTGTCCTATGGGGGGGATGAGGAAACACAGGAGGGGCTGGTCACTTTATTCAATCTTACCATTTTAAACCACTAAGCTTTAAAACGCAGACACACGAGAAGCAAGACACACACTTAAGGGGATACACACTAAGTTTGGGGGAGATTTCATGCTCAGCCATCTTACTTGTTACACTAAGACCATCCATTTGCTCCTTGAAGATTATTTCCTCTGGTTTTCAATGCAAATGGTAACAAATGGCATCAATGATTAATAAATCTTTTTAGATGAGAGCCATTAATAAGAACAATACTTGGGTTGCCATGCTGTTAAAATGGAGCAATGGACTGTTTGATCCTTTTATTAATACATTTTGATATTTCATCATTGCCCACTGAAAACATCTCCAAATTTGGGAGGTTTTAAAGGATATCATTCCTTATTTTTACATATTTGGGTATGAGATGAGGGGTAAGTACAAAAAACATTTGGAACTGGTCCAGTAGATCACTTCAGCTGGTAGCCGAGAACATCCCCAGTGCTACCAGACTCCATTGACAAAAACAGTGATTTTGCATGGGAGTTACTGGTCCAACACTGTCTTGATCAGTTAGTTTGTTTGTGCTATTGTGCGACTTTGGTGTTTTAACGGGTTACTTCAGATCCAAAACAATACTTGTGTAAAACACACAATAACACCTGTTCTCGGCTGATCTGCTATACCACTTCCACACATTTTTGTACCTACCAGTAATTTCAAACACAAAATATGTAAAAACAGTGCCTAGGTTTAAAAAGATCTGAACTATCCTTTAATTTCTGACTTTCTCCGACTTCTCAGGCTCACTAATCTGATAACATTCCCTAAAATCATCTGCAAATGCGTCGCAGCTAAAGCTGAGAACTGAAGCCAGTTTCTCTGCTCCTGAAAAGTTGGTGAACAGCAACAACAATTACTGCAGACTGAATGGCTTACTAGACAGTGAGACACAGAGGAATGTTTGTTAATGACTTACTATAACTGCAGACTTGGTGGCTTGAGTGGTTCTTCATGGCTTATAACTGATCTATGAAGCATTAATAAAAAATAGTGAAACATTTCTTGATCATTATGAAATCCATTTGTTACAATTTATGAACCATTTATAAAAAGGTGTCTTGATAGAGTTATTCAGAGAATTGGCTCAAGTTCAGATTAGATATCTCCTCCTGCACTAATGCGGCATAGTGATCGACTAAAAATCCCTGTTAGGTGGGTTAGGATCTGAAAAGTCAGATACAAACCTTGCAGCATTAAATATACAGAGTTACTGATATCTAAGTGTCAAAATCAATAACTTTTGATGAATCATGTCACAGTTATCCAGTCATAATGGTAATATTAAACATACTATAGTTATTATTGTCTGTACATCCTGCACATACAAAGTCTAAACAAACATCTAGACTGTTGATTGTTGTCATTGTCCAATTCTCATGCGACACAGAGAGAATATGCATGTCTTTGTTGTTTCCACTGCAACCATGCTGATGCTGCCTGAACACACAAACACACCCGGATCAAGGGACGGATCTACCAGGGTCACATGGATGATTTTGGTGTCTACTGTGTGCTCATTATTTAAGGTACAGTTTGTCCAAACTCCCCCCTAAAAACTCGGTGTATTCCTTTAAGAGACGCCAGACAGGGAACAAACATATAAGCTCCTCCACCCAACCTGTACCAGCAGACAAGTGCAGCCACAGCCCCTCGCAACAAGCTTCTGTAGCTACAAGCACAAGCGACAAAGCATCCCCCCCACACACACCCCTCACGCCCTCGCAAACCATCCCCACCCACGTACACGGAGGCAGCAACAAAGATGTAAACTCCAAAGACAAAAAAAAAACAGCCACAGCACAAGATCCATTCACAGGCACCCAGCCCAGAAACAAAACCACTGCTCATCCAGCAAACAGCCACAGATGGCTGCTTCACAAAGCTCTGCAGAGGAGACTCAAACCAAACCAAGGAGACAGACTGGGACAGACGACGGCACTGAAACTAACAACACAGAGACATTTTCCAGCATGTGTGTGTGTGTGAATGCTTGTGCATATGTGTTTATGTGGACATCAGGGTCAGAAATTCAGGGTGGATTACAGCTAAGATGCGTATGAAAGTATCAAAGCTCCCCCCCCCACAAAATAGCTAGGAGTAGTTTTATGCATTGCAACCATGCTCACGTTTTTTTTCACATTTACGTGCATTCATGTGTGATTGTGATCACTGTGTACCGAGATAAATACGCTATGGCGAAGGTGATGCTTTCAGCCGCACTGGACATGAACAAATAGCAGATTTGGATCAGAAAATGATGAGATTTCAGTTAAAAGTGAAACGTATCAGAAGCTGCCAACCTTGTTCAAACTAAAGCGTCTAAAGGGATGAAAAACGGCTTCTGAACAGAAAATAGGGAAAATTGCAACATCTTCTTCTGCAAGACTTGCAACACCACAGTGAGATATCAGATATGACTGAGGTTTGAGGTAAAAGGCACTTTGAAGCTATAATCCTTAAGATTTTCATGAAATCAAACCCTGTTTTTGACACTATTTATGGTTGGCATTTTTTCAGCAACAGCTATTGAATGTATTTAAATTCAGTAATTACTTCTCCATATAGTCGTTTTCATCATTAGTGGTGGAGTCACAGGTAAGACTGCCTTCACGCACAGAAGAGATTCACAGGAAAACATGCAGCACTTTATCCAGTACTGCCTTTTTTAATTTGATCTCACTGATGACAGCGTCACTGTTTACTGCTCAGACTTGTATGTAAGTCGTTGCTAATTCAAACCAAACATTTTCTACTGCTGCTAGTTTTCAACTGGCAAAACAGCCTGCAATCACAGGAAATGCTACACATTTATTATCACGATTGGTGCTGACAGCATCGAAAAATGTGTCTACGAAACAAGAAAAAGGTCATTTTTTGACTACAGATCAGTTTTTTGCAGGAGGAAATGAAATCTTAACCGACTTAATGACGAACTTATTTGTTAAACAACATGAGTTTGGCTGCACTGCGAACTGATACATCAGCTGCTCCTCGAATAGTGTAAGTGTTTCCTGTAGTTTTAAACTCTACTTTTTTAACTGCACCAAATCATATCAACAATCTTAAGGATTATAACTTAAATATAACAGAAATCTTGGTGTGAAAAAATGTTTATTTGCACCTAAAAAATATTATTCAGTTGTCTGAAAAAGTCTATAAAAGTACCAAGATGTCACTTAACTCTTTATGTCCCAGTGTTTTATTAATGTGTGCTTGCTAACCATGTACATGTGCTCTTGTGTGTTTGTGGGTGCACATCCATGCCTGTACAGTGTGTCGCTGTGTGTGAGAACCGACCTTCAGCGTGGAGGTCAGTATGCGGAGACGGTGCAGGCGCTCATTGAGCTGAGGGTCGGCGGCTCGTCGGAGGAAGGACTGCCTGAACTCGGACTGACCTTTGCCGTCTGACCCGCGGCCTAGAGGACACACCCCGCCCTGCTCGCACGCACGGAACAGGTCGCCCAGGGACGCACCTTCGCTGCCGCCTTCACACAGTCAGAGACAGAGACAGAGTCGGACTCTTAATTGTGATTTAAACCGTCCTGAACAGCTTCGAGATCTGTCACAATCCTGATTAGGCTGAGTTGTGGCTCGGAGCAGCCACAGGAGGACAGCAGCACGCACTTCAGCTCGTCTACTCCACAGCAGAATGACTTGTATAGGAAGATTATTACTGATAATAAAATCCTGTCTCTGCCCTCAGCCCCAGGCATGTCCCCTCCGCTTTGGGTGTTTTATTTCCTCTGCTTGTCTAATTAAATGCCAATTCAAGATTACTATGTTGTTTATTATATTTCACTATTCACGTCTTTGTTTACTATTTTAATTTGCCGCTTTTCTGTCTGGATGCCGCAGGGCTCACCTTTGCAACAAGTGTACCATTGTCTCATTAGCCTCATTAGATCAGTGTATGGCTGGAGTGTGTGTTGCCCTACTAGATTTAAATGATGATGATTTAAATGGAAATGTGCCTGCCTGAGAGCGTTTTTATTTCTGGCACTGACTGACGTCAACGTCTTCACCTTAAAAAACTCTTTTCAGTCTCTGGTGGCTGTCATTCAATGTGAGACACATTTTCCTCTCTGCTCTTACCTAACCCACCCACACAGTACACACCTATATGTGTGAGCTTTGTGCTCCATCTCCTGCAGGTGTCCGCGTGTTCCACAGGACATGCATGCTCCTGACTAGACTCACCATTGTGTGTTTGCTGCTCTTCTTTTGCGGGGGGCGTGAGGAGTGTGTGTAGGTTGCTGTCTCGTGGCAGTGTGAAGCTGCGGGGTTTCCCTCCCTGGGTTGCCATAGGAATCAGCCTCTGCATCGCCATGGGCAACGGGACATTCCTCTGCGCAGGAAGAGTGTAAACAGCTCCGGCCATCATGGTCCCACCTCCCGCACCGGGCTCGGCGAAGACGGCGTCCTCTGTAACGTGAAGAGGAGATGAGATGAGATGAGTCATACATTTTCTGTTCAATCGAAATATCTCATTTTAAACAGAGCAGAAAGTGGACACACATGAAACACATGTAGGTAAACCTCAATACATTTGGTAGGAAAACACTACCAATGTGTCAAACTTCCACATTTTATTAGTATGTATGGTCTAACCGTGGCCCCCTTAGCAACTGGGGAACTTGGGATATTACTTTAAAATCTTTTTTAAGGTGCAGCAGAGAAACATTTTTGAATACAGATGGTGAGATGAGGATTCTGGGTACATTCAGAGCAGCAGTACGACATGACAGAGCAACTGGAGCTAATTTATCTTAAATTGAGATGGTTGGATCCACAACCCATCTGGTTTATTCGTGTGTTACCTAGAGGTCCAGTTTGTAGGTAGTGCAGTCCGGCCTCCGTCAGCGGTGTCTCAATCAGGTCCTGCCAGGAGCGTCTCTGAGATGAGGAAGATCGGCCAGGAGACCCCGTCTCACTGCTGCCCCCCGCGGGACTGGAGCGGTACTACAGGAGGCAGCAACAAAGGCGGAGATAAAGTATTATTTCATGTAAATCATTAATGACGATATGTGTGCAACATGATTTCCAGAGAGTTTTGACCAGAGGTGAGACTTTAAAGAGCAAAATCATCCGTGTGATCCCAGTGGATCACGGGAACTCAGCCTGGTACCTCTTTTTGTATAATTTGTATATATGTTAAATCTCCCAAACTGCTAGGTTTGGTGAACTCAAAGAATCACAGATAAATAAATTAATTGATTTAAAAAATTGACATTTTAGCATATTTTTAACATGAAAGTGTTCATTCTCTGGGGAACATCAGTGTGGTAATGAGCCGGCTGCATTTTGACATATCTTTGTGAGCAGCTGTACACGTTGACCTGATGGTGGCGCTAGCGGAACGGTCAGGGAGGTCATACGAAATATTACTATTAATTGTCTGGAGACCATAAATATTCTCAGCTCAGTTAGTGGAGATCAGGCGTTTAGCTGCTGGGATGTCTTGCGTCGGACAGACTGACACGCACCTCCACAGGATCACATCTGAACTGCACGTCGCTGCTGCTGCTGCCCCCGGCCTTTCTCCCACTGTGGGTGGTGCCTCCCCCCAGAGGGCCGGGGTGGTACTGCGGCTCTGCAGCCACCGAGGGGGGCTCACCGCAGAGGAAGTCCTCCTGGGAAGAGCGAGAGCGAGACGTCTCCGTGGAAGACAGTCGAGTGGTGCGGCCTTCCAAGTAGGCGCTCATCTGACAGAGAGATGAAAGAGCGAAAATGTGGCAGACGTCACTTGAGCGCCTCATCTCATTCAGTTGTAATGACACACTTCAAAAAAGGATTTAATCTGGCGAGGGAGCCAGATGACTGCCAAGGAGGCAGGGCACTGATGAGAGCTGAGAGCGTGAGAGAGAGCAGGAAGACAAAGAAGGAGAGATGAGTGTTTGGACATGCGTGTACATGAGTGTTTGTGGATTACCAAAGACTCTTTATTACAAGAATTTCCAAATGTTATTATCTAAGCAATTTACCAGCCAGTGTGTCTGAAACATGTTGTAATCCCTGCTTTTGTCTTGTCTTTTCATTTAATCCCAGTAAAAAAATATGAGACATAGACATAGATGAAGACATTTCATATGGAGCAGAGCAGCGTGACGGCCAATTATAGCACCAATTATACCAAATTTAGCCCCACAACTCCCTGCAGGCTAAATTGGCAACAACTTCAAGTGTTAAAATGCTCTGCTGAGGAGCGCTGAGCAGGACTGTTGCCTTCAAGTACAGTATGTACTTTATATGAGCGTGTAATACAGTCATGTGTGTGCCTGACTCACTGATGGAGGCCGTGGGTAGGTATCATATGGAGGTGGGGGGCTGTCCTGTTTAGGGCTGGAGGTGGTGTCCTCCTCATGTTCACTCTCGCTCCAGTAATCTGCAGGAAGCCCACACACAGACGGTCAGTAACACCATCCATCCATCCACCCATCCATCCATCCATCCATCCATCCATCTATCCATCCATTGAGCCGAGTGAGCCCTCACCCTGCTCCTGGCGGATCCTCTCTCGCTCGGCGTAGCCCACAGCAGCCATGTTGAGACGACTCAGCCACCTGACAAACGGGAGAAACACCCAGACAGAAGTTCAGGTTCAGATTCATAGATGACTGACATATTTAAATCTATAAAAAGAAGGAAAGGATACAGATAATGACACGAATAAACCATAAACACCCTCTAAATATCCAGACAAAGATACTGACACCTCACATCATCAACACTGAACACAACCAAATGTATTCAGAGAAAAAATATTTTAAATTCAAAGAGTGCTCCACTGATAACTAGCTTAGCATAAAGACTGGAATAAGTAATATGTAGTGCAAATATATTTCGATTTCGTATTAATGTTTCTTGACTTCCTGTACTCTCTTTTTTACGTCTACTTTCCTATTTTTCAGGGGTTTTTGCAAATCATACCCATCTTCCTCATGTATATAATGGAACCTGTACATCATCATACATTATTTATTCCATCGCCTTTGCACTCTGCATCATTGCATTACTGTCTTCTTCACATCTTTTGTCATAGTAGCTTTTATCATGTATTCTTTTATATTTATATTTATGTATTTACATTTGTACATAGCAGTTAAATACTTGTGTTAAGTTAAATGTTTGTTTACCTTGTTCAGCTTTGCTGTCCCTGTTTCCTGTGTTCGTCTATTTATGTGTAAGTGCATGAGAGCAGTGGAAAACCAGTCAAATGTCTTGTATGTGTTCACATACTTGGCGAATAAAGCTTTTTTTTTTTATGCAACAGGACAAATTCCTTGTAATGTGAAAGTTACTTGGCAATATTTCTGATTTGGAAAGGTAGAAAAACTTGTTTCTCTCTAAAAGCAGCAGAAATAATCCCCCAGTGGACTGATATTCATCTTGTTTCCACTGCAGGTCAACCTGGTAGAGGCATTTTGTCAAACGTTTTGTTATTTTTACTTTGAAATTGAAATGATCTGTTTCTGATGCTTTAACAAAGCCCATTCTGTAGTTAGTGGTTGATTATATGAATCACAAAACAGTTTGGTGAGCCTTTCCACAGAGCCACACTGGAACCTCTATGGAAATATCTTGCAAATGATGTTTTTCATACACATCACTTGACTATCACTATATCAAAAGCAGCCCTTCTGTTTTCTTATCATGTTTGTTTGGAGCTTTGGGGATAGTAAACAGGAAGCTGCACTCTTGCAACCCTGCAGGCAGTTTGCCCTTCTGCATCACCTTCCTCCGCGTTTAGCACATACTGATTTACCTGTTCATGTCGTCCACTCCATCTGCTGCAAAGTAGAAACTCTTGACCTTGGGGTGACATGCTTTGAAAGCGCTAGAGAAACATGGGGGGGGGGGCAGAGGGAGTTATTTTTGCAGACAAGTGTTTCCACGTCAGAGCATGCACACGGACGAGTAAATACACATAAATATGCAATAGACCGTCTCCATGCACTTACTACTTCTTGCGACATTCACTGGCGCGGTCAATCTTAAACTCTGGAAGACTGACGAAGCCCTCTGCCTTCTCATCCTGAACGGAGAGTGAAAGAAAAGATGTCAAGGGGAACATAAATAATAAACTAATGGGAGGTGCTGAAAACTAAAAGAAAGGCGAGATGTTAAAGGAAAAATCTGCTTCATGTCAATCTGGAGTATTTCCTATAAATATATCTATTGTGACTAACTTGAAATCTATTTTACTTTACTACTCCAAGGCACAGTGACTCATCCTGTTGGATAACTTTTACACACGGTTCCCTCTTTGTCTTTGTCACGGAGCTATTTCAAAAACTTGCACAGCTCCTATTAAGTTACAGCAAGCGCAGATTAAGACAAATTTCATCACTGGCTCCTTGTTTCAAATACGTACTTTATTAAACACCATGAAATATGGTACAATTTTGAGGAAACTGCCTCTTGAATTGCTCCTTCAAAGTTTAGGGTCAATAAAACTTCCTGCAGGAGGAGAGGAAAAATCTAAAAAGAGACTTGCCTCCTCGTTGATGTACCAGTACAGGCAGTTGTCCTTCAGAACAAACCAGTACTTCTTCCACTTCTGAGAAAAGTAACCCTTCGCATCTCTCTTTCTCCACAGCCATCCCTCGCAGTCTCCTCTGCCTAGCGCCTTGCAGGACACACGCCTCCGACTCAGGGAGGCCAAACTCCGTCCTGGAACAACACGGAGGAAATATGAGGGCGGCGTTGACAGATGCAGAGAACGGTGAGAAAAAAACTGTCACTCAAAAGGTAGAGCATAGTACTAATTCTGCTTGTAAGTGCTCTCTCTTTCACAGTAGTGTGAATAGAAGCATTCACAATACGCCACATCCTAATGTAGCAATAAGCCTTGGCAAGAGTTCAGTGTCTGGATTTGACTGAACGCTGCTGCACTGCAGTAAGGTAAGAGGTGTTTAATAAAAAATGCTTTTTTCCCCTCTGGCATAAAAGCCTTGCTACGCTTTTCACAGCAGGCTCCTCATTACAGATTACCGGGGAAACTTGGCTCCTGGTTGAGGGCCGCCGAGAAATTTTTATTGTGTTGTATCAAAAGTGTTGCGACTTTAAAGGGGAACACAATTCAATATTCCATTTATTTCTGTGGCGATGGGAAGTGCGGCGTAGAGTAATTCTCTAAACAAAACAACTCTCTTCCAAAGTGCAAGGAACACAAGAAAACTAAAAAAACATGAGGTTTTAAGTCTAGAGAGGCTATATACTCTGATATAGAGGAAGGTGTACATCCTGAAAATGTACAAAAGTGCACTCCTTTTATTCTCAAGTCCTTTTCTGTGCAGCAGCTCCGCACTAAAGGCCTGATATCATCATCAATTTCCCAGACCGCCCTCAGCCTGATCCAAAAGGAGGAACTAATATTTCATTACCTGTTTGATAAGGACGCTGCTCGGACCACTAAAGAAACACTGATAAATTAAATCATTAAATCATTTTCAAACTTTGGTTTCCTTGCTGTAAACAAACAAAGCCGACGCCCTGAAAAAGTGCAGATGGAGCTAAAGCTTTTCAGAGCTTCTCGCGCCGGCAGATGGTGAAACAAGCAAAAGTCCGGTGGAAAAATAACACAAATCACTTCCAACATGTTGATCCTCGTTAGTGTGGTGAGAGGAAAAGAAAAAAAAAAGCTTTGGTCAAAGATGCAAAGAAACTGATAGCAGGGGGCAGAGAGAAAGGAGGATCATGTAACCAAAAGGAAGAAAAAGAGATTGAGGGGATATAGTTTGTGGCTTTCACCCATGGTGTCATTTGTTTGAAAAAATATAACAAACATGCGACCAAAACATCTTTACCGAAATGCCCCTAAGGCTGGATGGGATCATTGGATTTTCATGTGTAAATGTTCATCTGGACTGAGTGTACAGTATATAGCAAACAGATGGAAAGCTGCTCCGCCTGCAGTCCAGTCTGGACTCTTGAAAACCTGCGAAATGATCATGATGTGTTAGAATGCAGTGGCCTCTGCACTAAATGTGAGAAAAATGCTTTTCCAGTTGATGAAATGATTTTGTTGTGGGGACTCAAGTGGAAGCAGATAATAATTAGACCACTCCAGGGGGATAAATTGGCAAATTGTAAGATAGAGATCGCTGCAGTCAGTGAAATCTTTCATCTATAACAAGATGTAGTGATAAATTGGGTTTCTAGCCGGCGTCTTTTCACCTACGTGTACACTAATAAATGCCCAACACAAAGATGCTAATGCAGCAGTAATATGACTAACACTCACAAGTGATGATATAACAACAATTTTGACAACATCGATCATTCATCAACAGACATAAATGTCATGTACTAGCAAATGTCCCGCTTTTCGAACATCCAGATTCGCTACATCTCTCTGTTTCATGCAAAGGTCGACAATTGGTCACCTTGCGCTTTGGGGAAATGTCATTTAATCAAATATCAAAAGCTCAAACAAGCGATAACTAGAAAGGTGCACTCAGTACCATAACCTAACCTAAACCTAACCCAACTGTCTGATGGAGGCACAGACTCTGACACAACAGCTGTGAACATCAGCACACCTACAGTCAAGATGCAGCAAAGACAGAAATGGGGGATTATGAATGTCGACTGTAACATATCGGGTATGGATTTAATCTGCAGGTTCAAAAAGAGACCAAACTTTTCTATGGATGTTAATTTTTGAGTTTTCTTTTTTTGTTAAGGTTTGTTTTTAGCCTAGCTGAATGCCTTCTTAATGCTCAGTGATTTCAAACAGAAGCAGTTGACCATGATTTGCAGCTCCACCCAGTATGAGGAGTGAGTGAGGTGTCAGCAGTGATATTATTAAATAAGTATTAAACAATCAATAAAATATGTTTTCAAAAGCCTGCAATTAACATCAGCGACGAGAAGCCATTCAGCGTACAATACTAGCAAAATACAAACCTGCACTGACTTATTTTGTTTAGATAAATAAAACAAAACACTTTTGTTTAACAGGTAAGTTTGCTGTTCATGTTATCTGTAACTGTATGTTCATGGGAGCCGTCCTAGACAGGAAAACGCAGACACTGTGTTCAGTTGTGCATTTCTAAGTAATAATTTCCAATTAGTTGTCACCACAAGAGAGCTTTTTAGTATGTAAGTGTATAATGAGCTGCACATTCAAAGATGATAAATCCCTCTGCACTCAAAAATGTGTTTTTCTTCATGCTGCTTCACCTGGATGTTTGAGCTTGACGGTGCAGACGGATGTGTGCGCAGTTTGACACTAAAAGGCTGGTTTCAAATTTGACGACTGAAGGGGGAAAGTTTCTCCATGCTCCTCTTCAATCTGAGTTTAGGACGTGTGTGTGTGTGTGTGTGTGTGTGTGTGTGTGTGTGTGGAAGCCAGTCATGCAACTTAGGCAAGGGGCTTGTGGAAGCTTTAAAACCCAGTATTTTTATGTGTATAACTATTTCTGGAAGGTAAGCATGCGATGGAAAATTAAGTTTCCAAAAAAAGAAAAAAATACTGAATGGATTTTTATTTGGGTTCAAGTGGAGCCTGCTATTTAATCAACAACTGATTATAAACACAATGCAACCAATAAAAGTCTCTATTTTGCTTGTACTGAAATACATATTTTCTAAGAAATCATTGGTGAATCATAGACCCGGATAATTTGTTCGACTGCGGCAGCAGCAGCTGCTCTCACATTTTTGTACATCGTCCATTAACTCAGCGTCCGTGACAGAGTGAACTGCCACAACTGGCAAGTGTTGGACTGTGACTGCGGCTCGTGCTTGGCGAGAAAAAGGGAAACCGAACAGGTGGCTTCTCTGCTTACCTTTATTCTTCTTCCTGGTCTTTGACTGCAGAGAGGAGGACTGTTGGTATGTCTGAGAGCGGGTTAGAAAGGAGAGAAGAAGAGGGAGGGAGAGCAGGCTGTCAGGATGAATCAGTGGCCTTTGTTTGCTGCAAAGAATCCTGGGATATAAAAGATGACAGATCTTAGGGAGCAGAGGAGACAAGGAGAGGAGGCAGAAGGCACACGGATACAAAGGGAAATTCTCTCTCTCATTATCTCTTTCTCACACACACACACACACACACACACACACACACACACACACACACACACACGGGGGTGGAAAAGTCAACCTCATGGAGGACTTTAGCAACTCTCACACCTCTAAACATAGAACAGAGGGGAAGGGAGGGGAGGGGAGGGGAGGGGAGGGAGCGGTGGCACAATAGGACATCCAGGTGACAGAGGAAAATGAGAGAAAATAGAGCTCAGGCACCTCTGGGATTGAATAGGAATCTCAGTAAGCAAAACATGAAGGACAAACATGTAAAAGAAGGTTTTCAAAGTCTGAGTTAGTTAGTTAGCTACAGGCTACAGCTTGAGCCCCGAACTGTTAGCCTGTTTGTCGTGTCCCCACACATGTATAGACAGCTATCACTGGAGCACTTTGATACTGAAGCAAACTTAAAAACAGGATGATTCCTAGGCAAGTTCTGCAGGAGTGCCTTTTTTGATGATTTCTAAGCAGGTTTCTGAATGTTTATTCACATCTGAGATAATTCAAACTGACTCTAATAATATGTATTCCATCAAATCTATCTATCTTTGAAAGCCTCCGATTTAAAACATCCAACTCCAGCCAGCATATTTAAGATGTGACCTCTCTCGACAGGTCAGCTGGGGCGATGCTCCAGCTCTGATGTCACGATATTACACATGTCAGAGCCTGGAGCTCGGCCACTCACAGCCCCACGCTCAGCAAGACAGATGACATGGGCCCGCCCACACCCACTGACACGCCATCTGCCATCGCAGCATCCGTGCGCGCCGCAAATACACACTCACGCGTATGCAAACACATTTAATTTCCAAAGAGATGCTGTCGAGATGTATAAGGTCACCGCCGGCCAAACTGGCTGTCTGGACCTGAGAACGGCGAGCTCAGACGGACAGGCAGGGCGGACAGATGTCATGGAAGTGACAGGGGGTAATAACGAGTCAGCATTTGCACAGATCACACTTCACCTCAGCTAATTTTCATCAGGGGTAAAAGCTCCAATGTTTCCTTTTTTCCTAGGATCTTTGAGTCCTGGCTGTACCACAACAAATCAGAGAGGAAGCGGATTGTTACGTCATTTAACTCTTTTGTACTCTGAGGAGACTTGACGGTAATCTACATTATGCAATCCCAAAGCCACTACCTGCAACTTGAGGTAGAACGAACTGTATTTTTCATCCTTCAAACGCTGACGCTCCTTCTTTGTCAAATCTGGCAGCATCTTTAATGCTAAGATGTTATTGTGCTGCTTTTTCTGCTACAAATCACCTGTCAGTCCCAAAAGTTGCACCGTTTTCTCCTTAGACTTTCTTTTAAACGAATAGTTTGACATTTTGATCAAAGTCATTTAGTTTAGCATAAAAGACTGGAATGGCACAGCTAGCCTTGCTCTGTCTAACGTGGCTTCCACACTTCTGCATGGTAACTCGCCACCTCCAGTCATTTCAAGGAGGAGGAAGGAGGAGGTAAGCATCGTGGGACAGAGAAGAGCGTTTGAGTAGCTGATAATACGTCCATGCTGATGATGCTGGTGTCCGAATACCTGGAGCTGTACAACATGCACTAATAAGTTAACTACTACAAACTACAAAAAAAACTAGCTTGCACAGCTTCTACTGGAGAAAATGATGGTTGAAATGATCCATCAGTCCTGTACAGTAGGTGTCTGCAGGTGGTATGAATCTTCAGGCTGTTTGTCATCCACTGTTTAAAACTAGAGAGAGAGGGTAGCACCAACGCTATGAAGTCACTGCTGTGTTTAAACATGCACAACACACACAAGCTGGGCTTTACAGCCTAATTTCAGGGTCAGGGTTTAGGGACTTTAAGATTTTAGGGAGGATGAATAAGGAGAAAACAACAAAATAACTGACTTACGTGATAAATGGAGGCGGGGTCTCTTGGTGGAGAGTCTCTCTGATTTGTCTGGAGGACGTAGTGGGAGGGGCTTTGGCTGTGGTGGCTCCGCCTCTTGGCACGTTTGGCCGTGTCATTGGACCGTTTTCCTGGACGAGCCGTGTGGGAGGAGTAGTCGTCAGAGCCGGTCCTCTCGTCGACACCGGACAGGCCCACGTAACGCATCAGAGACGCCTCTGTGACATCAAACCGCAAAGAAAAAAAAAAAATCAGCATAGAAATGTCAAAAATATAAAATTCACATACAAACACATCAAACTTTGTCAACTTTCAAATGTGTTTACATAAAAGTTCCCAAATCAGACCAATTCTCATACTTTTCTGCAGCATCTCGTGTTCTTCATCTTCACTTGGTTTGTTTTTGATATTTGTGATCGTCATGTTCGTTGCCTGATGAAGTATTTTGAAAATCATCCTTTGCAAATGTTGTGTGTGGCTGCAAATGCACTCAACACATGTTTTAGGCCTTTAAAGTTACACACACACACAATGTGTTTTTAACTTAAGATTTGTTCATGATTCATTAGCGCTCTCCACACACACACACACACACGTTGCTAGCTAGCCCCAGTAGTGCCTCGTGTATTAGCGCACATTCGGGTAACAGAGGTAACCATCAGTTTCTCGACGAGATAATTCACCAGCAATGTCCTGACTGTATTTCCTGAATCCCAAAAGACTTCTCTGACTATCTTGATGGAAAAATATTTAATCACCTGAATGATAAAAAAGATTTTAATCAGTTTCTCAAGTTGCAAAACTGAAAATAGCGTCAGAACAGCACTTTTTAATGATTTACTCACAAGCTAATTATCCTCCAGAGAAACCGATGGTTACCTCTGTGAGTGCAAACTGGAGCTTGCTGCTGGCTAGCTTACAGCTGAAGTCTGCAGCTGGTACCTCGGCACTCTGAGGGTTAATAAAAATAAACCTAACACTTGGACCACAGATCAGAAAATCACTGATTGCTTGTTTGAATGAATGTTGTTCACCAATATTTTTTAGAGGCTGATTGATCCACCCCATGTTACAGCATCGGTGACAAGAATGCTCTTTTTGTGTGTGTGTTTGTGTGTTTGTGTGTTGTGACGGAGATGAGATGTGACACGTCCATGCATGTGTGAGAACGTCCTTGTGACTCCGAGGGTTTAATGGACAACGCTGTAACTCTCCTCCATCGGCAACTTCCTCTCCGCCGCTCCTCTGGGGGAAGGAAACTCAGGTCTCACTACCTCTCCAGCACGGTTCCCACCCTGTCCTCTGCCGGTTGCTAGGCAGCGGCCAGAGGAAAATGAGACACCGAGAAGAGCTGCTGTCAGCGTTGCCATGGCAACTGATTCAGGTGGAGGTCAGGGAGAATAGTCTTTTTTTTCTCCTCTCTTTCTGCCTCCTCTCATCCCTCCTTTTCTCCCTCCTCCTCCTCCTCCTCCATCTCCTCCCTCCTGTCTCTCTTCTACTCTTCCTATCGCTTTCATTCTTTCTCCCTCCCTGGCTGCCTTTCATTTTCTCTGCCTTTGTGCCAACTGTCTACCTCCCTTTTTTTTTTTTTCCCCCCTCATCCCCTCTTATATCATTTCTCTGTGATGCTAATCACAGAGAGAATTAGAGAAAAGGATGGAGGCGCATTGATCTCCACACACGCTGATCACTTCAGCACGGAGTAATACAGAGAGACGGGAACATTTAACTGAATCTAACAGGCTCTTCAGGAGGTGCACACACACACATATGCACTCCACACGGAGGCACTCACCTCTGCGGCTTTCTCTGTTAAGCTTGGCTGGGTCTTCATAGTCGCCCACCCAGTTACACTCCACAGGCATGGAGATGGGCCTCAGCCTGCCTACAAGCACACACACACACACAAAATTAGAAAACCTAATATTCTCCTTGGTGAATATTTAGTTTCTGGCCTAGAGAGTCCGTGTTTATACTCCGATATGTGATATTTAGGATTTTAATACGTTTTTATTCATTTTATCTGTGATGTATGGCTCAGCCTCTTTCTAAAAGCTTGTTATTAAACACCTCGGGGCTTGCAGGTGGATTCCCCGCCTCATGATTGCTTTTGAAGTGGTTCAATACAGCAGAATGAGACTGAGGCGCTCCTTCTGTCACACACTTCCACCATAAGAGCGTACCATATGTAGGCGTGGTGCAGTACACGGGCTCCTCCTCCTCTCGCCGGTGAGTCTCTTGATCCAGGAAGGAGTTTGGTGAATCAGAGCGCTTAGCAACGCTGACGCCACCGTGGTTACGGGATGCCTCATCTCCAGACAAGGCTCCTGTCTCATCTCTATGGCAACAGCAGAGGCGGATTTACCAGCAAACAAATGTACATCAAAGTCAGAGCTCCTCTTTGCTGTCACCAGTCCTACTTTTCTCATTTTTGTCCTTTAAGTACACAAAGAGAGTCACTGCACCTGGGTGTGTACGGCTCAGAGGGTGGAGGGGGGATGTGGAGGTCCTGGAGGGCGGAGCTCTTGGTAGGCGTGCCTGATGGTGTCGCCGAACTGCTTCCTGGGCTTCTGGTTGGCTGCAAAAGTGGACGTGGTTAGCACAATTAATCTTTTAGGTAAAAGTCTTGATGGGTTAATCTAAAGGACAATTCATTAAAACTTGGATAATTTCCTGATATTGTCAACATCACTGTTATTGGTTATAATCGTTGCTGGAGCAGGTTTATGTGTTAGTATCTGGGCAGGTGCCCTCCAGGCCTGCAGGGGGCAACAACATGCTGGTGGCTCTCTGTTTGGATGGCGGCAGCGCAGCAGCTCAACCAACTCAGAAAGATAATCTAGAAACGGTAAAACTGCGATAGAAAAAGGCTAATTTCATGTCCACGGTGCATCAAGCTCAGCCAAGTACAAATCGACATTTGCTCCAGGTTAGTGTTTGTTTTGTAAATAATAAACTGAAGCCATTCATTTAATGCCAGCTGGCCACCTTCACCGCCTGTTAGGTACCTCAGTCACACCGCACTCAGGAAATGAATCATCAGTAAAATAAAAAAAAGTCAGATGAGGCAAGAAACTCTGGCAGCCAGACAATCACACAGGGTTTAAACAAACTTCTCAATTAGACACAGAGCAGTAAAATCATTAGGCAAACTGCCAGTGAACATATTTTCAGGCAGGAATAATTCCTTTCAATTTCCTTTAAAGCGCATTAAAATCTAATTAGTTAGATATAAATCGAAGTTAGAATAAACCCATTATGACTCAAACTCAATCAAAGAAAAGGACAAAATTTAAAACTATCTTTTTGTACTTATCCAGATGTTTTGTCTCATTGTTGTCGTCTTGTGTTTTATTCTTTAATCACGGAAACATTTGCTCCACAAACCAGTTAAACTTCCCACCTGCTGAGAAAGTCTCTGTTTTCAAAGTCCACTTTTCGTTTAGCCATTTCTGCATCGATCCGCTGATCGGTGTGTTGTTATACCTGCGGGAGGAGGAGGAGCGGCTGCTGCACAGGTCTTGACTTGCGCGGCAGCAGTGCATTGTGGGATTTGTAGTTTGAGTGCTGGGAGCGCTTATTCACCGACGGGCCTTTGTTAATAGTCACATGAAATTATCTCCCAGGCCGTATATGATATGCTTTAAAGGGAGACTTTGCTGATTTTCACTCATAACATATGGGGGAGTGTATGCAAATGAACTATGTTTAACTTTCCTCCATGTTGCCTGTAAACCTGAGCTTCCATCTTATTGTCGGCAAAAGTCTCCTGGCTCTAGGTCAGTTTGTCCAGCTACAGACTGCTGTAAGAAAACAGCTGTATTAGTTTGATGTTGACATCAGACAGTCAGAGCTGCTGATGTGAACAAGAATAAAGTGCAAAGGATTTATGGTGTCTGGAGGAGGAACAGGCCGAGGACAGATGCACAGTGCACTCTGGTTGGTGTGGGTTTTCTCTGGTCATGTAGCACCATGTTCAAAAATATTTGTGCTTTTCTACTGCTGAGACAGCCCAGTGTAATGAGAAGTCCGTCTCTCCAACCGTGAAACGCTTCTTTGAGAGTCACAACAAGTCACACAAGACAAAACAGTGATGGAGGGCAGAGAAAAACAGTTTTCCTTCGTGTCCCCTCCTGTTTGGGTGTAGATAATCAGTGTTTATTGGGGTGATGCATGTCATAATTCGTGGAGCACTGGGAATGGAGGGAGCCGTCAGTTTCCCCCTCCCATTCATTCCAGTGTGTTTCAGCTGGCAAACAAAACCATGCTGAGCCACAGTACCCTGACCTAATTACACGCTTTGGCTGCAGTCGTACAGGGAGTGGGAATGCTGTGGGGAATTATGTGGGCCAGTGCGGTGCCTTAATAAAGTCTATAAAAGGTAGAGCTGGTCCCACCTGCAGAGCGAGGGGTTTCCAACGCATGTTCTTCAGCAGAGCAGGGGCGGAGCTGAGCGTGCTCTGTGGACGCTTCTTCAGGGTCAGGGACACGACGCCTTTATCGGCCCTCAGCGAGCCGACCAGGTTACGTAACTGCCAGCCCACCTGTGGACGGAGGGGCGAAGATGATGATTATCCATCATCTGGATAATGAACAATACAAGTACAGCATTACATTTATATTCAGCCTGTAGTTTGAATTCAGTCCACGTCGTGATTGGATCTCGCTTGTTGAGCCTTCTGTGCAAAGGCAAGTGGGTGTGGAGGTGGTAAGTCTATCTATAGAGCTTTCATGTGATGTAACCTGCCCTCAATTTGAAAACAAATACATCTTATCATTTCTCTTTCTACATTTTTAGCCACTGTTTTCACAAAACAATGCCAACACTGTTTGTTTGTAGGAGATTTTGTGAACAAAACCTACTGCATACAAAAATAAAAATGGCTACTATAAGGGTTAATTTGAAATACTTTTTCCCTGTTTGACCTTTTACTCATTTGAGCTTTGTGGGGAGATACTTCCTAATTAAGGCAAACACACTATCTTAATTGCTTTTACTGGACTGGCCCGAGATCTGATCATAATGCAAGAGGAGGTGCAGAGAAGACTGGAGGATCTGATTACACTAATTGCAATGCATGCTGCGTGCTTTTACACCTGGCGAAAGTACGGGCACAGTCTGCTTTAGGGATGTAAACAGATGAGTCGGCCCACCACAAAATACACAACACTGGCAAAAGACACGACTGGCTTTAGTTTCAGGGGGGTTTTTTGGCCAAAAAAACTCTCATATTATGACTTTTTTAAGTTAATATGGTGAATTTAAGTCCAATATTCACTCTTTTAGCTCTGTTTTTGGTCTCCACCTAACCCTAACCCTTAGGGAAATATTTCTTCAGCTTCTAAATGCTCCACCGTGTCCACCAGCTAGTCTCTAAATGTGTCTGTGTGCTGTTAGGTGCTGAGCAGTTTGAGTACAGTGGGTGTTTAGAGTTTTTTTTTTTTCCTGAAAATGGTTTTGCGCTGCAGATGAAAATGTTGCTCCAGTAGAAGAGCGGTGAGAGTCAATGAAAACAGTGAAGCTGCAGACTGTAAAACCAAGCAAACATAAGCTGAAAGATACTAAAACACTTCATAGAGCTGAGAGAAACTGCAGAGATCTTTGGATTCATCATTTTCAGTGACTGCACAGTGTTATTTCAGACATGTTATCATAGAAATACTGATAATAGCTGTATTTGCACCCAACTGTAAATAGCCAGAAGCAGTTTGGTTAGGTTTATACGCCAAAACCACTTAGGTTAGGTTCAGGAAAAGATCATGGTTTGGTTTAAAATAAGAGGTCAAATACAAATATAAAAGGTAGGATACATTAAACATGAAATACACATAGCATTGTGACTTTGTGGAAAATAGGATCTGCCTATATTTGTTTTCATCTATATGTCAAATTCTTCTATTATATGTGTAATACAGATTAAAAAACACAGAATGGCCCTTTAACATGCATTTGTTTTAATTGCACTTTTTTACTCTCTGATTAAACATTAAAGGACGCACACACACATATTCACAATAAGAGACGCACCACTGTCTGGTGATTGACTTGAATGACTTCATCTCCCGCATGGATCTTCTTACAGCGGTCAGCAGGAGACTGCAGAGACGGAGAGAGAAAACAGACGACTATGAATTGATCGGAGTTTATTGATCCCAGCACGCACCAGTGTGGGCGAGTTGTCCAACAAACTGTACTTCAATACGCTATAATATAACAGAGGGAGAGCCTTGCAGAGTCATCCCTATGGAATCTGATCTGGTGTTATGGATCCAAATGTTATGGATCCAAGTTTTGCAGATATTCTCAGCGTGGTGGGAAACCTGCTTCATCGGTATTTGTAGGAAGAAGTTGAATTATGTCACACATAAACTGACTGCTAGTTAAATGTGTGAGTGTGTGGAAGATGAGATTGTAAACCTCTCACCCCCTCAGTCGTTCCTGTGATCACATGGAGGCCGTCGTAGGTTGACTTGATGTACATTCCCTGATGGAGAGAGACAGACGGAAAAGGTCAGAATCCCTCATCAGATCTTATCAGCTTTAACAATATCAGAACTCATGTCTTAAGCTCAGTGTTATGAAAACTGTGTCGGTTTGCTTTTCCTCCAGGGCCCAGTCCTCAATACAGGCTAATGAGTTAAATCTAAAGATTCATGGGTGACATATTGGACAGGTTTCAGAAGTAAAATACTTCAGCCTAATATTAAACTCCCACCTAAAATTTGTTTGCAAGATTCTTATGGCGAGTTCTGTATTTTTAATGTAGGCAACGTATTTGTTGTTGAGCTTCTGTTTTGCATTGTCTCTCTCTGTGTATTTGTTTTTGAGTTTTAGGTATTTAAAAAGGCCCATCTAAGGATTGGCATTGCAAATTAGCTTAGGCTATAAATGTTGTGGTGTGGGGCATGGGTTTATGCTACATACTCGTCCCTGCACAAATTAATATAGACATTAATAAAAAAAATAGCTTGAAGGCTAAAATAATTACTGACAAATGTCTAACCTAACCCTGATACACAACAGTTTTCAGTGGCTGTCTAATTAATGATCACAACCCGAAAATGAGAGGAGCAGCAGAATATATGAAATGTTAATCTAATGTATCCGACTCATTAATCTAACAGCTGTAGCCTTCTGTACTTCATGAGCTACTTCCTGATTCGTATCTATGAAGTTGATCAGATTAAAATGTTGATATGAGGGAGATATCACAGAGCACATGAACCAGAGAACAGATAAACTTCTCTTATCAGCCGTCACTGAATTGACATCTTTAATTCAGATAAAAATGAGAAGCTGCTCCCTTCATGTTTTCATCGCTTTGCTGGAAGAAAAAAAAAGGTTATAAAAGGTTTGATTAAGTGGTGGAACTTTGTGAATCTACATATTTTGCCAACCAGGAACTGGATCCAAACTGGAACCAACTATCATCTCTATGTGACACTGTTATAAGGCTCCAAATGTGTTGGGGATTGTAACTTCTGGTAAAAATAGCTTCTACAATAACACCATGATGAAGCACTTGTATACAGTGGAATATTAACACCATTGCAGCAGTAGGGGGGTAATATTCAGAGAAAAAAAGGTGAAATACTGTCAGGGATTTTAAAGTTACAAATATACGGGACAAAAACTCGTAAATTTCTGAATTGCTTCGCTTTGCAAACTTGGATCAACCTCATCACTGCAGTTTTTTCTTGTATATGTATTACATGTGAGAGGACATCCAGTGTTTATCATTGGAAATGTTAAACTTCAATATCGAGATTCAGAGTTTCTTCTTGAAATATTATCCCCCTCTTATGGCTCTTTAACATGTTTGATTTCCACGGAGAAAAGTCTTCACTGCAGAGACACACTGAGTACCCAATGGTCTGTCAAGCAGCTGAGAATTACGGCTGTCACAGACGATGAGGAGCTCAAAATGGCTGAAAATCTAAAGCACTTCCAAGAGCCTGACAGGAGAGTGTGAGCTTGTGACTGACAGACAAGCTACACTAATGTGGCATTTACATAATACTTTAATGGTCTTATTTCATGTTTCACTTGAACAAGACAAAAGGCTGCAAGGACGAGGAACTTTTGTCTCTTTGGATTAATACTCATGGAAGCTGTGTCTGATTTTGTCATATAAAAGTCGACCAGGTAGCTTGTGATAATTTTATCTTTATCTGAAATAATACATCCTAATTTATTTATTATATGTTCTATTATCTCAGTCTGAAAAGTAACTTATAACTTAAGTAATTAAAAACATGTGGTGCAGTATAAAGTACACTATGTCCCTGTGAATTGTACTCTTAAGTAAACTTAAAGTGGAAGTAAACAACTTTCCACCACAAGTGTTTCCAAGTCATATTATTGTACTGGATTGACATCTTCAAATATTCAACCATCTGACTGCTTGTACTTCCTTTGAACTGGAATTCAAGCTCTCATTTTCCCTGGTAGCAGACCGAATTGCGTAATTAAAGGAGGCTTGTAGTGAACCAATCTAAACGCTGACTGTATCATTATTCTATAAACATTACACTGTGTAAATAACTGCTTGCTTTATAATGATAAGTTACAGCAAAAAAGTTGTCTGCTTCCACTTTGGGTAAAGTACAAGTACCTAAATTGATTTTTTTGAGGGTAGGAAAGGGTTTTGTCATTAAACACAACCTGAAATATACCACAGACACACATGAAATTGAGTTCATAACACACTACAGCTCAGTACACTGGACCATTACCAGGCCTTCAGAGGGTTTGATGTTGGTGAGGTGAACCAGCTCCAGGTGGGCTGACTGAGAAACCAACGGGTCAGACGACACACACACAATGTGCTCACACACCTCCGACAGAGTTTTGCACTGCGGAGAAGAAATACACAGAGAGCTTCTTTTATGAAAGAGGTACACCGCTGAGTTTTATTAAGAAAATAGAGATGAAAACAACACAAAAACACAAACAGCTTGAGTCTCGTGTATCCAATAAACCGTTTTTCTTCCTGCCACAAAGGATGCGACAGCTTTTGTTTCTCCATTAGAGGTTTTCTTTTCAGCTTTACTGAGAAAATAAACAAATCTAAATGCAGCAGCTCAGAATTTATGTTGTTAGAGGTCGCCGCTATCAACGCAGCTATGACTTATTCCTGGAAGCACTTTAAAGGGTCAGTTCACCTAAAATAATAAGATAACATATTGTTTTCTCTACTGGAGCTTTTTGGTTTATTTGTCCAGTGTTTTATATCCGTCTCTAAAATGGAGGTGAATTTAATTTGTGGTGCACACAGCATTCACAAATTGAATCTAAAAAAAGATTAATATTTTTTACAGAAACTGCAGAAGACAGTTTTAGGGAGCATTTCCCAGATAGAAAGTAGTTAGAATAAAATATCCTGACCGCTTATCTTCTGGACAATCCACCGTGGTGGCTTCAAAATATTTTGAGGAAACATTTTGAAGAGCTTGATGCTATATTGTCGGTGAACTTCAGCTTCATCACTCTTGTTTCTCCCAGAGGAATCAGAGTCATCCGCAGACGTTTGGACTTGGCATGGCGGATAAAGCACAGGTGGAACTAATAACATTGACGATGGCTCCGTTCCAGCAATTAGTGCAGTGCTGTGCAGTAATTAGTGGATGTATTAGTGACACCTGTGTTTGACAAGTCAACATGTCTGCCGTGGAAAAGGTCAATTACGCTTCAGCTGCCCCCCTCCCCCAGTTTGGGAACCACTGATCCATTTTTTTTCTGGAAGATGATGAGATACTGTTGAATCATCTTAAATGTCATTTTTAATGCTGTGGCCACCACAAACAAAATGACTCTCATTGCATCTCAAAGACTGAAATAAAACCAAATGGAGGAATTTAATAAGTATTTACACTCAAATACTGTACTTAAGTATGAATAACATTTTGAGGTACTTTTACTTGACTTGAGTATTTCCTTGTTGAACTACACTCCCAAGTCGGAATAACTGGACTTGTTCCTTGTCTTCTTATATTGCTGATGTTATGTGGATGCAGCATTAAGTATGTAGCTAGAGCCAGGGAGCCGTTAGCCTAGCTTAGCATAAAGACTGGAAGCAGGGGGAAACAGCTAGCCTGGCTCTTTCCAAAGTTCACAAGTTTAAGCTTAAAAGCAACTCTGACGGCAGAAATACATAAGGCATTTTTTTACCTGCTATTCAGACTCCATCCATCTGTTTTTCAGTTTCACTGTGTGCATATTAATTTTTTGTCCAAATGATTAAGGCAGTTGGTTATGCAGGGTTTGGAAGCGTATTCAATAATAACTGGGTTTGAATGAACTAATTAGGTTCTTTTAACAACAGCATCATGGATACAAAGTGATTTGAACAATGTAGAAACACCCACGAGGCTTCACTGCCTCTGGTACAATTAGGCATTTATTTGAATCATTTTTGACAAGTACAGTGTGTACTCACTGTACTGACTTTTTTTTACACAGTTTTATGTAGTCTTTACCTGTTGGAGGACCGCGTAGCCGCGTGTAGAGACTGCAAGGGACTACTGCACATCTGTGCCCCATGTATTTTTTTTATCATCAGTACACAAGCATAAGAGTAAACACAATAATTTTTGGTTTCAGGAGCATCCTCGCTGATTGGCAAGCAATCTCTGATTGATGACAAAAGTCCACAAAGTTACTGTGCGTTGCTGTTATTGGCTTGACTGGATAGTTGTTTCCCCTGCTTCCTGTCTTCATGCTAAGCTAAGCTAACCAATTCTCATCTGGTAGCTTCATATTTAACCACCAGATGTGAGAATCATATTGATCTTCTCATCTTACTGTGAAAGTGCATATTTCCCAAAATTCAACAAGATGTACTGTTGAGATTTATTCAAAAAGCAGATCCAGCTGGAGTTTCTGTCTTTGCGGAGCATTGTATGAGTGCATATGAGGAGATCAGTCAAAAAACTGACATTACCCATCAACACGGAACAAATAAGGGACAGCTGGACGAGGAAGCAGGACTCACCACATGAAGGATTTTGTTCTCCGTCTCAAACACCGTACAGTCCTGAGGGAGAAGCAGAATTTAATGTAGCGCGAGCAGAACATCCTGTCTTGCAAACACTCAAAAACACACACCATCTCACTGCTCGCTGTCTCCTCTGTATACTGTCTGGGCCTCACATTACTGAACCCTACACCTGCACACTCTATACCCTCGCAGATGAAAATACGCCCACACAAACAGACGCATTTATCTTTTATTTACACACACATCAGTCATACAAAAGACAGACTGTAAGGACATAAATAGCAAAGAATTGAGTCTCGCTTAAGGATGCAGAGAGTCTGAGGCTGCTGCATCACACCCACGCACACATACCGTTCTTGGGGGGATATGACAACCAAGGCAGACTAAGAGCTATCAGTCTTCAAAACACACAAGCGCAAACAATTCCACACACCTGCTGTACAATGGTGGTGAGCTCCAGGCAGAGCTGAATGACATTATTTCGGGTTACTGAGTAGTCTGCCACTGCAGCAAAGGGAGACCTGGGAGGAACAGATAACACACCAGCATGTCTTCAAATGTTTTCTGCTGCATTAGATAATGTACAGAGGAGATGGACAGGAGCATTGTTAGGGAGGCAGGTGTCGTGTGTGCACAAATACAGAAACACAAATTTATAGGGAGAACTTTTACGACTTATTCATGAGCAGATCTGTGACGTTGTTTGTACGTTATAAATCTGACAAGGTGCATTTGTATAAGAAAAGATTAAAAACACACGGATAAAGTGACAGATTTCAGAGTAAATGTTGTGTTTCTTTGTACTGTTTTTGCTGTTGCTCAATGAATCTACCAATTCTTGTTGTTAAAAGTCAGAAAATGTGAAAAATACTCTATGTGGCATCTTTAAATTGCTTGTTGTCACGGTTACAGGTTGCCGTTCATCACTAGTCAAGAGGTTGGTTCTTACCTGATGTATGGTAACTCTCTTCCCTGAACTAGTTTGGCTAAATTTCCTCATGAAAACCTTTAAAATGAGGCCTGAAACCTGAAATCCTTTCTTGTTGCTCGCAACCAAGCTGTTCATTATTTGTCGGGGCTTTTGGTAACTGGCTTGGTGACGGGCGAAGAGCTTAAAACAAACCATTTTACCAAATATATGGTAAAATGGCAACGCCAAGGTGATCAGTTTAAACAGAGAAAAGTGTTTAAGAAGCTGGAAACACATGTGAAAATGTGGTATTTCTGCTTGCAAAGTCACCGAAAGGGATTAAAGCTGTTAGTGACTGATTTTCTGTGGATCAGCTAATCAATTAATCAACTAACTTCAAGGGAAAATTTTCAGAAAATGCTAATTGGATTTTTTGTGGTGCAGCCACTGTAATTCAAGGAGCTGAGACACGGTGGACTTCCATTGGAATGAATGGAACCTCATTCATAAAACCAAGGCTGCACACGTGCTCAGGCCTCAAATGCAAACCCATTTATCGCACAGGGGACACTGGAGAACATTTTCCCTGACGTCTGGCCTCTTAAAGTGGGTATTGAACAGTGATATTCTTGCAAAGTGAAAAGGTTGACACAGCTCCAGTGAACGGATGAATAAAGCTGGATTGGAGAAGCCGGTAAATAGGCCATTTTCTTTCTGAGAGCATCAATTTACACACCTCTTACCGCCTGCTTGTCATTTCAATCCAGATTTTTGGAAACAAACAAACTAGTCGAGGCCTGGCTGCTCTTTTAGAAAGCTGAAATAAACCATGTGAGGTGGGTTATTAGACGACTGTGGCTTTATTATGCCATTACCATCCGTCCCCAAAGTCTCCCACATGTTTGCATGCATGGTGAGAGTTTCCACGGAGGTGTGTGCTTTCTGCTGTCAGCTTTGCTTTTATGAAAACCTTTTTTTTTTTCCCAATGAGAAGTGGGTCTTTAAAGCCCCTTTCTTTGTGCAAACACAATGTTTATAAATGAGGCCCCGGGCGTATTGTAACATAATAGACCATTCAGGTGTGAACAAGGTGCTGATGATAACAAACATGCAGCTAATGGGGTGCTAATGACTGCACACACACACGCAAACTGATAAACTGCACATACATACAGCAAAGTCATTATGGTTACACAGATAAAGACACATAGTGTTACTTTGCTGCATTGTTCTAAAGACCCAGATTAAAATTCGGCCACAGCCTCTAGTGTATGCTGTATCTGTGGTGTGTGTGTGTGATTTGGGTCATCAGTATTGAGGCTGTGTGCTATATATATGCAGGACCTAAGGCTACACAGACTGTTTGCTAACCGTCAGGCTCCAACCCTCAAACAACGCTCAGGAAACACTTTTTTCTGTCTCAGTGTCCAACTATGTGAGGTGAACGGCATTTAGGGTAGTTTAAGGTCCTAAAACTTCTTTGAGTCATAGATCAGTTAAATCTGACAACACAGACACGATTATACATTATAGTCTATATATTTGCTTAGAAATCACAGAGAAAAGATGCTCCTGATACTCCTGAACTTGCCTTTGGATCATCTAAGGTACACACTGACGCCAGTATATCCAGGAATTAACGTCTATATTGGACGACTCAGCATTTTATGATTAATGGCCAACGCCAACGTTCAGTGCTGATGTAGAAAGTGTGCAGAGTGTAGGATTGTCTTACTTTTGACCAATTATAATCATAATTGATTGGCCCTAACTGCAGTCTTTCTATCATCATGCACAGATATTGCAGAAACAAAGAGTATTAAAAACTTTAGCAATGAACAAAATCTTTGTCAAAATACTTCTAAATATAAATATAAAGTAGCACAAATAGTAATAGTCGCCACCGACACTGATATTTGTCAAATTTATCATCACATTTTTAATTTTCAGCTACTCCCCTGTGGGTGTCATTGATTCTCTTGATCCCCTTGGTATCCTTCAGTATCCCCCAAATTTTGATCAAAATTTTAAAGTCTGCTCATTCACTACGTTGGTTAAAACTAGTGATTAAAAAAAAAAGTACCACTGCTGCATTTTGAAGCTGTCTGCAAAATACATCACACATAAACTGTAGTCTCTGTGGCCATGTTATTAATTCATAGGTAGGTGCTCTCAAATGTGCATATAAAGAGGACCAGAGAGAGTTCAAAGAAAGAAAAATACTGCAAATTTCAGCCACCGTGGATGATAATTTCCCTTTTCTCTGTGACAGATTTAAAGAGGGACGGTTTGCCTTCTGCACGGTTTGTACAAGAAAGTATATATATAAGGAGGCATCAGGGTATCAGAGGGAGGAAAAAGAGGATCCAGGCTTTACCCACACTGTTATTTTATACATGAGAAGGTTGCAAGAATGTCTTCTCAAGTCATTTACAGAGAAACTAGAAAGCGCTGCTGCCTGAGAGCCCTGAGAGGTCTAATAAGCCGCAATCAGGGAGGGATGAAAGTTCAGTTTTAACAGGATTTATGCTAATTTGCTGCTGTTGTAAACCTTTAGGAAGGACTCATCTTGTGAGTATTACTACAAGAGAGACTGTAGCCCAACATGCTTTGAAATTCTAACCTTTTCCACATCGTTAGGGTCTATTAATGAATTCAACCCATCATCCACCACGCTGCTCTTGTTTTACTCGCTCATTTCTTATTCCTCTGCAGTAGAAATCAATTTTAGGAGATGAGATTTCATTGAAATCAGAGCTGTAGTGGGATCATATGCGTGCAAAATGTATCAGTGTGCCCTCACACAGCTGGAAAATGCTCTTTTCTCCACATTTGGCATGTGTAACATGCAGGATAAACATATAAAAAGGAGTCTTTGACAATGCCTGAACACACAGTTATGTCTCAGATTTGGAGAATGGAGAGCATGAAGCGCCGGCCCTGCTGAGTCTATCCCTTTCTCAATGTCGCTTTGCCATTTACAGTTGCATCACCGTGCGTGGGCTTAAGAGTGTGTGTGTGTGTGTGTGTGTGTTCTTGCATAATTGTGTGTGAGTGTGTGCAGATGTGGGTGTGTGTGAGTGTGCGTTTGTGCGAGCGGCGTGGGTGTATCTACGGGTCTGAGTGTGCGTGGCTCTATAAGCTTTTGTGTGTCTGGATGGCCTGAGGACAGATGTGGGTGCCTGGCATTTCAAGAACCGATGTCAGAGACCTTTAGTTCTGTTTCTGATGCGTGTGTCGTGTGCAGGAGATCGAGTCGAGTCATGAATAAATAAAGTGACAGAGAGACGAGGAGAGCGAGGGAGAGGAACATGGTGAGAAAAAGTTCTCACATTATTCCCTTGGAAAAAAAGAAACATTTCTTCAAAGAGGTCAACAACCAACAGCTGCAGGAGGGTTCGTGTTGCCGACTGAAGCTTTAGTTGTACAAACACAAACAAAGAAAACCTTCAGAGACAATAGAAGGAAGATTTAGAGCTCTGCTCTCTATATCATCTACATTAGGGCAACAGCTAATCATTATTTTTTCATAGACCTTTTGGATTAATTGATTACTAGTTTAGTCAAGTCAGAAAGTTCTGAAGTTTCTATTTCCTCAAGCCCAAACTGAAAGTTGTCTTGTTTGGTTCAAATCAACAGTATAAAACCCAAAAATTCAGTTTATGGATTGTGGGTACTGTATGTATATGTACTGCTCGCCTTGTAATTTTGATTTCTTGTATGGTTTCTATTTGTGTTTTTGTTGTTACTTTCATTCTATACACTTTAAATCGTTTTTTTCTTTTCTCTATTTAAGTGCATCTATCTCTGTCCCTGTGCCGCCCCACAGTGGGGATCAATAAAGGCTTATCTTTATGTCCGACTCCACCCGTCTTCCTTTCTGGGTTTCCAAATGGAAGCGCCCACTCCACCGTCAGCCAAAGAGAGTGATGTAGGTGAGAGCGCTGACGCCCTCCGCTCCCTCTGCCCCACACACAGTCACACAGGCAGTTCACTGGCTGTGCTGGGCACACACAGGAGCATGGTTGTGTGATTCTGATGAGGCATGAGTGCCTCTAAGCACCGTGGTAAATCAATTCTCTGATGAGCAGTAGCTTGTTTGTCATCGTCAACAGAAACATGTTACCCTGCACAGATCTGTCTGTCTGTCTGCTTGTGTCTGTGGCTGCTCGTCTCTCTCGCTCACACACACACACACACACACACACACAAGCGGACAGGCAGATAGATGGAGAATCATGCTCATGTATGTATAAAGGGAATCAAGGGGCTTCGTGGTGCTACGGCCACCTGAAGGCTAACAAACATAGCGACAGAGTTTAAAAAACAAAGGCGCTGAATGATTAATCAACACTAAAAATTGTTGCCAGAAGAATGATTAATTTCTGTGTATTTGATTCATACTGTAATTGGACCATAACTATTCTGAAATTAAAAGTGGTGTTAACATGTGCACCTTCCTGGCCACAAAACTAAACTACAACCTCCTACTACTTTTAATTCCAAGTCAAAAATATCAGGAAAGTCAGTGAGAGTGCCGTCGACTTTAGTGTGAAGAACTACAGAAGTAACAACATTTGCACAAATATGTAACAATAGTGAATGAAACAACAATAAAAAACTTCTGATCTGCACATTAAGTCATCAGAACTGTGTCAGGAGAGCAGCCTGTAAACAAATTACCTGTCCAGCCAGGCTAGCAGGCTCTTAGCAGCGGTAATGAGGTCGACCACGGAGGTCAGCAGGTCGTTGGGGAGCCGCCGTGAGGTCCTGCTCTCTGATTGGCTGCTGCGGCGGCGTCCGGAAATGAAGTTCTGCAGGTTTTTGGCCGAGGCGCCGAGTTTGTGAGCCAGAGTCCTGACGCTCTCCGTCTCCAGACCTGAGTTCTACACACAAACACACACAGAGAGACATCAAGAAAGATTAGCCGAACCTCCAGACAGTGAACCATCATGAATACAAATGAGAATCTTAATTGTCAACATGTTTACCAGTATATCTTAAGAAGTCTGGCGCATATTAATGACTTAAATTACATATTCATAGAGAGGAGGTCATCGCACTGACTGCAACAGGGCAGTAAAGCAGAATTTATTACTTATTATTTAAAACACCTTAACTCCTTGTTATTTATACATGTTTATATCCATCCCATACATTACAACAATGACAAAACAATGGCACACAGAAGGAAGACGATGCAAAGGTGATTATTTTAATTATCTATTATTATTAAGTTCCTCAAGAGGGCACCTGGTTTACATGTCACTTTTAGTATTTAAATAGGACTTGGACTTTTTCCTATTTGTCAAATTGTATTTTTACATGATAGTTAGGAGAGAGAATATCAAACTTGACAGGTACCACGCCCCCTTGACCTTTGTCAAGTTTGTTATTAATACCCACCCTGGTCAGAAGTTTTATTTATTTATCTATTTATTTTTTTAAATATCCATACTGTGTGTTCTCTTTGGACCTTAATTTAGGAGTAGCTTTATTACAAATAGTGATTTAAATGACTGGATTCTAACACGATGATTGTGTGCCTCTTTGGAGGTCTGGTACATTCATTAGGAGCATCTTTCTTACAATAGTGATTTACGAGTGTTCAGTCCTCGTCTGGTACCTTCATTTGAACGGAAGGCTCGACTAATTGGCATCCTCTTTGGTACCCTCAGGTGTCTGTTTGGAATCTGCTGAGTTAATTTAGTAGCTTTATTACAAATAGTGGTTTAAATGAGTGGTGGTGCTGTCTTTAAGACTACTCAGACCTCATCTGGTACCTTCATTTGAACCGTGTCCTCTATGATACCCACAGTTCAGTTCAGGTGTCTGTTTGGGGAAGCTTTAATAAAAACAGTATACATAAGGTTTCTGAATGTTGGCAGGATCTCCTTCGCTGAAGTGCTTTTCTGCAGGCACTCGGATGTTGGACATGTTCTCTTTAGTTCTGCTCGTAGCTACTGTGCCGTTACTGCACTGAGTTTTTAAACGCTTCTGTGATTCTTTGAAATGTTCCGGTTATAAATCAATCATCTAATTAAATTTAGGAGTAGCTTTATTACAGATAGTGATTTAATTGATTGGATTCTAACATGATGTGTGTGGAGGGGGGGGTCAGAGGTCAAGGGGGCATGGTACCTGTCAAGTTTGACAAAAGGTCTTCATGTCTATTTGAATTAACGAAATATAAAAATCAAGCTAGTTTTCACACATTATTATCCATTTTGGTTTAATATATTTATAATCTGACAAGATCCCTCAGCGGCCAATAATTCCCTGCCAATCCTCCCATTTTTCACATCATTATAGATTTTAAATTAACAGTTTTAGGGGATTTAAAGAGGATTTAAAGAGCCATTTTTCATAGTTTGCTATTGTGACAATTAGAACATGCAAGGACTTTATGCAGTGTAGTGACAATTTACTTTTTATCACTTTGTGCATTCAAGCAGAACATGAACACATCAACAGCTGCACCCATAAAGATGGCCAATGAGACTACAGCGCTGCACTGAAGCTTCAAAACACACACACACACACACTCACCAGAGCACAGAGCAAGTCGACAGCCTCCAGAATGAGCTCCTGGTGTCCGATGCGAGAGACTCCCAGCTCCTCCAGCTCGGCGTGGCTAATCCTCAGCAGCCTCTCCCCGCACACACCTCCACGCTCAAACACACACACATATTGCTGCAAGCAGTCATCCAGACCTGCAGCAAACACACATATTATTAGGGTTACTCACAATAAACAGACACAGATTCGTTCCAAAGTGAGATCACGACCACAATGAAGAGAAACAAATCTTTGTTCCTTCTTTTTTAGGGACTGAAAACTTGTTGTTGTTGAAAGAGTCTTCTATTAAACTCCTTTTTAGATAGTACCATAGTAAACTTGAAATATCCTGGATTCATAAAACATTTTCTACATTTTGTTGAGATGATTTATCATGTGGATTCACTAAATTAAATCTGTACTGGAAAAAACATTTAACATTTATCATTCTAGTCTATAATTTAGAACTAAAATCCTCAACAGTTGGAAAAAAAACACATTTTGATATGTTTCAAGACATTTCGAGGAGGATGTGTCAAAAAACTCAACTTGTTTGTTGTTGCTTTTCAAAACACAGCGAAATGCATTTCACTTGTTCACTTGCTAAACTGGGGCTAAAGTTACTAATTTACACATCCAGCAGTTAAAGAGAGACATCTGCAGTTACTTGGAGTTGTGTTTGTGTCTATCTGATGACATCTAATATCAACTATCCTTTTAGCTCTGTCTTTGGTCTCCTCCACATCCCAAAGTTGAAATATGTGGCTCTTTAGCTGCTAAATGCTGCAACATGTTCATTTGGTGCTGGTCAAGTAACGAACAGTGGGGGTTTATTTTTGCTAAAAACAGCTGCTGCTACATCTGGAAACGACACCACTGAGATCAAGAAATACAAAAACAGTGAGCATCACATTGTTCAATAAAACAATGAGCTAAAACACTACAATACTCCATAGTTAAGTGCTCAGTCTCTGTGGGTTCATCACTACAAGCTGTCTCTTTCATTTGAGTCAACACTAATATAAAAATATTCATTAGAGCAGATTTGAGAACTCGATTATAAACAAAAACGACTTCGGAAGGAAGCTTCTTGCAGCAATGATACAATATTTATCAGCTATTTTGGGTGTAAAAAGTGAAGTAAACTTAATATATCTTTTATGTGCTTTCACTACCTCACATTTCAACACACTTCCTTCTGAAACACCATTATTCTGCACCATTGTGGCTACACTATTGGAAGTGTGTTTATATCTATGTTACTGCCAGGAAGGATACCTGTTTTTATGGTTATTGAGCGTACACATGAGGTAGATAAAAAAGTATAGGTTCCTGAGCACAGGAAGGGAATCTCATCCCAACAACCCCATCTCTCCTCATGACCCATCCACACCACTTCAACATGTTCACTCCCTGATCAATGAGCAGACGTGTCTCTACATGAAATTATAGGTTACAGGCTCTAGTCCAGGAGCGCTAATCAGCTTTATTCACCATACTTTTCCCCAGCGTTTTCCCTCCTCAGCCTATAGGGAGGGCAGATTGCCGTCGGCCTGCACAGGAAATTGGTAGGCACATTATTAGTTATTCGAGTTTGTCTCAGATAATACAGCAGCTGCTGTGTCATGCTTTTGAGACATTTCAGCTTGTTTGCAGTTTTGTAGATTTCATCCTGAAACGGTTTCAAAACCACAACAGGATGAGGTAACTATATAACATACAGTTTGTTTGAAGAGACACACAAGAGGCATTTCAGGTCTTGTGTTGCTTTTTCTTTTTTTCCCATAAGGCAGAAAACATTTTGTTCCTGTCCATTTGTGAGCTACGAGTGTGACATTGAGAGACTCTGAGATCATAAAATGAGCATAAATTGAGAAAGAAAAGAAAGACACATCCTGTTTTTATCTCTCCCACAGTGCTAAAGGCACTGATGAAGAAGATCAACAACATTTGGACTTGTATGATGATCAGGCAACTTTACCAAAACCTAAAATTGTACCAAAGCTCTCAACTTGACTTTAGAGGACCCTGCTGGTGATGTTTGCAAATTTTAGCTCACAACTGCAAATTGTGTATCTCAACATTGTTACTGACTATAAGTGTGTAATCCATCACTGTGGACATCTAGTCTGCAGTAAATGTTGTCAATCTCACATCGTCATTGCTCGGTAATTGAAAAGTCTGCATTGCATTACCTTCCAACAACAATGTAAGTACATTGTGATGAATTATAACTTCAACAACCTTCAACAGTCTGTTATTCAATTTTTATCTTGAATGGAAGCCAATGAATGCAACAAACTCAACAACAAAACATGTTTGTCATTGCCCTCGAAATGACCTATATTTGCATTTTCTGCTGGAAGGACAACACTGTTTACCAGTATTTATGTCTGTTATCTGATCTGCCTCCACTAATCTTAAGGCATGGGTTTGAAGAGGTGAGGTGTGGAAATGATTCAGTTAGCTTTAGTGCCATTTTCACTGCAGTGAGCAGCTGATGTTAGCATGTTGCATCTGATCGAGGAGGCTTGGTGACATACATGTAAAATGATTACACGCAGAACGAGTTGGTGAGCTTACTGCCAACATGATAGCAACAGAGTGCTGCAGGGATCACAAATCAGCACGAATAAATCACCAAGTATCTTGTTACAAAATACTAATACTCGTTGGTAAAATGTTTCAAAATAAAATACAAAATACTAGCATGATAACTTTATTAAAATACAAGTAATTGGTTATTTGTAAATACAGAAATATATTGTGTTGCCATGTCATAGATTTGAAGAGGCAAAGCGACCACTGACTGACTGAGTGAACAGTTAATCACGGCTGAACAAGTGCGAACGACACAAAGGAGTGTCATTACAGCAGAGCACATCCACATGGAAAATTGAACGACACAACACGATGTGGTATATGACATGATGCATGGTACTTTATATATGATTGTTCAATAGTTATTCAATGTGCACCAAACGCCAAAGCAGCTTTTTCCCTCAAGCTACTATTCATGAGCATGGATGGTCATGAGGGACATGAATGAGTTCACAATGAGCACATTGCTGAGCCCACTAGGACCTGTCACTTGATTCACTCACAAAGATTGTAATTAGCTTAATTGTTGTACAGTTTGTTTCTATCATTTGAATCTGTGGATAGAAATGTCTCTTATTTGAGATTAAAATGACATATTAAATAAATGTACAAATACAAGCTTTAAGAGTATCTCATTACAAACTACATATTATTTTTTCTGTTTTTTGTGATTAAATACATTTTTTACATTTATTTGAAATTTAATGGCATATTTAAAGATGTAGGGGGGAAAAAAAGCTTGTCTTAGGCTCACTTAACTAAGTTATCTAACCCAAAACCCATTCAAAAAAACCCACTGACATCAGTGTTAGTCCCTTTATTTTCTCTGTACTGCTCCTTTACTTCTTTCTGACATTATGTTCACCATTGCACACTATTACGTTCAATAAAAAGTCTGCTAACTCCTGTCTCTAATCATTGCTCTTTTGTGGAGCTCCGACACAGCAGATCAAATAAAAGTGAATTGCTAATAAGCTAGAACAGCTTCATCCATTTTGGACTCTATGTTCTCTCAAAGACAGACAAACAGTTTCCCATTGTTCACCGGTGCAAAGTTGCGGTTCAAAGTTCATTAAAGTTAAACTCAAATTGAAAAATGTGTACGAATTTACTCTTCAAAGGACCAAACACAAACTCTGTACCTGAAACAAGAGTCTAGAGGCTGGAACAAAAGGGTAATGGGTGGGCAATCAGGCAGCCACCCAGGTAACACAGGTTTACTCTCTGCTGGATTGTGTAATGTCTGTGTTGTGAGTGGGACGGTCTCTCTCTAGATCTGCTGCTGTGTGAGCGTGCAAGCGGGTGGGTGTATGCATCGTTACTGTGTGTGTGTGTGTGTGTGCCTGTGTGTGTGTGTCTTCGTCTGGTCTGGTCGGGTTTGCTGAGTCAAAGGAAAGCAGATCAAGACAGAGCCGCTCAGCTGCAGCCCCTGGCTCCCAAAACAATGAATGTATCCAGCTTCTAACCTCTTAACAAACAGCCAACTGGCAAATACACACACTCCAAACACACACACACACACACCTCTGAGGAATGAGCATTGATTTCCCCCGCTTCGAGTCCCTGCTTCATAATACACTCATCTATCATAACCACGCTAACAAAGATGGGGGGGGGACAGGAGGGGAAGAGGAGGAAAGGAAAAAGGAAGACGAGGAAAAGAAAGAACCTCATAAGCCAGCTGCTAAATTGCATGCAAACTATTTCACAGACACTCACACACACACACACACAAATTCCATCTTTCATCAGCAACGAGCAAACAGCATTTGTCGCTTTCTGCATCCTCTCATGGCTTCCTCCCCTGCCTCAGTCACCACGTCTGAAGTCTAAATGAAGCGTCAAGTTCCAAAAAGCCATATATATCACACCTGAAATCCATCAACATTTAAACAATGCTCCACGCTATCTTTTAAAACATGAACAAACAAAGCTTTTATGATCTTGAAATGAAATTCTGGCAATCAATTTTGAAGATAAGGCATCGTCTTTTCGCTATCACCTCATTTTGGATGTCGAATTGATTCCACTATCTGGAGCCCTGAACACTTAAAGTCGATGAGCGATATCTCAGCTCACAGCTTCCACTGACAAGCATGAAAGGATTTGATAAGAATACAGACATCAAACCACTCAGATGTGATTTTTGTGTGGCGTCCACCCTCAACGTTCGGCGAAGGTCACTCGAGGTGCACTAAAGGTTCAGAGAAATCTTTGACGAGAGGATAATCCACTATGTGAGACATGTTTGCATATATACAGATGTGTTCTTGTGCTCATGACTCGTCCATTTTATGCAGTTCTTGCACTTATACTTCACAACATTTCAGAATAAAATACTGTAAACATTGTACTGGACTTCAACCATATTATAGCTATATTCACTTGTTACTATGAAGATTTTACATATAGACTTAGACTTAGACTTAGACTTCTTTTATTGATATAAAATATATCATATCATATAGATATATCATATAAAACATAAGTTTTAAGGTTGATACGACTCATTTCTGTGTGTTAGGAGCAGAGCTAAAGGCAGGAGGAGCTTAACGTAAACACTATAAACAGGAGGATACCACCAGGTAGCATTTTTAAAACTCACTTATTAACAAGTTGTATCTCATTAGTTTAATCTCTAGACAAAGAAACAACAATTTGTGATTTGAGGGAGAGTCTGTCATGTTAAAGAGTTTTATATACCATGTTAATTAGTAAGTGTTAGTAGGTTTTTTTTATTTGACTTTGGATAGCGGAGGGCTAGCTGCTTTTCTCTTTCTCCATTAATTATACTAGCTTCACACATAAGCATATTCTGAAATGTTAAACGCTCCCTTAAAGTGGCAAGAATCAATATTTTTATGATAATAATGCATCAAATAATGAAGCATTCGCTTGTAGTGATGAACCTGCAAAGAATTATCACCTGAATCTGCAGCTCCCCTAAGTTTTACGAAGCTTTATAGTGAGGTTCAGCTCATTGTTTCGCCTTCCAGGCTGCAATGAGCCATATTTCAGGAGTTGGTGGAGACCAAAAACGAGCTAAAAGGAGTGTGAATATTGGACTAATATTCACCAGATGGACACAAACACATCAACTTATTTCTGCCGCCCCCAAGTGACCAAAGAAATCAGTTACTAAGGTTTAATTCTGCAACAGTATATTAAAAGATAAAAAATAGCTCCATCTTAGCCAGCTGCAATATCAAAATGCTGTAAACATGATAATAGATCACTACTAATAATCCAATAATATAATATAAATACTATACACTTTGCTGCTCACTCCTCCATACCTCCAGATACTGAAAGCAGGACTATGTGGCAACTCTGCACTCTTGTTTTGGTGGTATTTTTCATTGCATGGGCTAGGTCCAATTACAAAAATCAGTAGATAATGTCCATGGTACTGGAGTAATTTGTTCAGCAATCACATATGGGTGTAATTATGTGTATTTTTGTGGTATTGTAGCTATTTTTACTCAAGTAAGGCGTCGAAGCACTTTTTCCCCTCTACCAGCGAGACGTGCCTTTTAATGAGTGTTAATAGTGGCTGATTCCTAATAGACGTGAAGCTGATTAAAACAATGTTGGCTCTCACAGGCAAAGTGTTACTATTGCTGAGAGAGGCAGAGAGGCAGAAGAGGAGATACACTGTGTAGCAAAAGTTCACTGTTAATCAGCATCGCTTATCACTGGCAGTGAGGGAAAGCGTGAATGCCCTGAATACTGATGAGTCAAATTGTTAGTGACATCTGCAATCGCACACCCAGGCCCACTGAAACAGAAGCTAAAACAGTTATATATACATACTGTATAATGAGTGCTGCATAGCATTCATCGTTTTACTGCTGGTTGCTGTAGTTCTCAACCTTTTTCTGTCAAACATACCCCCACGGGAACTCACCAACACCTTCGTCAGCACTGCCGTTTATTTCAACTATTTCTCCATTAACTTCCACTACTGACATTGTTTATGGCATTTGTATTTCACCCAGTTACTTTAGTGAGTCACCATTTATTGATGACTTTTACAGTTTGAGCGGTTTATTATTTTAAGATAACTGTTTGGACTCTTTATCCATTCCTAACTAATGATTTAATTTATTAGTTATTGCTTTTAACTATTCTCAAATGTATCTTTTCTAACTACCATTTAGCTAATAATTTGTTTGTTTGTTTTAAAAAAAATTTAATCATAATTTTTTCTTATTTCTAATTTTTTTTATTAGCTGTACCCCAGGTATTAAGTACACCTGCTTACTGTATTATTGTCCTACCTGGGAAACAAGTATCCCTGGTTGTTACTGCATCCAATCAAAATGCTAAAATGTAGCCGCTCATGCTTTTCTATAAATTGACAACCACACTGTGTCTGCCTGTGGGGGTTTGTATAATGGTGTCTAATCTGTATAATCATGCACTCATATCTCTGTATGTACAGTATATGTGTGCATGTGTCAGAGAAAGAGTTCATGTGTGCGCATGTGTTTGACTGCTACAGAAAAAGTGTGATTCATAGCTGACTCACACACTTAACTCCCACAGAGGCACACTTTTCACAACAGCAGGCAAGCCAAACTCCCACAAACACCCTCTTTCTCTCTGTCACACACACACGTCTAATAAAACTAGATTTTGCGGTGACTTCTGGGATGTTCAAGAGTCCTATAAAAGATCTGGCCCTCCCAGTCGGGTTATGTGTCATCAGTTCCAAGCACTCTGAAGCTTCGGTAACAATAAAAGTTAGATGAGTGTTCACTGTGTTCCTGGGATTTGTAAATGCGGGATGTTAGAAGCCCTGCGGCTATCAAAAGTGAGTTTATGGCAGGAAGGTTTCTAATTTGAATCCCAGTGTTGTGTGGAAGGATTTTGCATGGGGTAAATAAAACAGGCATACTCTATAGTAAACAATGTAAATGCTAGTATTTACTGGAAGTGTTGCTACTTTTTTGCCTTTTCAGGTTGACCTCAGCTACAAAGTCGTCTGTATTACTCTTCTCTCCCTATCACGTAATCTTATTCCAACACAATTAGGCATGCTAACACCAAAACAAAAGAGTGCAGCTTTGCAACGCTGCAATGCAACTTTGATCCAGGACTATGCTACAGCAAGAAAACGAGTTGAAATTTTTTCTCCTTGGAAAAGTCAATAAACAAAACACCAATCTCTGTCAAACAGGATTAAATCTAGTAGCCTGTAAATATCTGTTCCCATCTGGTCTTTATAACTAGAAAAATGTCAATTAAATTTCCACCAATGCCATGAGCACAAAAAGTTTGCAATGGAACAAAATTATTAAAGTTCAAATTACATTCTGAGCGAAGACAAATTAAGTTATAGAACATTACAGTGCAGTTAAAATGGAGCTGTATTGTGGTTTGTGGTCTTGAGGGCATATTTCTTAATCGTGCAATGCAACATTTCAGGGAAAAGTAACTATTTGCTCTGTGAAAATATTTGCTGATAGTAAAAAACCCAGAGAATTATCATCCAACTCTGCAGCTCCTCTCAACTCCACAGAGCATTTTTAGCTAGCTAGCTAGCTAAGCTTGTTTTAAGGTCACGGACCATCATTTTACTCACTGTTGTTACCATCAGCCTTGTGTTGCCTGCAAAAAAGCTCTCATAAACCCACAGTACATTTGCTGCTCAACACCAGACAGCAGACAACATTAGCAGCAAGCTGGTGAGTGCAGTATGTGGTGGCGAACAAAAACAGAGCTAAAAGAGAGTATATTGAGAATATTGGACTTCAATTTGTTGGGTGGCCAGAAACATGAATTTGGTGGCAAACGAGACAAAAGCAAGCTACTTATTTCTATCAAGCCATCATTAATTTTACTGGCTGAAATGACGGCTACCAATGTAACTAGCTAGCTAATTAAGCCACCATTACCTCAATAAATTGATTTTGCCAACAGAAGCTAGCTGCTCTATAGCTCGCTCTGTCCTTTTTGTCGATTGGTTGGTCCACAAATATTTCCCCACCCATTGATGGCCACTGATGTGTGAAGGTATGTGAATGTGTGGGTGTGTTCATGTCATCTAGCTAAAAGGAAGCACGGCATTTGGAGTGGCCTATTGCAAAAAGGCACATAGCGTCCAAATGAATTCTCAAAATTGCACAAGATTTTGTGAGAGGTTTGTCGTGAGCCAGAGGAAAGCTGATAAAGTGTTCATGCCAACTGGCAAAAAAGGGGGCGTGGCAGTGGGTGTGGCCTGTAACAAAAAGGCATGTAAATCCTAAACGGATTCATGTCACAGAGCCAAACTTTGCAGAAAGACGCACATGCACTCACAGATAGACAGACATGCATATATACACACACACTTTTATTGGTGACAGCTACACTTTAGCCATGGTCCTTTTCATAGAACATGAACCAATTGTTGTGGGAGGCATCATTGCATTTAGCTGGAGTAGTTTTCCTCACTTTCTTTGGCCAAATATACAGTATAGAAGGAACTTCACATGTGGTTGCAGCTATTGTGAATTTGTGCTTGTTAATGTTTTGAACTGACTTGTTTTAAAACAAGTTAACAGTCTTCATTCTCACCAGTTGCTGATCGATTTGGAAGCCATGGAAATTAAGAAAAAGTTCTTGTATTGCAGTGAAAACCTAAGTGCACCTGTACCAAACTGTTACAATGTCAATTAACAGTAGGCTACTGTAATTATATAGATTTGTCTCCATTAAGAATGCTCTCTAAACCTTTCACCTTTACTCTAACAGTTCTGCCTGTTAATTTATGCGATGGAATAGGGTTTAAAACGAGAAAATCACTGAACACAACATTAACTGATGCATTCAAAAACATTGAGTTTGATCACTGAGCCTGCTACAGTATGTAAACGCCCCGAGCCAGAACTGTATCTCGCTTGAGCGACTTTTACAGGCCTGCTCTGGCCTCTGAGTGACCAAAACAGTTTGATTCCCTTACGCCACGCTTGTTTGCTCAGCACACGCAAATGAACCCAGAAAAAAATACGCAGTCTGATTTCTGATGAAAACCGGCGAATGTTTTAAGTAATTTAAATCCTCATGAGTCTCATCATGTCTCATCATAAAGTCTAAAAAGATCAAGCCCGCAGACCAGAAACCCTCTGATCCTAAAGGCTGTGACTATCACTCTGGCAGCTTGTGGTGTCATCAGAAGTGCTTGCATGCTTTCACGGCAATTTCACTGCTGATTTTCAAGTCTAGCAATCAAATTCATGCAAGGGAAATGAGGTAAAATGTTGCCCGGCTTCCTGCGTGAACAAATGATAACAAGACAAGACGTGAGGCAAAATTCCCAGCATTCCCAGCGATGTACTGTAAGTTCTCATATTCCTATTGAAGTGCGCCACTCCCATATTGTTTTAGCCTCTGCCGTGCCAATGCAACAGTGTCGCCAAGCCAACAAAGCCCAGACCTTTTGGCCCCAAACGCCTGTGGCATATGTGATCTGTACATGTTATTGTACACACACACACACACTGACATGCACACACACACACAGAAATACAGTACAGTATATCATGTTTCCCTCTGTCGCCACAGACACACCCAAAAGACCCAGCATGAACCAAATACCACACCAAGGCATGCCACGTGTGTTGTGTGTATGAGCATGTAAGTGTGTGTGTGTGTGTGTGTGTGTGTGTGTGTGTGTGTGTGTGTGTGTGTGTGTGCAAGCGCAATTGTCCGAGGACCCGAGTGGAGCCTTCTGTTCAGAGCGGGTGTGTGTGTGTCTGTCAGCTGTTCTGCACAGACGGTCAGAGACGAACAACTCACCATCCACCCACCCACTGATTACACACACACACACACACCAACTATACACACACAAACACAAACACACACATCACACATACACACGTACACAGGGGCACACATAAACACATGCCATATGCACATGACCAACCAATAACCCATCCAGTGACGAGGCTCTGAGAAACTGACACAGTACATCATGTAAATAAACCTTTGTCACGATTTCTGTTTGGATTTTATTGAAGCGTGTGAGTCAGTCGATTTCCTGACCTGGTTTTTATGCGTTAAGCAGACATGATGAATAACAATTATTGCTAATATTAGTTGTTGTTATTAGTCATTTTTCTAGTTAATGTGGAGGGAGGGAGGGAGGG